>NW_024737089.1:0-14565 GCF_018991925.1 Homarus americanus
GAACTCAAGAGTTACTCCCAAGAGATTTTCCAAAATTTTCAAAATTTTTCAAAATTTTCAAATTTCGAAAATTTTCAAAAGGTTACCAAATTTTCAAAATTTTTCCAAAATTTCAGGATTTCAAAATTACTCCAAGATTTTCCAAGGATTTTCCAAAGATTTTTCAAGGTTACTCCAAAGGATTTTCAGGATTTTTCCAAGGTTCCGAGAGGATTTTCCAAGGTTCAAGGTTTTCAAGGATTTCAAGGTTACTCCAAGGATTTTTCAAAGATTTTCGAGGATTTTCAGGACTCAAGGTTTTCAAGGATTTTCCAAGGATTTTCAAGGTTTTCGAGGACTAGGATTTTGGAGATTTTGGAGGCCTCGAAAATTTGGAAGGATTTTGGAGGATTTTGGAGAGTCTCAAGACCTCAAGGATTTTCCCAAGATTTTCAAGGATTTTCAAGGGATTTTCAAGGATTTTCAGGAGTTTTCGAGGTTACAGGAACCTAAGGATTTTCCAAGGTAATTTTGAGGTTGGAGAAAGTTGGGAGGTTTGAGAATTTTGAATGGAAGGACCTCGAGGAATTTTTCAAGGTTACTCAAGGTTACTCCAAAGAGATTTTCCCAAGGTTTTTGAAAATTTTGGAATTGGAAGACACAGAAAATTTTGGAGAATTTTGGAAAATTTTGGAAACCTGGAAATTTTGGAAGGTACTGAAAAGAACTGAAAAATTCAGAGAAAATTGAAGGTACTCCCAGAGATTTTGGAATTTTGGAAAATTTTGGAGATTTTCGAGGATTTTCCAAAATTTTCGAAAAATTTTCGAAATTTACCTAAAATTTTCCAAAGTTACAAAATTTTTCAAAATTTTCCAAAATTTTCAAGAATTACTCCAAAATTTTCGAGAGGTACAGGGAAGAATCCTGAGATACTGAAAGAATTTTGAATTTTGAAAATTTTAATTTGAAAGAGTCCTCAAATTTTCGAAGGTGCGAAAATTTTCAAAATTTTTTCCCAAATTTTCCAAGATTTTCAAAAATTTTCCCAAAATTTTCAAAAGTTTTTCAAAAGTTACTCAAAAGATTTTCAAAATTTTCGAAGAATTTTGGAAATTTTCAATTTTGGAAGGTTACTGAAAGAACTGGAAAATTTACTGGAAAATTTTGAAAATTACCGAAAATTTTAATTTTTGGAAAGATTTTGGAAGAATTTTGAAAAATTTTGAAAATTTTGGAAGAATTTTGAAGGATTTTGAAGAACCTCGAAAATTACTGGAAAATTTTGGAAGAATTTGGAAGATTTTTAGTACGGAAAATTTTCGAAATTTCAAAAATTTTCAAAATTTTTCCAAAATTTTCCAAAATTTTCAAAATTTTTCCAAAATTTTCCAAAAATTTTTCAGAAAATTTCCAAGATTTTCCAAAATTTTCAAGAATTTTCTAAATTTTTCAAAATTTCGGAAATTTTTGGAAAATTTTGGAAAATTTTGGAAAAATTTGGAAAAATTTTGGAAAATTTTCGGAAAATTTTGGAAAAATTTTGGAAAATTTTGGAAAATTTTTGGAAAATTTTGGAAAAATTTGGAAAAATTTTGGAAAATTTTCGGAAAATTTTGGAAAAATTTCGGAAAATTTTGGAAAAATTTGGAAAAATTTCGGAAAATTTTGGAAAAATTTTGGAAAATTTTCGGAAAATTTTCCAAAATTATGGAAAATTTTTGGAAAATTTTGGAAAATTTTCTGAAAATTTTGGAAAATTTTTGGAAAATTTTGGAAAATTTTTGGAAAATTTCTGAAAATTTTCGAAAAATTTTGGAAAATTTTCGGAAATTTTTGGAAAATTTTGGAAATTTTTGGAAAATTTTCCGAAAATTTTGGAAAATTTTTGGAAAATTTTGGAAAATTTTCGGAAATTTTGGAAAAATTCTGAAAATTTTTGGAAAATTTTGGAAAATTTTTGGAAAATTTTGGAAAATTTTTGGAAATTTTTGGAAAAATTTTGGAAAATTTTGGAAAAATTTTGGAAAATTTTCGGAAATTTTTGGAAAATTTTGGAAAATTTTCCGAAAATTTTGGAAAATTTTTGGAAAATTTTGGAAAATTTTCGGAAATTTTTAGAAAATTTTTGGAAAATTTTCGAAAAATTTTGGAAAATTTTGGAAAATTTTGGAAAATTTTGGAAAATTTTCGAAAAATTTTGGAAAAATTTCAGAAATTTTTGGAAAATTTTCCGAAAATTTTGGAAAATTTTTGGAAAATTTTGGAAAATTTTCGGAAAATTTTGGAAAAATTTCGGAAATTTTTGGAAAATTTTGGAAAAATTTCGGAAATTTTTGGAAAAATTTTGGAAAATTTTGGAAAATTTTGGAAAAATTCTGAAAATTATTGGAAAACTTTGGAAAATTTTTGGAAAATTTTGGAAAATTTTTGGAAATTTTTGGAAAAATTTTGGAAAATTTTGGAAAAAATTCGGAAAATTTTTGGAAAAATTTCGGAAAATTTTTGGAAAATTTTGGAAAAATTTCGGAAAATTTTTCGAAAATCTCGGGAAATTTCTGAAAAATCTAGGGAAATTTTTGGAAAATCTAGGGAAATTTTTGAAAAATCTAGGGAAATTTTTGGAAAATCTAGGGAAATTTTTGGAAAATCTGGAGAAATTTTTTAAATTTTTTAAATTTTTTTGGAAATTTCCCCAGATTTTCCCAAAAATTCCCTAGATTTTCCAAAAAATTCCCTAGATTTTTCAGAAATTTCCCCAGATTTTCCAAAAATTTCCCCAGATTTTTCAAAAAATTCACCAGATTTTCCCAAATTTTTGGAAAATTTTTGGAAATTTTCTGAAAATTTTTGGAAAATTTTGGAAAAATTTCGGAAAATTTTCCGAAAATCTCGGGAAATTTCTGAAAAATCTAGGGAAATTTTTGGAAAATCTAGGGAAATTTTTGAAAAATCTAGGGAAATTTTTGGAAAATCTAGGGAAATTTTTGGAAAATCTGGAGAAATTTTTTAAATTTTTGAAATTTTTTTGGAAATTTCCCCAGATTTTCCCAAAAATTCCCTAGATTTTCCCAAAAATTCCCTAGATTTTTCAGAAATTTCCCCAGATTTTCCAAAAATTTCCCCAGATTTTTCAAAAAATTCACCAGATTTTCCCAAATTTTTGGAAAATTTTTGGAAATTTTCTGAAAATTTTTGGAAAATTTTGGAAAAATTTCGGAAAATTTTCCGAAAATCTCGGGAAATTTCTGAAAAATCTAGGGAAATTTTTGGAAAATCTAGGGAAATTTTTGAAAAATCTAGGGAAATTTTTGGAAAATCTAGGGAAATTTTTGGAAAATCTGGAGAAATTTTTTAAATTTTTGGAAAATCTGGAGAAATTTTTTAAATTTTTGAAATTTTTTTGGAAATTTCCCCAGATTTTCCCAAAAATTCCCTAGATTTTCCAAAAAATTCCCTAGATTTTTCAGAAATTTCCCCAGATTTTCCAAAAATTTCCCCAGATTTTTCAAAAAATTCACCAGATTTTCCCAATTTTTTGGAAAATTTTTGGAAATTTTCTGAAAATTTTTGGAAAATTTTGGAAAAATTTCGGAAAATTTTCCGAAAATCTCGGGAAATTTCTGAAAAATCTAGGGAAATTTTTGGAAAATCTAGGGAAATTTTTGAAAAATCTAGGGAAATTTTTGGAAAATCTAGGGAAATTTTTGGAAAATCTGGAGAAATTTTTTAAATTTTTGAAATTTTTTGGAAATTTTAGATTTTTCCCAAAGTCCTAGTTTTCAAAAAATTCCTAGATTACTGAAATTTCCCCAGATTCCAAAAATTTCCCCAGATTTTTCAAAAAATTGTGATTTCCCCAAATTTTTGGAAAATTTTGGAAAATTTGGAAAGAATTTTGGAAAGAATTTTGGAAAAGAATTTTGGAAAATTTTTGGAAAATTTTGGAAAATTTTTGGGAGAATTACAGAAGAATTTTCAGAATTTTGGAAAAATTTCGGAAGTGCAGGAAAATTTTGGAAAATTTGAAAATTACAATTTTGGAAAATTTTGAAAATTTTGGAAAATTACGGAAGAATTTTGAAAATTTTGGAAAAATTTTTCAAGAATTTTAAAATTTGGAAAGGTACTCGGAAATTTTGAAATTTTGGAGAAGAATTTTGGAAAATTTTGGAAAATTTTGGAAAATTTTGGAAAAATTTCGGAAAATTACAGGAAAAATTTCAGAAGAATTTTTGAAATTTTTTGGAAAAATTTTCGGAAAATTTTAAGAAAATTTGGAAAAATTTCGGAAAATTTTGGAAAAATTTCGGAAAATTTTGCAGAAAATTTTGGAAAAAATTTCGGAAAATTTTCCGAAAATCTCAGGAAATTTCTGAAAAATCTAGAAATTTTGGAAAATCTAGGGAAATTTTTGAAAAATCTAGAAATTTTTGGAAAATCTAGGAAATTTTGGAAAATCTGGAGAAATTTTTTAAATTTTTGAAAATTTTGAAATTCTTAGATTTTCCCAAAAATTTCCTAAGATACTCCCAAAAAATTCTAGATTTTTCAAAATTCCCCAGATAAAAATTTCTAGATTCTCAAAAAAATTCACCAGATTTTCCCCCAAATTTTGGAAAATTAAAATTTTCTGAAAATTTTGGAAAGAATACGGAAAAATTTCGGAAAATTTTCGAAAATCTCGAGAAATTTCTGAAAATCTAAGGGAATTTTTGGAAAATCTAGGGAAATTTTGAAAAATCTAGGGAAATTTTTGGAAAATCTGGGAAATTTTTGGAAAATCTGGAGAAATTTACCCAAATTTTTTAAATTTTTTGAAATTCCCCAGTTTTAAAAATTCCCCTAGATTTTCCCAAAAATCCTAGATTTTCAAGAAATTTCTGAACCTCAAAATTTCTGAATTTTCAAAAATTCTTAATTTTTCCCAAAATTTTGGAAAATTTTTTGGAAAATTTTGGAAAATTTTAAATTTTTGGAAAATTTTAAGGAAAATTTTGGAAAATTTTGGAGATTTTCGGAAATTTTGGAAAAATTTCGGAAATTTTTGAAAATTTGGAAAAATTGAAGAATTTTTGGAAAATTTTGGAAAATTTTTGGAAAATTTTGGAAAATTTTTGGAAAATTTGGAAAAAATTTTGGAAAATTTTTGGAAATTACTGGAAAATTTTTGGAAAATTTTGGAAAATTTTTTGGAAAATTTTCAAAATTTTAGAGAAATTTACGGAAAAGGTACGGAAAATTTTGGAAGAATTTTGGAAAATTTTGGAAAAATTTCAGAAAATTTTGGAAAAATTTCGGAAAATTTTTGAAAATTTTTGGAAAATTTTCGGAAAATTTTGGAAAAATTATGGAAAATTTTGGAAAATTTTGGAAATTTTCGGAAAATTTTTCGGAAAAATTTTAAAATTTTTCGGAAAATTTTGGAAGAATTCTGAAAATTTTCGAAAAATTTTGGAAAATTTTCGGAAATTTTGGAGAATTTTGGAAAGAATTACTGGAAAATTTTCGAAATTTGGAAAAATTTTGGAAAATTTTGGAAAATTTTCAAATTTTAAGGAAAAATTCTGTAATTTTGAAAATTTTGGAAAATTGTGGAAAATTTTTCGAAATTTTGGAAAAAATTACGAAAAATTTTTTTTTGGAAAATTTTGAAGGCACACAGAGAAAATTTTAGAAAATTTTGGAGAAAATTTTGGAAAATTTTGGAAATTTTGGAAAAATTTTGGAAAATTTTTGGCGTTTTTTGGAAGATTTTCGAAGGATTTTTGGAAGAATTCTGGAAGGTCTCGGAAATGTTTTCGAAAATGTTCCAAAATTTGGGGTTGCACGAGAATTTTCAAAATTTTTCCAAGATTTTCAAATTTTTCAAAAGATTTTCGAAGATTTTTCAAAATTTACCCAAAAATTTCCAAGAGTTACTAGATTTTCAAAAATTTTCGGAAAGTTGCAAAGGATTACTCAAGGATTACTTCAAAAGGTTCTCAAATTTTCAAGGATTACTCGAAATTTTCGGAATTTTCAAAGAGTTTTCAATTTGCAAGGATTTTCAAGGATTTTCCCAAAGGATTTTCAGAGTTTTCAAAGGTTACTCCAAGGATTTTCAAGGATTTTTCGAGAGGTTGCAGAGGAGTTTTGAGTACGGAGGTGGAGGACTGGAGGTTGGAGATTTGGAAGGGATTTTGGAGGTTACTGGAGGTTGCACGGAGGTCCTCTGGGAGAAGGTTGAAGGAGACCAGGAGGTTACTCAGGTGACCTCAAGGATTTTCCCAAGGTTTCAAGATTTTTCCAAGGATTTTCGAGAGGTTCGGATTCAAGGTTACTTTCCAAAAGGTTTCAAGGATTTTCGAAGAAGGTTACTTTCAAGTTCTCGAGGATTTTCAAGGTGTTTCGAGGTTACTTTCAAGGTACTCAGATTTTCAGGGTTACTTTCAAGGATTACTCCAAGATTTTCAAGGTGCCAAGGTTCTCGAGAATTTTGGGAGGTTGCTTTGAGGACCCCAGAGGTCCTGAGGATTTTGAAGGTCCTGGAGGTCCGAAGGGATTGGAAGGTTACTGAAGGCCTGAGGTTACTAAAGGTTACTCGAGGTTACTCGAAGGTTTTCAAGGATTTTCAAGGATTTTCCAAGGTTCTTTCAAGGTTACTCATGCAGAGGTCTCCAGGATTATCAAGATTTTTCAAAGGATTTTCAGGAGTTTTCCCAAGGTTGCTCAAGGGATTTTTCAAGATTTTTCCAAAGGTTCTCAAGGTTCTCCCAGGTACTCAGGTTGCTTTCGAGGAGTTTTCAAGGTTACTCCAAAGGTTCAAGGGTTACTCGAGGATTTTCAAGGTTGCCCAGTGAGTTGCTGGAGGACCTGGAAGGTTACGGATTGAGGTTACCTCGAGACCTGGAGGTTCAGGAGGTTCAAGGTTTTCGAGGATTTCAAAAATTCAAAGGTTACTCCAAGGTTTTCCAGGATTTTCCCAGGTTCTCCCAAGGTTGCTGAGAGTTTTTCTGGAATTTTCAAGATTTTCCAAAGGCAGGTTTTCCCAAAAGTTGCCAAGAGGTTACCGAGGTTGGAGGTTGGAAGGTTGAGGTTTCAGGAAGGTTACCGAGGTTACTGAATTCTCGATTCACTAATTTCAAGGTTACTGAGGTTGGGAGGATTTTCCCAAGATTTTCAAGGTTACTCCCAAGATTTTCCAAAAGGTTTTTCCAAGGATTTTCCAAGGATTACTCCCAAGGTTACTCCCAAGGAGATTTTCCCAAGGTTACTCAAGGTGCAGGTACTTTCAAAATTTTCCAAGATTTTCAAGATTTTTGGAAGGATTTTTGGAGAGTTGGTGGAAGAACCTCGAGGATTTTCAATGTTCTTTCAAGGTTTCCAAGATTTTCCAGGTTTCTCAAGAGTTTTTCCAAGGATTTTCTCAAGGATTTTTGGAAGGTTACTGGAGAACTGGAAAGAACCTCGAGTACGGAAGGTTCTGGAAATTTTTGGAAGGTTGGAGGATTACAGAACTGGGATTACAGGAATTTTTGGAAGAATTCAGGAATTTGGAAAATTTTGGAATTACTGGAAAAATTTGGAGAAGAATGTGGAAAATTTTCGGAAAATTTTTGAAGAATTTTGGAAAATTTTGGAAAATTTTGGAAAATTTTGGAAAATTTGGAAGAATTTTGAAAATTTTCGGAAAAATTTGGAAAAAAATTTCGGAAAAATTTTGGAAAAAATTTTAGGAAAAAATTCGGAAAAATTTTGGAAAAATTTTGGAAAATTTTCGAAGAAATTTTTGAAAATAATTTTTGGAAAATTTTGGAAAATTTCTGAAAATTTTGGAAAATTTCTGGAAAATTTTGGAAAAATTTTGGAAAATTTCTGAGAATTCAAAATTTTGGAAAATTTTAAAATTGGAAAAATTTTGGAAAAATTTCGGAAAAATTTTCGAGGCTGGAAAATTTTTTGGAAAATTTTGGAAAAATTTTTCGGAAATTTTGGAAAAATTCTGAAAATTTACGGAAAATTTTGGAGAAAATTTTTGGAAAAATTTTGGAAAATTTTGGAAATTTTTGGAAAAATTTTGGAAAATTTTGGAAAAATTTTGGAAAATTTTCGGAAATTTTTGGAAAATTACAGGAAAATTTCCGAAATTGAAAAATTTTTGGAAAAAATTTTGGAAAATTTTCAGAGAATTTTAGAAGGAAAATTTTTCGAAGGTCGAAAATTTTGGAAAATTTTGGAAAAATTTCGGAAAATTTTCGAAAAATTTTGGAAAAATTTCAGAAATTTTGGAAAATTTTCGAAAAATTTGGAAAATTTTGAAAAATTTTGGAAAAATTTTCGGAAAATTTTGGAAAAAATTTCGGAAATTTTGGAAAATTTTTGAAAAATTTTGGAAAAAATTTTGAAAATTTTGGAAAATTTTGGAAAAATTCTGAAAATTTTGGAAAATTTAAGAAAATTTTGGAAAATTTTGGAAAATTTTGGAAAATTTTGAAAATTTTGGATGGAAAATTTTTGGGAAAATTTTGGAAAAATTTCGGAAAATTTTTGAAATATTGGAAAAAATTCATTTTCCGAAAATCTCAGGAAATTTCTGAAAAATCTAGGGAAATTTTGGAAAATCTAGGAAATTTTTGAAATCTAGAAATTTTGGAAAATCTAGGAAATTTTGGAAAATCTGGAAAATTTTAAATTTTTGAAATTTTTTGGAAATTTCCAGATTTTCCCAAAAATTCCCTAGATTTTCAAAACCTAATTTTTCGAAATTTCCCCAGATTTTCAAAAATTTCCCAGATTTTTCAAAAAATTCGCAGATTTTCCCAAATTTTTGGAAAATTTTTGGAAGTTCTTGAAAATTTTGGAAAATTTTGGAAAAATTTCGGAAAATTTTCGAAAATCTCGAAATTTCTGAAAAATCTGGGAAATTTTGGAAAATCTAGGAAATTTTTGGAAAAATCTGAAATTTTTGGAAAATCTGGGAAATTTTTGGAAAATCTGGAGAAATTTTTAAATTTTTGAAATTTTGGAAATTTCTCAGATTTTTAAAATTCTAGATTTTCCAAAAATTCCTAGATTTTCAGAAAATTCCAATTCAAATTTCCCCAGATTTTTCAAAATTCACAGATTTTCCCAAATTTTTTGGAAAATTTTGGAAAATTTTGGAAAATTTTGAAAATTTGGAAAGAGAAAATTTCAGAAAATTCTGGAAAATTTTTGGAAAATTTTGGAAAATCTGGAAAATTTTTGAAAATTTGGAAAATTTTTGGAAAATTTTTGGAAAATTTTCGGAAATTTTTGGAAAATTTGAAATTTTGGAAAATTTTGGAAAATTTAGGAAAATTTTGGAAAATTTTGGAAAATTTTTGGAAAAATTTTAATTTTGGAAAAGAATTTTTGGAAAATTTTGGAAGAATTTTCAAAAAATTTTGGAAAAATTTTGAAATTCGAAATTTTGGAAATTTTTGGAAAATTTTGGAAAATTTTTGGAAAAAATTTTGGAAAATTTTGGAAAAATTTCGGAAAATTTTGGAAAAATTTCAGAAAATTTTGAAAAATTTTGGAAAATTTTCGGAAAATTAAATTTTGGAAAAATTTCGGAAAATTTTTGGAAAAATTTCGGAAAATTTTTGGAAAATTTTGAAAAATTTCGGAAAATTTTCTGGAAATTTCTGAAAAATCTGAAATTTTTGGAAAATCTAGGAAATTTTGAAAAATCTGAAATTTTTGGAAAATCTGGGAAATTTTAAATCTGAGAAATTTTTTAAATTTTGAAAATTTTTGGAAATTTGCAGATTCTCCCAAAGTCCTAGATTTTGAAAATTCTAATTTCCCAGATTTTCAAAAATTCTAGATTTTCCCAAATTTTTTGGAAGCTTTGAAAATTTTGGAAAATTGGAAAAATTTCGGAAAATTTTCGAAAAATCTCGGGAAAATTTCTGAAAAAAAATCTAGGGAAATTTTGGAAAATCTAGGGAAATTTTTGAAAAATCTAGGGAAATTTTGGAAAATCTGGGAAATTTTGGAAAATCTGGAAATTTTTTAAATTTTTAAATTTTTTTGGAAATTTCGATTTTCCCAAAATTCCCTAGATTTTCAAGAAATTCCTAATTTTCGAAAATTCCCAGATTTCAAAAATTTTCTGAATTTTCAAAATTCACCAGATTTTCCCAAATTTTGGAAAATTTTTGGAAAATTTTGGAAAATTTTGGAAAATTTTGGAAGAATACAGAATTTCGGAAATTTTGGAAAATTTTTGGAAAATTTTAATTTTCGAAATACGGAAAAATTTCAAGAATTTTTGGAAAATTTGGAAAAATTGGAAAATTTTTGGAAAATTTTGGAAAACACTGGAAAATTTTTGGAAAAATTTTGGAAAATTTTGGAAAAATTTTGAGATGTACAGGAAATTTTTGGAAAATTTTGGAAAATTTTGGAAGAATTTTGGAAAATTTTCGGAAATTTTGGAAATTTTTGGAAAATTTTGGAAAATTTTGGAAAATTTTGGAAAATTTTGGAAAAAATATCGGAAAATTTTGGAAAAATTTCGGAAAATTTTTGAAATTTTGGAAAAATTTTCGGAAGAATTTTGGAAAATTATGGGAAAATTTTGGAAAATTGGAAAATTTTCGGAAAATTTTGGAAAAATTTTGGAAAATTTTGGAAAATTTTTTGGAAAATTTCTGAAAATTTTCGAAAAATTTTGGAAAATTTTGGACAGAAAATTTTGGAAAATTTTGGAAAATTTTGGAAAATTTTAAAATTTTGGAAAATTTTGGAAAAATTTTTGCAGAAAAATTTTGGAAAATTTTCTAATTACTGGAAAATTTTGGAAAAATTTTGGAAAATTTTGGAAAATTTTCGGAAAAATTTTGGAAAATTTTCAGAGGAAATTTTGGAAAAATTTTAATTTGGAATTTTGGAAAATTTTGGAAAATTTTGGAAAAATTTTGGAAAATTTTGGAAAGATCAGAAAATTTTGGAAAAATTTTGGAGAAATTTTGGAAAATTTTGGAAAATTTGGAAAAAATTTGGAAAAATTTTGAGGAATCTAGAAGAATTTGGAAAAATTTCAGGAAAATTTTGGAAAAATTTGGAAAAAATTTCAGAAAATTTGGAAAAATTTTGGAAAATTTTCGGAAAATTTTTAAATTATGGAAAATTACAGAATTTGGAGAAATTTTCTGGAAAATTACTGAAAATTTTGGAAAGAATTTTGGAAAAATTTTTTTGGAAATTTCTGAAAATTTTCGAAAAATTTTGGAAAATTACAAATTTGAAGAATTTTGAAAATTTTGGAAAATTTTCAGAGGTGGAAAATTTTATGAAAATTTTGGAAAAATTTTCGGAAATTTCTGAAAAAATTCTGAAAATTTTGGAAAATTTTGGAAAATTTTGAAAATTTTTGGAAGATTTTGGAAATTTTGGAAAAATTTTGGAAAATTTTGGAAAAATTTTGGAAAATTTTAGAAATTTACAGAAAATTTGAAGAATTTTGGAAATTTCCAGAAAATGCAGAAAATTTTGGAAAAATTTTGGAAAAATTTTGGAAAATTTTGGAAAATTTTGGAAAATTTCGAAAAATTTTGGAAAAATTTCAAAATTTTTGGAAAATTTCCGAAAATTTTGGAAGTACGGAAAATTTTGGAAAATTTTCGGAAAATTGGAAAAATTTCGGAAATTTTTGGAAAATTTGGAAAAATTTCAGAAATTTTTTGGAAAAATTTTGGAAAATTTTGGAAAATTTTGGAAAAATTCTGAAAATTATTGGATTGGGATTGGGTTAGAGTTAGGTTGATTGGGTTGGGTTGGGTTGGGATTTGGTTGGGTTGGATTTGGTTGGGTTGAGTTTGATTGGGTTTAGGTTGGGTTGGATTTGGGTTGGATTGGTTGAGTTGGGGTTAAGTTGGGTTGGGTTGAGTTTGGTTACAGTTCTTGATTGAGTTGGGTTGAGTTGGATTGAGTTGGTTGTGAGTTGGGTTGGTTGAGTTGAGTTGGGTTGGGTTGGGTTAGGTTGGGTTGGAAGGATTGGGATTTGGGTTAAGTTGGTTGAGTTGGTTGGGTTGGGTTTGGTTGGGTTGGGTTGGGTTGGGGTTATGTTGGGTTGGGATGGGTTGGGTTGGGTTGGGTTGGGTTTGTGTTGGGTTGGTTGGGTTGGGTTGGGTTGGGTTGATTCTGTTTGGTTGGTTGGGTTACTTTTGGGATTGGCAGATTGTTTGGTTTGATTTGGGTTGGATTGGGTTTGGGATTGGGTTTGGATTTGGGTTGGTTGGGTTGGGATTTGGTTGGGTTTGGTTTGGTTTAGGTTGGGTTTGGGTTTGAGGTTGTTGATTGGATGTTGGAGTTGGTTGGAAGGGGTTGATTGGGTTGAGATTAATTTGATTGGGTTGAGTTTGAATTTGGGATTGGATTGGTTGAATTTGGTTCTGATTGATTTGGTTGATTGGTTGAGTTGGTTGGTTGGTTCAGGTTGAGTTGGGTTGAGTTGATTGTTGGGTTGATTTGAAGGTTGGTTTGAGTTTGGGTTGATTTGGGTTGAGTTGGTTGGGTTGGGTTATGATTGGGTTGGTTATGATTTGTGATTGGGATTGATTGGGTTTGAGTTGATTTTAGTTGGTTGGGTTGGGTTTGATTGGGTTGGGTTGGTTGATTGGGTTGAAGTTTGGTTATGTTGGGTTTGGTTGAGTTGATTGGTTTAGGTTAGGTTGGTTTGATTTGGTTTAGGTTAGTTTGAGTTGGTTTGGGTTGGTTGGGTTGGGTTGGGTTAGGTTGGGTTTGGGGTTTAGGTTGGTTGGTTGGGTTGATTTGGTTGGGATTGGGTTTGGGTTGGATTAGGTTGTTCTGGGTTGGGATTTGGGTTGAGTTGAGTTGAGTTGGGTTGGTTGGGTTGAGTTGAGTTGAGTTGATTGGATTGGGTTGGGTTGAGTTGAGTTGGGTTGAGTTGAGTTGATTGGGTTGGGTTGGATTGGTTGAGGTTGGGTTGATTGGTTGAGTTTGGTTGGGTTGGTTGGGTTTGTTTGGTTGGGTTGGTTGGTGGGTTGGGTTGATTGGGTTTGGTTGGTTATGGTTGGGTTTGGTTGTGGTTGGTTGAGTTGAGTTGAGTTGAGTTGAGTTGGGTTGAGTTGAGTTGGGTTAGGTTGGTTGGGTTGAGTTAGAGTTGAGTTGGGTTGAAGGTTGAGTTGAGTTGGTTGGGTTGGGTTTGGTTAGGTTGGGTTGAGTTGGGTTGATTTGGGTTGGGTTGGGTTGGGTTGGGTTGGTTAGGTTGGGATTCGGTTGGGTTGGGATTGGGTTGGGTTGGGTTGGGTTACAGTTTGATTTAGGTTAGGTTGGTTGGGTTGGGTTGGGTTGGGTTGGGTTGAGTTGGGTTGGTTTGTTTGGGTTGGGTTGGGTTGGGTTGGTTGGGTTGGGTTGGTTGAGTTTGGATTTGGGTTGGGTTGGGTTGGTTTGATTGGATTGGCGTTGATTGGATTGGGTTGAAGGTTGAGTTGGTGTTAGGTTGGTTGATTTGGGTTGAGTTGGTTGGTTGGTTGGGATTGTTGGGTTGGGTTGGGTTGGGTTGGATTGGGTTGATTGGATTTGGTTGGATTGAGAAGTTGGGTTGGTTGGGTTGGATTGGTTTTGGGTTGGGATTGGTTGGGTTGGATTGGATTAGGATTTGGAAGTTGGGTTGGATTTGGAATGGATTGTTGGTTGGGTTGGGTTAGGACAGGTTGGGTTGGGTTGGGTTGATTCGTTGGTGAATTGAATTGAGTTGGGTTGAAGTTGAGTTGGGATTGCGATTGGGGTTGCCAGGTTGAAGTTGCAGGTTACGGGATTGAGTTGAGTTGGGTTGAGTTGAGTTGGTTGAGTTGGTTGGATTGAGTTGGTTGAGTTGAGTTGAAGTTGATTGAGATTCAGGTTGATTGGTGAGTTAGGTTGAGGTTATGAGTTGATTGAAGTTGGGTTGATTGATTGAGTTGGGTTGGTTACGGGTTGAGTTGAAGTTGAGTTGAGATTACGGTTGAAGTTGGACCGGTTGGGATTGAGTTGGGTTGGTTGGGTTGATTGCAGTTGGGTTGGGTTGGGTTGAGTTGGGTTGGGTTGAAATTGATTTGGGTTGGGTTGGATTGCAGTTGGGTTGAGTTGGGGTTGGTTGAGTTACCGGTTGATTTAGGTTGGAATTTAGATTGGGTTAGATTGGGTTAGGATTGAGTTGATTCAGGTTGGGGTTGAAGTTGGATTGGTTGAGTTAGATTCAAGTTGATTCAGGTTGGAAGGTTGGGTTGGTTAGGTTGATTGAGGTTGGGTTGAAATTGAGGTTGCGATTGATTGGGTTACGGTGTTGAGTTGAGATTGGGTTGATTGGGTTGGTTGGGTTGGTTGGATTGGGTTGGGTTGGATTTGGGTTGGGGTTGAGTTGATTGGGTTGGTTGGTTACGGTTGGGTTGATTGGGTTGGGGTTGGGTTGAGTTGGTTGGGTTGAAGTTGGGTTGGTTGATTGGGTTGAGTTGGGTTGGGTTGGGTTGGTTGGGTTGGATTGGTTGGGTTGGGGTTGGGTTGGGTTGGGTTGGGTTGATTGGGTTAGGTTGGGTTGGGTTGGTTGGGTTGGTTGGGTAGCAATGGCTTCTA
>NW_024737090.1:7500-30000 GCF_018991925.1 Homarus americanus
AGGAACGGACGGGCAGCCGTCCAAAGCCCCGTCCGTCCTCCTCCTCCGGTCTTCGCGCTCTCGCCCGAGTGTGGTCCACCTACAGCGTGGTGGTACCTATTTTTGGTGCGGGGGCCGGGATTGTCCTCTTTCGCTGCTGGAGTTGCCAGAGCAGAGCCCGAGACCGCCCAAATCAGGAGAGTAGTAGTAGTTTTAAGAGCGCCCCGTTCTCTTTCTCTCTGTTAATGATCCTTCCGCAGGTTCACCTACGGAAACCTTGTTACGACTTTTACTTCCTCTAAATGATCAAGTTTGGACATCTTTCCGTCAGCTCGAGGCGACGACCCCAGAAAACCCTCGCGGGCAACGGGGCCGACAATCCAAGAGCGCCAGTCCGAAGGCCTCACTAAATCATTCAATCGGTAGTAGCGACGGGCGGTGTGTACAAAGGGCAGGGACGTAGTCAGCGCAAGCTGATGACTTGCACTTACTGGGAATTCTCGTTCATGGGAAACAATTGCAAGCCCCAATCCCTATCAAGAAAGGCTTTGAACGGGTTACCCGCTCCTCTCGGAGGGGAAAACTCGTTGATCCCTTCAGTGTAGCGCGGCGCCCAGAACATCTAAGGCATCACAGACCTGTTATTGCTCAATCTCGCGGCTAGAATTGCCGCTTATCCTCTAAGAAGAAGTTGCGAACTGGACACCATTTTCTGGAGATCCGTCGACTACTTAGTAGGCCAGAGTCTCGTTCGTTATCGGAATTAACCAGACAAATCGCTCCACCAACTAAGAACGGCCATGCACCACCACCCACCGAATCGAGAAAGAGCTCTCAATCTGTCAATCCTTCCGTGTCTGGGCCTGGTGAGGTTTCCGTGTTGAGTCAAATTAAGCCGCAGGCTCCACTCCTGGTGGTGCCCTTCCGTCAATTCCTTTAAGTTTCAGCTTTGCAACCATATTTCCCCGGAACCCAAAGACTTTGGTTTCGGAAGCTGCCCGCCGGGTCATGGGAATAACGCCGGCGGATCGCTAGTTGGCATCGTTTATGGTTAGAACTAGGGCGGTATCTGATCGCCTTCGAACCTCTAACTTTCGTTCTTGATTAATGAAAACATCCTTGGCAAATGCTTTGCAGTAGTTCGTCTTGCGACGGTCCAAGAATTTCACCTCTAGCGCCGCAATACGAATGCCCCGCCTGTTCCGATTAGTCATTACCTCTGGTTCCGAAAACCAACAAAATAGAACCGAGGTCCTATTCCATTATTCCATGCATCACCATTCGGGCCATTCAAATAGCCTGCTCTGAGCACTCTAATTTTTTCAAAGTAAACTCCGCCACTCGACACTCGACAAAGAGCATCCCGTGCGAGCGGCGGGCGGCTGTTCGAGCGTGACAGTAAACACCGGGCGGTGCACCGTCAGTCCGGAACTGAGATCCAACTACGAGCTTTTTAACCGCAACAACTTTAATATACGCTATTGGAGCTGGAATTACCGCGGCTGCTGGCACCAGACTTGCCCTCCAATGGATACTCGTTAAAGGATTTAAAGTGTACTCATTCCGATTGCGAGGCCTCGGATGAGACTCACATCGTTATTTTTCGTCACTACCTCCCCGTGCCGGGAGTGGGTAATTTGCGTGCCTGCTGCCTTCCTTAGATGTGGTGGCCGTTTCTCAGGCTCCCTCTCCGGAATCGAACCCTGATTCCCCGTTACCCGTTATAGCCATTGTAGGCGCATAACCTACAATCGAAAGCTGATAAGGCAGACACTTGAAAGAAGCGGCGCCGGTGCGGAGACCGTGCGCTCAGCCCGAAGTTATTCAGATTCACCACAGGTGGGTTACGGACCGGGGCCCGACCAGTTTTGAACTAATAAAAGCGCTCTTCCCTTGCGGTCAGAGACCAATTGCATGTATTAGCTCTAGAATTGCCACAGTTATCCAAGTAAGTGGGTTTACAGATCCAATGAAACATAGCTGATTTAATGAGCCATTCGCGGTTTCGCCTTAAATCGGCTTGTACTTACACATGCATGGCTTAATCTTTGAGACAAGCATATGACTACTGGCAGGATCAACCAGGTAGCTGCTGCTGTTGGCGGCGCCTATCACGGCGGCCAAAATAGTGAGATTGAGAGAGAGGCAGAAGACATTGGGCGAGGGACCGCACGTTGGCCTTAGAGAAATAGCAAACCAGATGATCAGATCTAACTGCACCTTCTCTTGCTATCCTCGGCGCCGGCAGCGCCACCGTGTGTGCCAATCTCCTCCCTTATCCGCTCCTCTTTGCCCCAGCTCCAGCGAGGCAGCCGACATTGGGCGAGGGACCGCACGTTGGCGAATCTCCTCCCTTATCCGCTCCTCTTCTCTTTGCCCCAGCGAGGCAGAAGACATTGGGCGAGGGACCGCACGTTGGCCTTAGAGAAATAGCAAACCAGATGATCAGATCAAACTGCACCTTCTCTCGCTATCCTCGGCGCCGGCAGCGCCACCGTGTGTGCCAATCTCCTCCCTTATCCTCTCCTCTTCTCTTTGCCCCAGCGAGGCAGCCGACATTGGGCGAGGGACCGCACGTTGGCCTTAGAGAAATAGCAAACCAGATGATCAGATCAAACTGCACCTTCTCTTGCTATCCTCGGCGCCGGCAGCGCCACCGTGTGTGCCAATCTCCTCCCTTATCCGCTCCTCTCCTCTTTACCCAGCTCCAGCGAGGCAGCCGACATTGGGCGAGGGACCGCACGTTGGCCAATCTCCTCCCTTATCCGCTCCTCTTCTCTTCTCTTTGCCCCAGCGAGGCATAAGACATTGGCCCATCTCCTCCTCTCTCTCTTTCTCTTACTGTTTGTGGGGACGTGGGCTCATGAGCGCCATCGTCGCCCAATATTGGTTAGGTTGTGTATTTCACGGGTGGGAACCGCCATCATCGTTGTTAGGTGATGGGGTAACCCAACGTGTGCTTTGACGAGTTTTGGCTGCTAAACTCTCTTTTTAGTATACTCGGCTCCCAGACTGCGCCCTGGTCGTGTTGAACCATGAGCGTTGTCTATGCACATTTAGGGTAGCCGTTTGCGCGTGGAATAGTGCAATGAATCTCGGTCAAGAGACGGTTGGGCGCTGCATTGAAGGCCGGCACAGACGCGAAGACGGGTTGATCAGCCAACGCAAGTCCGCTAAGTTGGGCAGACAGCAGACAGCTGTGATGGAAACTAGTAGGGTGGCGACGTGTGTGCCGAGAGAGAGACGGAGTAAATAATGTCCAAACGGAAGAGAGACCTGGCAAGTGTAATTGATAGATCGCGAGCCTACGCCCCATAAGCCCGCTCCACTGCCATTCCTCTGATCCAATGAGACTAAAATCTCTCTCCTTCTGCTCCAGCCATTGCAGGGCAGGGAAGCGACGGCAATTTTGGTTGTTGTTTTTGAATGCCGCGCTTTGCTTCGCAGAGGCGCCGAAGCGCTCCGCTTGTGGGCGGAAAATATTTCACACCGAATATGTGTGTGAAGGCGCCCTCTCCCCTTAATATAGTGAAATAGTGCAATCCAGCATACAAGGTCGGACGATAGGACATTCACCGTACCGCACCTCGAGAGTGGATGTTGTTTGTTGGGTAAGGTTAAAACCGGACTGTTCGCAGACAGCCGAATAAACCCGTTCCGGACTAATTGGTGGATGCAACATCATGATGCTGCTGTCGCGGAAACCGCAGTGGCGACGTGTTCGCCGAGAGAGAGTAATAATGTTCAATAGGGAGAGCGACCTGGCTAGTGTAATTGATAGATCGCGAGCCTACTCGCCATTAGCCCGCTCCACTGCCATTCCTCTGACCCAATGAGACTATTCTCTCTCTCGCTCTCCTTCTGCTCCAGCCATTGCAGGGCAGGGAGAGGAAATCGACGGCAATTTTGGTTGTTGTTTTTGAATGCCGCGTTTTGCTTCGCAGAGGCGCCGAAGCGCTCCGCTGGGGGGCGGAAGATATTTCACATCGAATATGTGTGTGAAGGCACCCTCTCCCCTTAATATAGTGAAATAGTGCAATCCAGCATACAAGAGCGGACGATAGGACAGTCACCGTACCGCACCTCGAGAGTGGAAGTTGTTTGATCGTTTGTTAGGCAAGGTTAAAACCTGACTGTTCGCGAACAGCCGAATAACCCGGTTCCGGACTTACAATAGACGCAACATCATGATGCTGCTGCTGTCGCGGAAACCGTGGTGGCGACGTGCGCGCCGAGAGAGTAATAATGTTCAATTGGGAGACAGACCTGGCTAGTGAAATTCATAGATCGCGCTCCACTGCCATTCCTCTGACCCCATGAGACTATCTCTCTCTTCTTCTTCTTCTTCTGCTGCTGCTGCTGCTCCAGCCATTGCAGGGCAGGGAAGGAAAGCGACGGCAACTTTGGTTGTTGTTTTTGAATGCCGCGCTTTGCCGCAGAGGCGCGGCGCCCGCTGGGGGCGGAAGATATTCCACACCGAATAGGTGTGTGAAGGCACCCTCCCCTTAATATAGTGAAATAGTGCAATCCAGCATACAAGAGCGGACGATAGGACAGTCACCGTACCGCACCTCGAGAGTGGAAGTTTTGATCGTTTGTTAGGCAGGTTAAAACCCGACTGTTCGCGAACAGCCGAATAACCCGGTTCCGGACTTACAATAGACGCAACATCATGATGCTGCTGCTGTCGCGGAAACCGTGGTGGCGACGTGTGCGCCGAGAGTAATAATGTTCAATTGGGAGACAGACCTGGCTAGTGAAATTCATAGATCGCGCTCCACTGCCATTCCTCTGACCCCATGAGACTATTTTCTCTCTCTCTTCTTCTGCTGCTGCTCCAGCCATTGCAGGGCAGGGAAGGGAAAGCGACGGCAATTTTGGTTGTTGTTTTTGAATGCCGCGCTTTGCTTCGCAGAGGCGCCGAAGCGCTCCGCTGGGGGGCGGAAGATATTTCACACCGAATATGTGTGCGAAGGCACCCTCTCCCCTTAATATAGTGAAATAGTGCAATCGAACATATAAGGGCGGACGTTTTCATCACCGTCTCCCACTCGGTGTGTGTGCAGATTCTCGGATCATTTTGTAAAGTATGCTCGACCCCCGATTGACTTTGACGGTCTCCCATTCGGGTGTGCAAGTTTCTGTAGTATGCTATTAAATCGACCGCCGATTGACTTTGACTGTCTCCCATTCGGGTGTGCAAGTTTCTGTAGTATGCTATCAAATCGACCCCCGATTGACTTTGACGGTCTCCCATTCGGGTGTGCAAGTTTCTGTAGTATGCTATTAAATCGACCCCCGATTGACTTTGACGGTCTCCCATTCGGGTGTGCAAGTTTCTGTAGTATGCTATTAAATCGACCCCCGATTGACTTTCACTGTCTCCCATTCGGGTGTGCAAGTTTCTGTAGTATGCTATTAAATCGACCCCCGATTGACTTTCACTGTCTCCCATTCGGGTGTGCAAGTTTCTGTAGTATGCTATCAAATCGACCCCCGATTGACTTTGACGGTCTCCCATTCGGGTGTGCAAGTTTCTGTAGTATGCTATCAAATCGACCCCCGATTGACTTTGACGGTCTCCCATTCGGGTGTGCAAGTTTCTGTAGTATGCTATTAAATCGACCCCCGATTGACTTTGACTGTCTCCCATTCGGGTGTGCAAGTTCTCTGTAGTATGCTATCAAATCGACCCCCGATTGACTTTGACGGTCTCCCATTCGGGTGTGCAAGTTCTCTGTAGTATGCTATCAAATCGACCCCCGATTCACTTTGACGGTCTCCCATGCGGGTGTGGAACTTCTCTGGTATGTTGTATAATATGACCGCGGTGCCCCTACCCCTTACTATAGTGAAATAGTGCCATCCAGTGTACAAGGGCGGACGCTTTCATCACCGTCTCCCACTCGGTGTGTGCACATTCTCGGATCATTTTGTATAGTATGCTATTAAATCGACCCTCGATTGACTCTGACGGTCTCCCATTCGGGTGTGCAAGTTTCTGTAGTATGCTATTAAATCGACCCCCGATTGACTTTGACTGGCTCCCATTCGGGTGTGCAAGTTTCTGTAGTATGCTATCAAATCGACCCCCGATTGACTTTGACGGTCTCCCATTCGGGTGTGCAAGTTTCTGTAGTATGCTATTAAATCGACCCCCGATTGACTTTGACTGTCTCCCATTCGGGTGTGCAAGTTTCTGTAGTATGCTATTAAATCGACCCCCGATTGACTTTGACGGTCTCCCATTCGGGTGTGCAAGTTTCTGTAGTATGCTATTAAATCGACCCCTGATTGACTTTGACTGTCTCCCATTCGGGTGTGCAAGTTTCTGTAGTATGCTATTAAATCGACCCCCGATTGACTTTGACTGTCTCCCATTCGTGTGCAAGTTTCTGTAGTATGCTATTAAATCGACCCCCGATTGATTCTTGACGGTCTCCCATTCGGGTGTGTGTTTCTGTAGTATGTTATTAAATCGACCCCCGATTGACTTTTGACTGCCCCTATTCGCGTGTTTCTGTAGTATGCTATCAAATCGACCCTGATTGATTCTCTTGATTTGTCTCCTATTCGGGTGTGCAAGTTTCTGTAGTATGCTATTAAATCGACTTTACTGACTTTTGACGGTCTCCATTCGGGTGCAAGTTTCTGTAGTATGTTATCTTCCAATCGACCCCGATTGACTTTCACTGTCTCCTATCTGGTGTGCAAGTTTCTGTAGTATAAGACAACACCCGATTGACTTTGGATTTAATCTCCCATTCGGGTGTGCAAGTTTTAGTATGTTATTAAATCACCCCATTATTTTTGAATTGCCTCTCCCCATTTTGGGTGCAAGTTTCTGTAGTATGTTGTTAAATCGACCCCCGATTGACTTTTTGGATTGTCTCCCATTCGGGTGTGCAAGTTTCTGTAGTATGCTATTAAATCGTCCCCCGATTGACTTTCACTGTCTCCCATTCGGGTGTGCAAGTTTCTGTAGTATGCTATCAAATCGACCCCCGATTGACTTTGACGGTCTCCCATTCGGGTGTGCAAGTTTCTGTAGTATGCTATTAAATCGACCCCCGATTGACTTTGACGGTCTCCCATTCGGGTGTGCAAGTTTCTGTGGTATGCTATCAAATCGATCCCCGATTGACTTTTACGGTCTCCCATTCGGGTGTGCAAGTTTCTGTAGTATGCTATTAAATCGACCCCCGATTGACTTTGACGGTCTCCCATTCGGGTGTGCAAGTTTCTGTAGTATGCTATTAAATCGACCCCCGATTGACTTTGACGGTCTCCCATTCGGGTGTGCAAGTTTCTGTAGTATGCTATTAAATCGACCCCCGATTGACTTTGACGGTCTCCCATTGGGGTGTGCAAGTTTCTGTGGTATGCTATCAAATCGATCTCCGATTGACTTTGACGGTCTCCCATTCGGGTGTGCAAGTTTCTGTAGTATGCTATTAAATCGACCCCCGATTGACGTTGACGGTCTCCCATTCGGGTGTGGAAGTTTCTGTAGTATGCTATTAAATCGACCCCCGATTGACTCTGACGGTCTCCCATGCGGGTGTGGAACTTCTTTGGTATGTTGTATAATATGACCGAGGTGCCCCTACCCCTGACTGTAGTGAAATAGTTCCATCCAGCGTAGAAGGGCGGACGCTTTCACGACCGTCTCCCACTCGGTATGTGCAGATTCTCGGATCATTTTGTATAGTACGCTATTAAATGGACCCTCGATTGACTCTGACGGTCTCCCATTCGGGTGTGCAAGTTCTCTTGGTGCATTTGAAGTATGAGTTGAGTTTAATGAAGTTGATTTCGTCATAGGCACGGTGCTGTGCTGTGCTGTACCATCGACAACACCAATAAGGAAGGGGCATCTATTTTTACTTAGGCTAGCATACCTAAGTTAAAGCAAACTCCCCTTGCCAATACAAGAAGGAAGAGGATTTCTTATAGTCTAATAAACAATTCATCATGACCAAATACAGTATCTAACACAGGGGGTCCGGGGGTGCAGCCCCCGGTTAGCAACTAACCATTTGATTGCATTATCTCTGAGAATAGTTAGCAATTATCCATTTGATTGCATTATCCCAGGTTAAGGGGGGTTGTGTGTTGTTCCATATCACCAGATTTATTAAAAAACTCTACGTCAGGCTAAACAGTTTAGGCTAGATAGTACGATACGATACGAAGTCATTAGTTAAGAGGTGAAAGAAGATTATTAGGAATTGAAGAAAAAGGTGGTGAAACTGAAATACAGTAGGAGTAGAAAGAATCTGGGCTCAACCAGATCGCTTCATCTTTCTTATTGGTGTTTTGTCTTTGTTCTGCTCCCTTGGGTCGTCAGACCTTTGTATTAATATTGGCTTATTTATATAATGCTGCTTATTATTATTATTTTTGTTATTGTTGGAGTTAGTGAGCCCGCCCAGGTCCTTGTGTAACTGGGAGGGTAGTCACATTTTTTTTTGGTGTTAGTTAAGTGTTAGTTGTGTTAGTCTAAAGGTACACTGTATGCCAGGTTCTTAGTGGAGCTGGTTGGTCACTCTCA
Source organism: Homarus americanus (assembly GCF_018991925.1). Lineage (NCBI taxonomy): Eukaryota > Metazoa > Arthropoda > Malacostraca > Decapoda > Nephropidae > Homarus > Homarus americanus. The sequence continues at coordinate 16,034 of NW_024737090.1, forward strand.
TCTTTATTCCTCTAGTAATGTTTTATGTAGAAATGTGTATATTGAGGCAGGAGGTGGTTCAATTACTTTTTCCTGTCTATATTATTTTTCCAGTTTTGATATGTTTCTGTGTTAAGTTCAGTCACTTTTTTCCAAATATTTGCAGCTTTGTTGTGTATATCTACATTGATTGCTAAGAGGTTTGCTCTCTTGTGTAGCTGTTCATTATTGATGTGGTCTGTATATTTTATGTTATATATAAATCTGAGGGCTATATTTTGTACTGTTTGTAACCTTTTAATGCACGTTTTACTAAGGGTGTTCAATGGGATGGGTGGGTAGTCCATAATTGATTTGACAAAGGCAATATAAATCTTTCTTTTGTTATTAATGCTAAGGTTCTTAAAGCGTTTTATTTTTGATAATCTTATTCTTGCTCGTCGTTCTTTTATCTTTTTAAGTATGTTATATATCCTCTTTTTGTTAGTTTTAATCTACAAGCATCCTACCTTTCAGTGTCGTATGGGTATAGTTCCTGGTCGACTATTACTGGACTTGTTTTTAATCTTGGCTAGTTGGTATTATCTTTGAATTTGTTCTTATTTGTCCTTGATTTTCCATTTTTTCTCAAAATCATTTATGTTTTTTATCGCTCTTACCGTGTAGAGTGCCATAAATTGAGTTGATTTTCCTGGGTATGATACTATTTGAGTAATATCATCAGCAAACATTACATATTCACTAAAGGGGGTAGGTTGAGGTGTGTCTGAAGTATAAATTGTATATAGTGTTGGAGAAAGGCATCCTCCTTGAGGTACTCCACTCTCAAGATTAAACATAGTTCCTAAAAAGTTTCCAATTTGAATTTGTGCTCTCCTATCATCTAAATAGTTACACAATATTCTTAGCATGTATTCGTTAAGTCCCAGTTTTAATATTTTATATTTCAAGCCTAAATGCCCAACTTTATCAAAAGCCTTAGAAACATCCCTTAAAATTATATTGATCTGGTTACCCTTGCTTTTTTCTATTGCAATTATTTCCGTTATTATAGCTATTGCAGTTAGGGTATTTCTATTGGGCATAAATCCATGTTGTCTGTTGTTAGTTTTCCCATGTTGTGTTAAAAGGCTATAAGTCTTGAATTTAATATTTTTCCAATAGTTTCCCGGTAATTTCTAATAAAGATATTGGCCTGTAGTTTAATATTTCCTTATTGTCCTTACCCTCTTTAGGAATAAATATCATTTTAGCATATTTTAGTTTGTCTGGAAAGTAACCAGTTATTAAGCATGCGTTATAAATGTTTAATAGTGTATTTAAAATGTTTTCAGGTAGATTCATGATCATATTTCGTGTAATACCTGTGAGCCCAGGGCTTTTTCCTTAAATTTCCTCAGACAGTGCATCATTTCTCCCATGGTTATTATTTGATTATTAGGTAATAAGTTATAGTCTATATATTGCCTTGGGGTGATTCTATGTATTTGTCTTCCCATTTCTTCTTCTATCCTTTCTTCGTGTCACTATCAAAATCTTCATTTTCCTCATCTGATATTTTAAAAACTCTTGATGCATTTTGTTCCATTTGGTCTTTAATGTATGGTGTTTTGCTTGTTGTGCCCCTCATCTTGTTTATGGAAGTCCAAAATGTTTTTGTGTCTTTAGTCATGTCAGCCGCCATTATAATATCATTCCATTTTTTATTGTTTGCTTCCTTACATGCGTCTTAATTTTATCTGTAGTGCTATCTGTGTCGTATATAGTGTTACGAACCCTCCACCCAGCACTACGAAGCACGCCATCTATTGTCCTGATCTACCTACCCAGCACCACGAGCAACGCCATCTAGGGACGACACGAGTATGACTCGTCTTAGTTACCACTCCGAGGTTTCCCTTCTCCCTATCCTGGTTGTTGCGTCACCTCCAATTCGAGGAGAGAGCACTTGGCTCTGGGAAGTGACCACAGGATCATCTATCCTCTAAACCTACGTACGTGCAGTGACTACCTACCGTCTTCTACAATACTCAGCCTTACTCGTCAGCCATCTCAGCTCCTCACTTAAGTACTAGTATCTCTTGTATTAATTTCCCACGTCCACTTGCTTCGAGATTGTTTTATGTTTATTAATATGTATATACTGTTAATGTTTAGGTTAAGTTTGGTTAAGGGTAATTTATAAGCTGAATATTTTGTTAAGGGATTTATGGTACTCTATTATATACAACGAAAACTCGCATCCTTTGTCTACCCTTTTATAGTCCGATTGTCTTTGTTTTTATTGTTGTTACCTGTTGGGATCTGGGTAGACGTATAACTATATTCTAAATCCCCAACTCGTAACAAATGGCGACCGTGACAGGACACGACCTTAAGTACCATATTCCTTCCTCCCTTGTTACTCAGTGTTAATTATTCCTCCCAGTCACTTCTGTTCACAATTGCTTTACGGTGGTTTAAAGTTTCCTTCATATGTGTTTGCATATATTGGTATTATCGTACAGTAAGAGTGACAGACGTAGGATATTAGGTTCCAAGTGTCATAAGGGTTACTTGTTATTACACGTGGCAGTCGTGTAGTAAGTCTTATCGAGTGTAGGGAAGAATCCGGATCTGTTTAATGCCGTACCCTCACTCCAGAGTAGGTTGTTCCATAGTCACTAGTTTATGGTGAAGTGATATCTTGGGACGCCACGCTCTACCAGGACCCCATAATTATAAAGCCTCAATTATTGTTCTTCTCATTATCTCATTCAGGGTCAATCATACCATTTATCAGGGTTGTTAATCCGGATCTTTATATTAATGCCGTAATACGCCCTACCTCTTTCAAGTATATCAGGGTTGTTAATACGGATCTTTATATTAATGCCGTAATACGCCCTTCCTCTTTCAAGTATATCAGGGTTGTTAATCCGGATCTTTATATTAATGCCGTAATACGCCCTACCTCTTTCAAGTCTCTTATCCTTATCTAAGGATCTTCTCAGAAGAACAATAATCATAAGTGTAATTTCCCTAGGTATAACTTGGTTAGTTTTCGGGACTTTCTGGTTATCCACTGCCGTGATATTTTCTAGGGTTATCCACTTATCTTATCTTTTGGACCATTAGTTAATTTATCCTATTTTTTCTTAACAATGGCCACCTCAGGTTTTGATCTCCAGGATTTTATTGAAAATCCTTCCGTAGCTAAATTACGTGTTAATATCCTGAAGAAAGAATGGAAAGAAATAGCCAACTATTATAATATCCCATTTTCACAGCAACTGACTAAGGAAATGTTAAAAATCATGTGATTGAAGTGCTGGTTCAACATGAAGTTTTAAAAGAATCCGCTGTTGACAGATTAACGCCCATGTCCAAGAAACTTCAACCACTATCCACCACCCCTCCTCACTCAGAAGTTGCTTCAGGTCTGGCTAGCCCTCAACAAGAAACACAACGAATAGACGCCTTAGAACTGGAACGAGCTAGGTTCGAGTTCCAAATCAAAATGAAAGAACTCGAGTTGGAGCAGGAGTCGGAACAGGCCAAGTTGGAGCACAAGTTGGAGCATGAGGGAAGGTCGGAACAGGCCAAGTTGGAGCATGAGGAAATGATGGAACGGGCCAAGTTGGAGCAGGAGGTTAGACTGAAAGAACTACAGGTAAGAGAGATAGAAGTCACCTTAACATCGGAGTTTAGATCAAAGGAAGTGGCATTAAGAGAGAAACTAGCTGCTTTTAACCCTGCTACTGCTTCTTCCCTTGTTCCCGGGTTTGATGAATCCGATATGGACGGGTCATTTAGGACTTTTGAGAAAATAGCCGGGAAGAATGAGTGGCCAAAGGACCAGTGGGTGTCAGTGTTAGTTCCTAAATTATATGGTAAGGCTCGTAGAGTTTATAACTGTTTAGACCAGACTGATGACTATGATAACGTAAAAAAGAATATCCTCACCCTCTTATGCTATCACGCCAGATGGATACCGGCAGAAGTTTCGTAAACTAACCAAACCATTTTCCCACACCTTTGTTGAGTTTGCTCAAGAAAAGCTTAGGTTTTTAAGAAGTGGTTAGAGGCTACAGAGACCTCCACATTTCAGGATTTGTTAAATTTGGTAGTCCTGGAGGAGTGGAAGAGCAAGATACCATTTCACATCTTGAAGCATGTGGAGGAGCGTGGAGAGGTTAATTTAGGGCGTGCTGCTGAGCTGGCTGATGCGTACGCTTTGTTGGTGGAGTCACTGGGCAGTAGAGAACGTGGTACTTCCCGACATGTTAGGTCCTCCTCTGATGATAACCTTGGGAACGTGAGTGGTAGGTCGAAAGGTCCCACACCTACTCCCCGATGCAACCAAGCTTACTTGTTCTTACTGTAAAACCCAGGCCATACGATCCAGAATTGTAAACACCCAAAGTGTCGAATTGCTAAAAGTAGTTCCCTGGATCCCAAGTCCAAACCAATAGCAAATACCAATGTGGAAAGGCCCCATCAGGATCTCTTCTCTTCATTCACCTATGAGGGAAAAATTTCAATCATAGAGGGGTCTCGTTCTTTCCCTATTCGTATACTACGTGATACGGGCGCAGCACAATCTATCCTCCTGTTTAACGTCATTCCTGATATATCTACCGCATTTACTAATGAGAGTGTTCTAATTTCAGATCTCTCATCCCATTCTTCCTATCCTTTAGCTAAAGTGCACCTCCAATGTCCCTTGATTACTGGGGAAGTGCAAATAGCCATTAGGAAAGACCCAATGCCTGTGTGCGGCATTCATTTATTATTGGGTAATGACTTGGTAGGAGATCTAGTGGTTCCTAACATAAAGACAGTCGACTCTCCCTTACCTGTCAACTCCACCACTGACCTTAAAGAAACTATTCCTCATCTTTTCCCATCTTGTGCTGTCACCCGGTCACAGAGTGTGCAAAATGGGCCCTCTTCATCTAAAACCACCTCCAATATCTTCCTACCCACAGAAGATCTGTACAATAAGACCATTAGTAAGGATGAGCTCATTAAAGCCCAACAATCTGATCCATCTTTGAATAAACTTCATCATGCAGCAGTTGAGGGTAAAGATTTTAACACCCTTCCATGTTTTTATTATCAGGAAGAGGTTTTGATGAGGGCCTATAGGCCCCCTGAGCTTGCCCATCTAGACACGTGGTCTGAAATACATCAAGTGGTAATTCCCTCCTCAGTCAGACCAGCATTAATTGCCCTTGCCCATGATGGTATTTCAGGACATTTGGGAATCCTGAAAACATATAATAAGCTCCTCCAACACTATTACTGGCCTGGACTTAGGAAGGATGTGTCAAAGTACCTAAAATCTTGTCATATTTGTCAAATGGTAGGAAAACCAAATGAAAGTATACCAGCAGCTCCCATTAAGCCCATCCCAGTATTTTCTACACCATTTGAAAAGATTGTTGTGGATTGTGTGGGCCCATTACCAAAGACTAAGAAGGGAAATCAATTCCTGCTCACAGTTATGGATACCAGTACACGTTATCCTGAGGCTTTTCCCCTTAAAAGCATCACTTCAAAAAACGTAATCAAACATCTTTTGCACCTTTTCACTTCAGTGGGCATTCCTAAAGAGATCCAATCCGATCAGGGCACCAATTTTACGAGCAATCTTTTCAAACAGGTGATGAAAGACCTCAGTGTGGACCATTGTACATCAATGCTCAAAAAATACTGTATAGAACACCAAAAGGAATGGGATGAAAGCATAGACTTGTTACTCTTTGCCATCAGGGAATGTCCCCAGGAGTCATTGGGTTTCTCCTCGTTCGAGTTACTATATGGGAGACAAATAGGGGACCCCTTAAAATAGTAAAGGAGCAGTGGTTTGACACTCCATCTATTAAGCTCGCAACAGTTTCCCAATACATTGACACTTTAAGGGACAAATTAACTGAAGTCCGAACCATTGCTCAGTCAAACTTAAAAAAAGTCCAAGAAAAAATGGTGAAGTCCCAACCTAAATTAGTTAAAAGATCATTTTCCAGGTGACAAAGTGTTACTCTTTCTACCCATTCCAGGCTCTCCCTTAAAAGCAAGTTTACTTGGTCCTATATAGTTGCTAATAAACTATCTCCCTCTCAACTATATAGTCCATACTCCTGATCGCAGAAAAGATTCACAACTTGTTCACATTAATCTCATGAAATTACCATTCCAGGCAGTCAGAGGAAGACATCCCAGAGGCTATAAGTCAACCTGTATTGCATACGGTTTTGTCAGGCCGGAGCCGGAGACAGATGACATGGACCTATTGAGAATTTAGACTTCCCTCTACCTAAAGAAAACCCTGCTAACCGTCACATTCTCAACAACTTGGATGAGTATTTTCTGTTCTGAATCCATCTCAAGCAAAAGATCTCACTAAGGTATTATCAACATTTCCTAAAGTCACGTCAGACCTCCCAGGGTTTTGCAATATACTTAAACATGATATTAAGCTAATCTCAGATGATGTACAACCCATTAGGCAATCAGCATATCGACTAAATCCACAAAAAAGAGAGATTATGAAAAAGGAGGTAGATTTTTTGTTAAAACATAACTTAGCTGAGCCTAGTACCTCCCCTGGGCTTCACCTTGCCTTCTCATTCCAAAACCCGATGGCACTTTTCGTTTCTGTACCGATTATCGTAAAGTGAACCAGGTCACTGTCTCAGACTCCTACCCTTTACCTTTGATTGAAGATATAATAGACAGCATAGGCTGTGCAAAATTTATCAGTACGGTGGACTTATTGAAAGGATATTATCAAGTGGGACTCACGGATAGGGCAAAAATAATCTCGGCATTTATAACTCCATTTGGTCTTTTTCAATATTTGGTTATGGCGTTTGGCTTTTCTAATGCTCCGGCCACATTCCAGAGGGCCATCAACTTCCTAATTCAGGACCTAGGTGGGACGTTCGCCTACCTGGATGACCTGGTGGTGGTGTCGGACAGCTGGGACGAACATCTGGTGCGTTTGGAGATACTGTTTGCACGACTGCAAGAGACTGGATTCACCATAAACCTGGCTAAATCTGCTTTTGGCCGGGCCTCAGTGACTTACCTGGGACATATCGTTGGGCATGGTATGGTGAGACCCAGGACGCAAACGTTAGAGCCATCTTGTCCTTCCCCACTCCAAGGACGAGGAAGGAACTCATGCGCTTCCTGGGGGTGTGCGGCTACTACCGTCGGTTCTGCAGTAACTTCTCCAGCGTGGCCGGACCCCTCACAGACCTTACCAGTTCTGCGGTCCCTTACATCTGGAACCAGAGGTGCGACCAGTCTTTCCACCGCCTCAAAGCCTTCCTTGCCTCCAAGCCTGACTACACCTCGCCCTTCCATCTGCAAATCGACGCTAGTGGTGTCGGAGTGGGGGCTGTGCTCCTACAACCTGACCCAACCACTGATGTTCTTCACCCTGTGGCATATTACTCCGCCAAGTTGAAAAAACATCAGACCAACTACTCGACCATAGAGAAGGAGGCCTTGGCTCTGGTGTTGGCAATAAAGAAGTTTGAAGTTACCTCCAGTCTTGCCCACAAACAACCCTAGTCTTCACCGACCATAACCCACTTCACGTTCATCCAAACCAACAACATCCCTCCACAAACTAGTTGAATCCTCCGCTGGGCTCTTCACCCAGCCCTATAAACCTGATTGCAGACTCCCTATCCCGAGCTCCAGTGAAATGCAGCAGCTACTCCAGACGCAATTGTAGATCACCTTCCTTCGCGCCTGCGCCACGGAGGTCTTTGAGGGGTGTGTTACGAACCTTCCACTCCAGCACTACGAAGCACGCCATCTATTGTCCTGATCTACCCACTCCAGCACCAATGAGCAATGCCATCTAGGACGAGACACGAGTATGACTCGTCTTAGTTACCACCTGAGGTTTCCCTTCTCCCTATCCTGGTTGTTGCGTCACCTCCAATTCGAGGAGAGTATAATTTGGCTCTGAAGTGACCACAGATCATCTATCCTCTAAACCTACGTACGTGCAGTGACTACCTACCGTCTTCTACAATACTCAGCCTTACTGTCAGCTATCTCAGCTCCTCACTTAAGTACTAGTATCTCTTGTATTAATTTCCCCACGTCCACTTGCTTCTGAGATTGTTTTATGTTTATTAATATGTATATACTGTTAAATGTTTGTGTTAAGTTTGGTTAAGGGTAATTTATAAGCTGAATATTTTGTTAAGGGATTTATGGTAATTTATGAGGTACAACGAAACTTCCGCATCCTTTTGTCTACCCTTTATAGTCCGATTGTTCCGGGAGTGATGAGCAGCACCGTTGGGATCTGGGTAGACGTATAACTATATTCTAAATCCCTAACTCGTAAATAATAGCCATCTGTTATTGCCGTGTCTTTCCATATACCTGTTTATTTCTATTGTAATAGGTCTGGATTAATTTAACTTCTTCTGGTAGTCTGTTGTTGGGTAATGTTCTAAAGTGTGAAGTAGGAGTGTGTTTGGTTATAGATGTTTTTATTGCTGAGTGCAGTCTGTCCATTTCTGAGTCTATATCTTCTGTTGTTTTCCCTTGTAGGTTAATCGAGTGGTGATTACTTAAGTCGCTCCTCACTTAAGTACTTGTATCTTGTATTGCCTCCCCCACGTCCACTTGCTTCAAAATGGTTTATGTTGTATTAATATGTATATACTGTTAATGTTTAGGTTAAGTTTGGTTAAGGATAATTTATAAGCTGAATATTTTGTTAAGGGATTTATGGTACTTTATTATACACAACGAAAACTCGCATCCTTTGTCTACCTTTTTATAGTCCGATTGTCTTTGTTTTTTGTTGTTGTTACCTGTTGGGATCTGGGTAGACGTGTAACCATATTCTAAATCCCCAACTCGTAACTATAGCCATCTGTTGCCGTGTCTTTCCATATACCTGTTTATTTCTACGTAATAGGTCTGATTAATTTAACTTCTTCTGGTAGTCTGTTGTTGGGTAATGTTCTAAAGTGTGAAGTAGGAGTGTGTTTGGTTATAGATGTTTTTATTGCTGAGTGCAGTCTGTCCATTTCTGAGTCTATATCTTCTGTTGTTTTCCCTTGTAGGTTAATCGAGTGGTGATTACTTAAGTCGTCTTTGAAGCTGTCCCAGTCTGTTTTACTCATTTTCAGTCTTTTTTATTGGTATCTGTATGGGGCTTGTTGACAGTGTTAGTATAATTGGCAGATGGTCACTGCCTGTAAGAGGTCCCTGTATTATATGGTAATTGAAAAAGGCTTTGTTGTTGGTAAAAATTTTGTCTGGTGTCGATTGTGTATTGTGATTTCTCCAGGTTGGAAAGTTAGGACCCAGATGATTGATTTTCCCTAAATTTATTAATTGATTAAGGGCGTTTCCCACGACGTTATTATTTGTATTGTCAAAAATCCTATGTCTGGCGTTAAAGTCTCCTAAGATGTACATCGGATGACTATTGTTAGCCAATTTTAATAGGTCTTCTATAGGTAAGTAGTAGCAATAATTACGTCTCCTTGAGTTGTATTTATTTTTATTGCTAGAAATTCATCCTGAAGTCATCAATTAGTTTAAATTTTAAGTTTCTTTTAACCGCTATCGCTACTCCGTCATTTTTCTCGCCCGATTTATTTCTTTGGTTTACATAATAGTTAAAGAGTTTTATGTTGTTGTTTTCTGTCTCACCGTGACTGTTTATTAGTATAATGTCAGGGTCAATTTCGCGATATATATTACTTAGGTTAATTCTCTCGGTCTTCCAGTTTCTTACGTTGTGTTGTATTATTCTTAAAGTTCTTACTGTTTGTCTATTGTCCATTATTTCTTATACTTGGATTGTGGCAGTCAGTTGGAGTGGAGACCTATCATCCTGTTTCCCGCTTCTGACTCTTCTATACTCTGACGGGTCTACTATTTTAAAGTCTTTGGCCGTAATCTTTAGTTTGTCCGTAGTAATTAGTGACCAGACATAATCTTCACTTAGGGATTTTTCTTGATATGTCCACTTGTATATCCCTCCTTCACAGTTTTTTACTATTGTCCTCCTGTTGGTCTCGATGTTGGGATTCCATGTTTTGTTGTAGTGATAACTTTTAATCCAATTCTTCAGCAGATCTGGTGCTGTATATTGTGATCAGTTTCCATCTTATCTTCTTCCTCCTACCTCTTTTGTCTGTCCTTTTGTTATTTCTATCTTCTCTTTGTCACTTCTAGTCATTTGTCTTGGGATCTCTATCAGTCGCTTGTGTTCCCTTGGTGTATCAGCTGTTGCTCCCTTGCTCAAACCTTTGCTCATCCTGATGTAGTCTTTCTCTCAGTTCGCTTGCATATGTTGTCTGGAAATAGTTTTTTCGATTGTGGATTCTCTGGAAATATCATCTCTGGTAGGTTATTCAATTTAAACATTTTCCTAATTCCTCATTGTATGATCCGGTGCAATGATATTGCAGTAAATGTGCATGGATCATACTAATCATTACCTTATCATGTATTGGCTCACTTAGGTTTAATACTGTGGATTCTGGTCTATGAGCCTCTTGGACCGCTCTTTGCTATTTCGACGTATGTCCATCCTTCTTTCTTGTTCCTTTTCTGTTTCTTATTTTATCATGTGTTTTTTATTGGGCATGCCATTGCTGCGTCTATGTCCTACATTCCTGTTTCTCTTACAGTTGAGACAGCCAACATGTGTATTCTACATTCAGTGTAGGTATGGTCGTCGCCTGCACAATCTGAGCAGTACTTTTTTTCTTTTTCCGGACAGTCTCTCGTTGTGTGTTCTTCATATTTGTAGCATGAGAAGCAAGTTTGCAGACTGATGAATGTCTCCTTCTTTATTTGATGTGGTGTGACTGACATGTTGAATATTAGAAAGCCCTGTTGTAAAACTTTCTCAGCCATTGACACTTCTTCAAACATGAGTATAGTCCTTTATCTTAATGACTTCTTCAATCTTCATCCACCTATTTTGGCGTTCCAGTTCTTCTTTCAGGTCTTCCTCCCGATCTCTTGATCGACTTGACGAACAAAAACTGATCTTTTTGCTTTTTGTTCTGGTGGCATGACAACAATAAGGCCTTCATTGTAAAATATATCTCTTGCTTCTTTTGAAAGGATTTTATCTGAATCAAAGTCATCTTTACAGATTACTTTAAAACCTTCATTGGTGCTGAATATTCTAGTTAGTGGGACTTGCAGTTTGTTGTAAGTGATTTCTGCCACTTTTCCCCTTCCAATAGAGTGTCCCTTATCTCTATGTTTTATTCTAATGCTAGTTGTCATCTTCTTGATTACATCTAATCCTACCTATAACACAGGGCTCCTGCCTGGGAGCAGTGACCCCGCCTCTTGGACGGGCGTCGGCTCTGCACCCAGGTTACCTGTGACTATAGTAATACTAAAAGTTGCCACCTACCGGTGACCCCCGGACAAGGGGTGCCCTGCACTATCACAGGTTCCCTTGCCGATCGATACTGTTCTGCCTCTGCTCAAAGAACGGAGGCATGAGGGGATGAAAAAGAAAGAAGAGGACTTAGAGAGTAGAAACAGCCTACCTACCACGCCACATTGCCCGGTCAGCCAATCAGAGCACCGCAGTAAACGTGCATGTATCACGCCACCGTGGGGCACCACTGATTGGCCAATCCAGGACGTAGACGCACGGGTAGTAGTCAAAATTTGGGTAGGCCAAATATTTGTTTTTTCCAAAGTTGGAATTTCCCGTACAATCTGTGATGGTAATTACACCGTCACTATGTTGAGTAAGTATAATCACTAGGATTGAGTGTCTTATCACAACAAAGTTGCAGACTCAAACATGCAGCAAAAGAATCAGGTCTTCGCAGCTCCGTGTCTATTTTTACTTAGGCTAGCATACCTAAGTTAAAGCAAACTCCCCTTGCCAATACAAGAAGGAAGAGGATTTTATAGTCTAATAAACAATTCATCATGACCTCAAATACAGTATCTAACACAGGGGGTCCCGGGGCGCAGCCCCCGGTTAGCAACTAACCATTTGATTGCATTATCTCTGAGAATAGTTAGCAATTATCCATTTGATTGCATTATCCCAGGTTATAAGCCAGGGGTGGTTCCATATCACCAGATTTATTAAAAAACTCTACGCCAGGCTAAACAGTTTAGGCTAGATAGTGGTGGCTGCTTGGATTATTTTCTTTAATTTTATTGACTTCTGGGTGGCTAACCTCTATAAAAATTGAGGACACCAACAGACTTTGTACTAAGGTTAGGTTAAACAGACACTTTTGTTGTAATGGAGGATTTCGCCATCGGGGAGCGTGACGAAACCTCCGGCGAAAGTAGTGGTTAGGTTAGGCGGCCCGGTAGTGGTTGGTTAGTTGCCTGTATTATTATTATTCTATAAAATTTAAGGTCCCCCGTTAGGACTTTACCACGGTCAGGCTAAAACAGTTTAGGCTGCTTGGATTATTTTCTTTTGTCTTGTCTCTTATTGACTTCGGGTGGCTAACCTCTATAAAATTGAGGACACCAATAGACTTTGTACTAAGGTTAGGTTAAACAGACACTTTTGCTGTAATGGAGGATTTCGCCATCGGGGAGCGTGACGAAACCTCCGGCGAAAGTAGTGGTTAGGTTAGGCGGCCCGGGAGTGGTTAGGTAGTTGCCTGTATTATTATTATTATATAAAATTTAAGGTCCCCCGTTAGACTTTACCACGGTCAGGCTAAACAGTTTAGGCTGCTTGGATTATTTCTTTGTCTCTTATTGACTTCGGGTGGCTAACCTCTATAAAATTGAGGACACCAATAGACCTTGTACTAAGGTTAGGTTAAACAGACACTTTTGCTGTAATGGAGGATTTCGCCATCGGGGGCAGCGAACCTCCGGCGAAAATGAGTGGTTGGTTAGTTGCCTGTATTAGTATTATTATATAAAATTTAAGGTCCCCCGTTAGACTTTACCACGGTCAGGCTAAACAGTTTAGGCTGCTTGGATTATTTCTTTGTCTCTTATTGACTTCGGGTGGCTAACCTCTATAAAATTGAGGACACCAATAGACCTTGTACTAAGGTTAGGTTAAACAGACACTTTTGCTGTAATGGAGGATTTCGCCATCGGGGAGCGTGACGAAACCTCCGGCGAAAGTAGTGGTTAGGTTAGGCGGCCCGGTAGTGGTTGGTTAGTTGCCTGTATTATTATTATTATATAAAATTTAAGGTCCCCCGTTAGACTTTACCACGGTCAGGCTAAACAGTTTAGGCTGCTTGGATTATTTCTTTGTCTCTTATTGACTTCGGGTGGCTAACCTCTATAAAAATTGAGGACACCAATAGACTTTGTACCAAGGTTAGGTTAAACAGACACTTTTGCTGTAATGGAGGATTTCGCCATCGGGGAGCGTGACGAAACCTCCGGCGAAAGTAGTGGTTAGGTTAGGCGGCCCGGTAGTGGTTGGTTAGTTGCCTGTATTATTATTATTCTATAAAATTTAAGGTCCCCCGTTAGAATTTACCACGGTCAGGCTAGATAGTGGTGGCTGCTTGGATTATTTCTTTGTCTCTTATTGACTTCGGGTGGCTAACCTCTATAAAATTGAGGACACCAATAGACTTTGTACTAAGGTTAGGTTAAACAGACACTTTTGCTGTAATGGAGGATTTCGCCATCGGGGAGCGTGACGAAACCTCCGGCGAAAGTAGTGGTGGTGGCTGCCTGTATATCTCTATAAAATTTAGGCCGCCAATAGACTTTACACCAAGGTTGGCTGCTTGGATTATTTCTTTCTGTCTCTTATTGACTTAGCCTCTATAAAATTGTGGACACTAATAGACTCTGTACTAAGGTTAGGTTAAACAGACACTGTAACGGAGGATTTCGCCATCGGGGGGCGTGACGAAACCTCCAGCGGTTAGGTTAGGTAGTAGTGGCTGTCTGGATTATTTCTTTGTCTTACTCAGGCTGGCAAGCCTCGCTAAAACTTTAGGACACCAATACACTCTTCTACTACC
>NW_024737091.1:0-21793 GCF_018991925.1 Homarus americanus
CTCGATCGGGGCCCTTTGCTATACTCGACCTGGGGACATTGTTATAATCGATTAGGTGACTTTGGTATGCTCGATCTAGGGACTTTGTTATACTCGGCCAGGGGTCTTTTTTATTCTCGATCAGGGTACTTTGTTACACTGGACCAGGGGACATTTTTATACTCAATTAGGGGACTTTGTTATACTCGATCAGGGACTTTGTTATACTCGACCAGGGGCCTTTGTTATTCTCGATTAGGGGACTTTGTTATTCTCGATAAGGCGACTTTGTTATACTCGATAAGGGGAATTTGTTATACTCGATAAGGGGACTTTGTTATACTCGATTAGGCGGCTATGTTATACTCTTTCAGGGGACTTTCTTATACTCGATGAGGGGCCTTTGTTACACTCGCTCAGGGGCCTTTGTTATACTAAATCAGGGGAATTGGTTATACTCGATTAGAGGCCTTTTTTGTACTCGATCAGGGGACTCTGTTATACTCGAGCACGGGGCTTTGTTATACTCGATCAGGGGACTTTGTTATACTCGATCAGGGTGCTTTGTTATACTCGATTAGGGGACTTTGCTATACTCGACCAGGGGACTTTGTTATACTCGAGCAGGGGGCTTTGTTATACTCGATTAGGGGACTTTATCTTACTCTATGAGAGACCTTTGGTATACTCGATTAGGGGACTTTGTTATAATCGATCAGGGGACTTTGGTATGCTCGATCTAGGGACTTTGTTATACTGGGCCAGGGGACTTTTTTATACTTGATAAGGGGACTTTGTTACACTGGACCAGGGGAAATTTTTATACTCGATTAGGGGACTTTGTTATACTCGATAAGGGGACTTTGTTATACTCGACCAGGGGCCTTTGTTATACTCGATTAGGGGACTTTGTTATACTCGATAAGGGGACTTTGTTATTCTCGATTAGGGGAATTTGTTATACTCGATAAGGAGACTTTGTTAGACTCGAACAGGGGACGTTGTTATACTCGACCAGGGGACTTTGTTATACTCGATTAGGGGCTTTTGTTATACTAGATCAGGGGACTTTGTTATACTCGATTAGAGGCCTTTTTTGGACTCGATCAGGGGACTTTGTTATACTCGAGCAGGGGGCTTTGTTATACTCGATCAGGGGACTTTGTTTTATTCGATTAGGAGGCTTTGTTATACTCGATCAGGGGACTTTGCTATACTCGATCAGGGGACTTTGTTATACTCGATTAGGGGACTTTGTTATACTCGACCAGGGAACTTTTTTATACTTGACCAATGGACTTTGTTATACTCGATGAGGGCCCTTTGTTATACTCGATGAGGGGACTTTGTTATACTCGACCAGGGAACTTTGTTATACTCGATCAGGGGACTTTTTTATACTCGACCAGAGGACTTTGTTATACTCAATCAGAGGATATGTTATACTTGATCAGGGGACTTTCTTATACTCAACCAGGGGACTTTGTTATACTCTATCAGGGGACTTTGTTATACTCAATCAGAGGACTTTGTTATACTCGATGAGGGGCTTTGTTATACTCGACCAGGGGACTTTGCTATACGCGATTAGGGGACTTTGTTATACTAGACCAGGGAACTTTTTTATACTTGATCTGGGGACTTTGTCATACTTGACCAGAGGCCATTGTTATACTCGATCGGGGGACTTTGTTATACTCGATGAGTGGACTTTCCTTTATTTGACCAATGGACTTTGCTATACTCGATGAGGGGCCTTTGTTATACTCGATCAGGGGACATTGTTATACTCGACCAGGAGACTTTGTTATACTCGATGAGGTGACTTTGTTATTCTCGACCAGAGGACTTTGTTATACTCGATTAGGGGATACGTTATACTTGATCAGGTGTCTTTGTTATATTCGATCAGAGGACATTGTTATACTCGACGAGGGGATTTTTTTATATTTGACCAATGGACTTTGTTATACTCGATGAAGGGCCTTTGTTATACTCGATCAGGGGACTTTCTTATATTCGATCAGGGGACTTTGTTATACTCCACCAGGGACTTTGTTATATTCGAATAGGGGATATGCTATACTCGACCAGGGGACTTTGTTATACACGATTAGGGGACTTTCCTATACTCAACCAGGGGAGTTTTTTATACTTGACCGATGGACTTTGTTATACTCGATGAGGGGCCCTTGATATAGTAGATAAGGGGAATTTCTTATACTCGATGAGGGGCCTTTTTGGACTCGATGAGGGGCCTTTGTTATACTAGGTCAGGGGACTTTGTTATACTCAATCAGGGGACTTTGTTATACTCAACCAGGGGACTTTTTTATACTTGACCAATGGACTTTGTTATACTCGATGAGGGGCCTTTGTTATACTCAATCAGGGGACTTTTTTATACTCGACCAGAGGATTTTGTTATAATCGATCAGGGGACTTTGCTATACTCAACCAGGGGATTTTTTTATACTTGATCAGGGGACTTTGTTATTCTCGACCAGGGGACTTTGTTATACTCGACCTGGGGACTTTGTTATACTCGATCAGGGGGCTTTGTTATACTCGACCAGAGGAATTTGTTAGACTTGATCAGGTGATATGTAATACTCGATGAAGGGACTTTGTTATACTCAATCAGTGGACTTTGTTATACATGATTAGGGGACTTTGTTATACTCGACCAGGGGACTTTTTTAAACTTGACCAATGGACGTTGTTATACTCAATGAGGGGCCTTTGTTATACACGATCAGGGGACTTTGCTATACTCGACCAGGGAACTTTGTTATACTTAATCAGGGGACTTTGCTATACTCGACCAGGGGTCTTTGTTATACTCGATCAGGGGATATGTTATACTCGATCAGGGGACTTTGTTATACTCGATCAGGGGACTTTGTTATACTCTATCAGGGGACTTTGTCTTACTCGATCAGGGCCCTTTGTTATACTCGACCAGGGGACTTTGTTATAATCGATCAGTGGACTTTGTTATACCCGATAAGGGGACTTTGTTAGACTCGAACAGGGGTCATTGTTATACTCGACCAGGATACTTTACTATACTCGATTAGGCGGCTTTGGTATACTCGATCAAGGGACTTTGTTATACTCGATGAGGGGCCTTTGTTATACTCGATGAGGGGCCTTTGTTATAGTAGATCAAAGGACTTTCTTATACTTGACTAGGGGCCTTTTTTGGACTCGATTAGAAAACTTTGTTATACTCGACCAGGAGGCTTTGTTATACACGATTAGGGGACTTTGTTATACTCTACCAGGGACTTGGTTATACTCGGTCAGGGGATATGTTATACTCGATCAGGGGACTTTGTTATACTCGATCAGGGGACTTTGTTATACTCGATCTGGGGACTTTGATATCCTCGATCAGGGTACTTTTTTATACTTGACCAATGGACTTTTTTATACTCAATGAGAGGCCTTTGTTATACTCGATGAGTGGACTTTGTTATACCCGACCAGGGGACTTTGCTAAACGCGATCAGGGGACTTTTTTTTACTCGACCAGAGGACTTTGTTATACTCGATCAGATGACTTTGTTATACTCGACCAAGTGGCTGTGTTATACGCGATCAGAGGACGTTTTTATACTCGACCAGAGGACTTTGTTATACTTGATCAGGGGATATGTTATACTCGACCAGGGGACTTTGTTATACTCGAACAGGGGACTTTGTTATACTCGATCAGGGGACTTTGTTATACTCGATTAGGAGCCTTTGTTATACTCGATGAGGGGGCTTTCTTATACTCGACTAGGGACTTTGCTATACTCGACCAGGGGACTTTGTTATATTCGATCAGGGGACTTTGTTATACTCGATTAGGGGACTTTTTTATACTCGACTAGAGGACTTTGTTATACTCGTCTAGGAGACTTTGTTATACTCGATTAGGGGACTTTGTTATACTCGATTAGGGGACATTTGTTATACTCGATCAGGGGATATGTTAGACTCGATCAGGGGACTTTGTTATACTCGGTTAAGTGGACTTTGTTATACTCATCAAGGGGTCTTTGTTATAATCGATCAGGGGATTTTGTTATACTCGATCAGGGGACTTTGCTATACTCGATCAGGGGACCTATGTTATACTCGATCAGGGGACTTTGTTATACTCGACCAGGGGCCTTTTTTATACTCGACTAGAGGACTTTGTTATACTCGTCCAGGAGACTTTGTTATACTCGATTAGGGGACTTTGTTATACTTGATTAGGGGACATTTGTTATACTCGATCAGGGGATATGTTAGACTCGATCAGGGGACTTTGTTATACTCGGTTAAGGGGACTTTCTTATACTCGTCAAGGGGTCTTTGTTATAATCGATCAGGGGACTTTGTTATACTCGACCAGGGGCCTTTTATATACTCAATCAGGGACTTTTTTATACTCGACCAAAGTACTTTGTTATACTCGATCAGGGGACTTTGTTATGCTCGACCAGGGGACATTGTTATACTCGACCAGGATACTTTGTTATACTCGATTAGGCGGCTTTGTTATACTCGATCAAGAGACTTTGTTATACTCGATAAGGGGAATTTGTTATACTCGATAAGGGGACTTTGTTAGACTCGAACAGGGGACATTGTTATACTCGACGAGGATACTTTGTTATACTCGATTAGGCGGCTTTGTTATACTCGATCAAGGGACTTTGTTATACTCGATGAGGGTCCTTTGTTATACTCAATCAGGGACTATTTTATACTCGACCAGAGTAATTTATTATACTTGATCAGGGGACTTTGTTATACTCGACTAGGGGCCTTTTTTGGACTCGACGAGGGGCCTTTGTTATACTCGATCAGGGGACTTTGTTATACTCGACAAGGGGAGTTTGTTATACTCGACAAGGGGACTTTGTTATACTCAATCAGGGACTTTTTTATACTCGACCAGAGCACTTTATTATACTCGATCAGGGGACTTTGTTATACTCGACCAGGGGACTTTATTATACTTGACCAATGGACTTTGTTTTACTCAATGAGGGGCCTTTGTTATACATGATCAGGGGACTTTGTTATACTCGACCAGGGGACTTTGTTATAAGCGATCAGGGGACTTTTTATACTCGACCAGAGGACTTTGTTATACTCGATCAGATGACTTTGTTATACTCGACCAAGTGGCTGTGTTATACGCGATCAGAGGACGTTTTTATACTCGACCAGAGGACTTTGTTATACTTGATCAGGGGATATGTTATACTCGACCAGGGGACTTTGTTATACTCGAACAGGGGACTTTGTTATACTCGATCAGGGGACTTTGTTATACTCGATTAGGAGCCTTTGTTATACTCGATGAGGGGGCTTTCTTATACTCGACTAGGGACTTTGCTATACTCGACCAGGGGACTTTGTTATATTCGATCAGGGGACTTTGTTATACTCGATCAGGGGACTTTTTATACTCGACTAGAGGACTTTGTTATACTCGTCTGGAGACTTTGTTATTCGATTAGGGGACTTTGTTATACTCGATTAGGGGACATTTGTTACTCTCGTCAGGGGATATGTTAGACTCGATCAGGGGACTTTGTTATACTCGGTTAAGGGGACTTTGTTATACTCATCAAGGGGTCTTTGTTATAATCGATCAGGGGATTTTGGTATACTCGATCAGGGGACTTTGCTATACTCGATCAGGGGACCTATGTTATATGATCGGGGACTTTGTTATCTCGACAGGGCCTTTTATACTCGACTAGAGGACTTTGTTATACTCGTCCAGGAGACTTTGTTATACTCGATTAGGGGACTTTGTTATACTCGATTAGGGGACATTTGTTATACTCGATCAGGGGATATGTTAGACTCGATCAGGGGACTTTGTTATACTCGGTTAAGGGGACTTTGTTATACTCGTCAAGGGGTCTTTGTTATAATCGACCAGGGGCCTTTTTTATACTCAATCAGGGACTTTTTTATACTCGACCAGAGTACTTTGTTATACTCGATCAGGGGACTTTGTTATGCTCGACCAGGGGACATTGTTATACTCGACCAGGATACATTGTTATACTCGATTAGGCGGCTTTGTTATACTCGAGCAAGGGACTTTGTTATACTCGATAGGGTCCTTTGTTATACTCAATCAGGGGAATTTGTTATACTCGATACAGGGGACATTGTTATACTCGACGAGGATGCTTTGTTATACTCAATGAGGGGCCTTTGTTATACTTGACCAGGGGACTTTGTTATACTCGACCAGGGGACTTTGTTATAAGCGATCAGGGGACTTTTTATACTCGACCAGAGGACTTTGTTAAACTTGATCAGGGGACTTTGTTATACTCGACTAGGGGCCTTTTTTGGACTCGACGAGGGGCCTTTGTTATACTCGATCAGGGGACTTTGTTATACTCGACAAGGGGACTTTGTTATACTCGACAAGGGGACTTTGTTATACTCAATCAGGGACTTTTTTATACTCGACCAGAGCACTTTATTATACTCGATCAGGGGACTTTGTTATACTCGACCAGGGGACTTTATTATACTTGACCAATGGACTTTGTTATACTCAATGAGGGGCCTTTGTTATACATGATCAGGGGACTTTGTTATACTCGACCAGGGGACTTTGTTATAAGCGATCAGGGGACTTTGTTATACTCAACCAGGGGACTTTCTTAACTCAAACAGGGGTCTTTGTTGTACTCGATCAGGGGACTTTGTTATACTCGATTACTGGCCTTTGTTATACTCGACTAGGGAGCTTTGTTATACTTGACCAGGGGACTTTGCTATACTCGACCAGGGGACTTTGTTATATTCGATCAGGGGACTTTGATATACTCGACCAGGAGACTTTTTTATACTTTATCAGGGGACTTTGTCATACTCGACTAGAGGAATTTGTTATACTCGATCGGGGGAGTTTGTTATACTCGTTCAGTGGACTTTCCTATATTTGACCAATGGACTTTGCTATACTCGATGAGGGGCCTTTGTTATACTCTATTAGGGGACTTTGTTATACTCGACCAGGGGACTTTGTTATACTCGATGAGTGGACTTTGTTATACTCGACCAGAGGACTTTGTTATACTCGAACAGGGGACTTTGTTATACTCGATCAGGGGACTTTTTTATATTTCGACCAGAGGACTTTGTTATACTCGACCAGGGGACTTTGTTATACTCGATCAGAGGACTTTTTTATACTCGACCAGAGGGCTTTGTTTTACTCGATTAGGGGACTTTGTTACACTCGACCAGGGGACTTATTTATACCTGACCAATGGACTTTGTTATACTCAATGAGGGGCCTTTGTTATATTCGATCAGGGGACTTTGTTATACTCAACCAGGGGACTTTGTTAAACGCGATCAGGGGACTTATTTATACTCGAGCAGAGGACTTTGATATACTCGATCAGGGGATATGTTATACTTGATCAGGGGAGTTTTCTTATACTCAATCAAGGGACTTTGTTATTCTCGACCAGGGGCCTCTTTTAAACTCGATTAGGGGACTTTGTTATACTCGATAAGGGGACTTTGTTATACTCGATAAGGGGAATTTGTTATACTCGATAAGGGGACTTTGTTAGACTCGATCAGGGGACATTGTTATACTCGACCAGGATACTTTGTTATACTCGATTAGGCGGCTTAGGTATACTCGATCAAGGGACTTTGTTATACTCGATGAGGGGCCTTTGTTATACTCGATGAGGGGCCATTGTTATAGGAGATCAGAGGACTTTGTTATACTCCACTAGGGGCCATTTTTGGACTCGATGAGGGGCCTTTGTTATACTCGATCAGGGGACTTTGATAACCTCGATCAGTGGACTTTTTTATACTTGAACAATGGACTTTGTTATACTCAATGAGGGGCCTTTGTTATACACGATGAGGGGACTTTGTTATACTCGACCAGGGGACTTTGTTAAACCCGATCAGGGGCCGTTTTTTACTCGATCAGAGGACTTTGTTATACTCGGTCAGGGGATATGTTATACTCGATCAGGGGACTTTGTTATACTCAACCAGGAGAATTTGTTATACTCGATCAGGGGACTTTTTTATACTCGATCAGGGGACTTTGTTATATTCGATTAGGGGCCTTTGTTATACTCGATGAGGGGGCTTTGTTATATTCGACCAGGGGACTTTGTTATACTCGATCAGGGGATATGTTATATTCGATCAGGGGACTTTGTTATACTCGATCAGATGACTTTGTTATACTCGACCAAGGGACTTTGTTATACGCGATTAGGGGACTTTTTTATACTCGACCAGGGGACTTTATTATACTCTATCAGGGGACTTTGTCTTACTCGATCAGGGCCCTTTGTTTTACTCGACCAGGGGACATTGTTATAATCGATCAGAGGACTTTGTTATGCTCGATCAGGGGACTTTGTTATACTCGATCAGGGGACTTTTGTTATACTCGATCAGAGAACTTTGTTATACTCGACCAGGGGCCTTTTTTGTACTCGATAAGGGGTCTTCGTTATACTCGATAAGGGGACTTTGTTATACTCGATAAGGTTAATCTGTTATACTCGATAAGGGGACTTTGTTAGACTCGAACAGTGGACAGTGTTATACTCGATCAAGGGACTTTGTTATACTCGATGAGGGTCCTTTGTTATATTCGATGAGGGGCCTTTGTTATAGTAGATGAGTGGACTTTGTTATACTCGACTAGGGGCCTTTTTTGAACTTGACGAGGGGCCTTTGTTATACTCGATCAGGGTCTTTGTTATCCTCGATCAGGGGACTTTGTTAAACTCGAGCAGGGGGCTTTGTTATACTCGATCAGGGGACTTTGTCATACTCGATCAGGGGACTTTGTTATACTCGACCAGGGAACTTTTTTATACTAGACCAATGGACTTTGTTATACTCGATGAGGGGCCTTTGTTATACTCGATAAGGGGAATTTGTTATATTCGACCAGGATAATTTGTTATACTCGATTAGGCGGCTTTGGTATACTCGATGAGGGGCCTTTGTTATACTCGATGAGGGGCCTTTGTTATAGTAGATCAAAGGACTTTGTTATACTTGACTAGGGGCCTTTTTTGGACTCGATTAGAAAACTTTGTTATACTCGACCAGGAGGCTTTGTTATACTCGATTAGGGGACTTTGTTATACTCCACCAGGGACTTGGTTATACTCGGTCAGGGGATATGTTATACTCGATCAGGGGACTTTGTTATACTCGATCAGGGGACTTTGTTATACTCGATCTGGGGACTTTGATATCCTCGATCATGGGACTTTTTTATACCTGACCGATGGACTTTGTTATACTCAATGAGAGGCCTTTGTTATACTCGATGAGTGGACTTTGTTATACGCGACCAGGGGACTTTGTTAAACGCGATCAGGGGACTTTTTTTTACTCGACCAGAGGACTTTGTTATTCTCGGTCAGGGGATATGTTATACTCGATCAGGGGACTTTGTTATACTCAACCAGGAGACTTTGTTATACTCGATCAGGGGACTTTTTTATACTCGAACAGGGGACTTTGTTATACTCGATTAGGGGCCTTTGTTATACTCGATGAGGGGGCTTTGTTATACTCGACCAGGGGACTTTGTTATACTCGATCAGGGGATATGTTATACTCGATCAGGGGACTTTGTTATACTCGATCAGAGGACTTTGTTATACTTGATTAGGGGACTAAGTTATACTCGATCAGGGGACTTTGTAATACTCGATCAGATGACTTTGTTATACTCGACCAAGTGACTTTGTTATACGCGATCAGAGGACGTTTTTATACTCGACCAGAGGACTTTGTTATACTTGATCAGGGGATATGTTATACTCGACCAGGGGACTTTGTTATACTCGAACAGGGGACTTTGTTATACTCGATCAGGGGACTTTGTTATACTCGATTAAGACCCTTTGTTATACTCGATGAGGGGGCTTTCTTATACTCGACTAGGGGACCTTGCTATACTCGACCAGGGGACTTTGTTATATTCGATCAGGGGACTTTGTTATACTTGATCAGGGGACTTTTTTATACTCGACTAGAGGACTTTGTTATACTCGTCCAGGAGACTTTGTTATACTCGATTAGGGGACTTTGTTATACTCGATTAGGGGACTTTGTTATACTCGATCAGGGGATATGTTAGACTCGATCAGGGGACTTTGTTATACTCGGTTAAGGGGACTTTGTTATACTCGTCTAGGGGTCTTTGTTATAATCGATCAGGGGACTTTGTTATACTCGATCAGGGTACTTTGCTATACTCGATCAGGGGACCTATGTTATACTCGGTCAGGGGACTTTGTTATCCTCGACCAGGGGCCTTTTTTATACTCAATCAGGGACTTTTTTATACTCGACCAGAGTACTTTGTTATACTCGATCAGGGGACTTTGTTATACTCGACCAGGGGACATTGTTATACTCGACCAGGATACTTTGTTATACTCGATTAGGCGGCTTTGTTATACTCGATCAAGAGACTTTGTTATACTCGATAAGGGGAATTTGTTATACTCGATAAGGGGACTTTGTTAGACTCGAACAGGGGACATTGTTATACTCGACGAGGATACTTTGTTATACTCGATTAGGCGGCTTTGTTATACTCGATCAAGGGACTTTGTTATACTCGATGAGGGTCCTTTGTTATACTCAATCAGGGACTTTTTTATACTCGACCAGAGTACTTTATTATACTTGATCAGGGGACTTTGTTATACTCGACTAGGGGCCATTTTTGGACTCGATGAGGGGCCTTTGTTATACTCGATCAGGGGACTTTGATAACCTCGATCAGTGGACTTTTTTATACTTGACCAATGGACTTTGTTATACTCAATGAGGGGCCTTTGTTATACTCGATGAAGGGACTTTGTTATACTCGACCAGGGGCTTTGTTAAACCCGATCAGGGGACTTTTTTTACTCGACCAGAGGACTTTGTTATACTCGGTCAGGGGATATGTTATACTCGATCAGGGGACTTTGTTATACTCAACCAGGAGACTTTGTTATACTCGATCAGGGGACTTTTTTATATTCGATTAGGGGCCTTTGTTATACTCGATGAGGGGGCTTTGTTATATTCGACCAGGGGACTTTGTTATGCTCGATCAGGGGATATGTTATATTCGATCAGGGGACTTTGTTATACTCGATCAGATGACTTTGTTATACTCGACCAAGGGACGTTGTTATACGCGATCAGGGGACTTTTTTATACTCGACCAGAAGACTTTGTTTTCCTTGATCAGGGGATATGTTATACTCGACCAGGGGACTTTGTTATACTCGAACAGGGGAATTTGTTATACTCGATCAGGGGACTTTGTTATACTCGGTTAAGGGGACTTTGTTATACTCGTCCAGGGGTCTTTGTTATACTCGATCAGGGGACTTTATTATACTCTATCAGGGGACTTTGTCTTACTCGATCAGGGCCCTTTGTTTTACTCGACCAGTGGACATTGTTATAATCGATCAGAGGACTTTAGTCATACTCGATCAGGGAATTTGTTATACTCGACCAGGGGCCTTTTTTATACTCGATTAGGAGACTTTGTTATACTCGATAAGGGGACTTTGTTATACTCGATAAGGGGAATTTGTTAGACTCGAACAGGGGACATTGTTATACTCGATCAAGGGACTTTGTTATACTCGATGAGGGTCCTTTGTTATACTCGATGAGGGGCCTTTGTTATAGTAGATGAGTGGACTTTGTTATACTCGACTAGGGGCCTTTTTTTGGACTTGACGAGGGGCCTTTGTTATACTCGATCAGGGTCTTTGTTATCCTCGATCAGGGGACTTTGTTATACTCGAGCAGGGGGCTTTGTTATACTCGATCAGGGGACTTTGTCATACTCCATCATGGGACTTTGTTATACTCGACCAGGGAACTTTTTAATACTTGACCAATGGACTTAGTTATACTCGATGAGGGGCCTTTGTTATACTCGATGAGGGGACTTTGTTATACTCGACCAGGGGACTTTGTTATACTCAATCAGGGACTTTTTTATACTCGACCAGAGTACTTTGTTATACTCGATCAGGGGACTTTGTTATACTCGACCAGAGGACTTTATTATACTTGACCAATGGACGTTGTTATACTCAATGAGGGGTATTTGTTATAAGTGATGAGGGGGCTTTGTTATACTCGACCAGGGAACTTGTTATACTCGATCAGGGGATATGTTATACTCGATCAGGGAACTTTGTTCTACTCGATCAGGGGACTTTGTTATGCTTGATTAGGGGACTTTGTTATACTCAACCAGGGACTTTGTTATACGCGATCAGGTGACTTTGTTATACTCGACCAGGGGACTTTATTATACTTGACCAATGGACGTTGTTATACTCAATGAGGGACCTTTCTTATACTCGATGAGGGGGCTTTGTTATACTCGACCAGGGAACTTTGTTATACTCGATCAGGGGATATGTTATACTCGATCAGGGGACTTTGTTATACTCGACCAGGGGACACTGTTATACTCGACGAGGATACTTTGTTATACTCGATTAGGCGGCTTTGTTATACTCGATCAAGAGACTTTGTTATACTCGATAAGGGGAATATGTTATACTCAATCAGGGACTTTTTTATACTCGACGAGAGTACCTTATTATACTTGATCAGGGGACTTTGTTATACTCGACTAAGGGCCTTTTTTGGACTCGACGAGGGGCCTTTATTATACTCGATCAGGGGACTTTCTTATACTCGACAAGGGGACTTTGTTATACTCAATCAGGGACTTTTTTATACTCGACCAGAGTACTTTATTATACTCGATCAGGGGACTTTGTTATACTCGACCAGTGGACTTTATTATACTTGACCAATGTTCTTTGTTATACTCAATGAGGGGCCTTTGTTATATTCGATGAGGGGACTTTGTTATACTCGACCAGGGGACTTTTTTTTACTCGACCATAGGACTTTGTTATACTCAATCAGGGGATATGTTATACTCGATCAGGGGACTTTGTTATAATCAACCAGGGGACTTTGTTATACTCGATCAGGGGACTTTGTTATACTCGATAATGGGACTTTTTTATACTCGATGAGGGGCCTTTGTTATACTCCATGAGGGGGCTTTGTTATACTCGACCTGGGGATTTTGGTATACTCGAACAGGGAATATGTTATACTCGATCAGGGGACTCTGTTATACTCGATCAGGGGACTTTGTTATACTTGATTTGGGGACTAAGTTATACTCGATCAGGGTACTTTGTTATACTCGACCAGGGGACTTTATTATACTTGACCAATGGACGTTGTTATACGCAATGAGGGGCCTTTGTTATAATCGATGAGGGGGCTTTGTTATACTCGACCAGGGAACTTTGTTATACTCGACCAGGGGATATGTTATACTCGATCAGGGGATTTTGTTATACTCGATCAGGGGACTTTGTTATACTTGATTAGGGGACTTTGTTATACTCAACCAGGGGACTTTGTTATACTCGATTAGGGTACTTTGTTATACTCTTTCAGGGGACTTTGTTATACTCGATTAGGGGCCTTTGTTATACTCGATGAGGGGGCCTGTTATACTCGACCAGGGGACTTTGTTATACTCGATCAGGGGATATGTTATCCTTGATCAGGGGACTTGTTATACTCGATCAGGGGACTTTGTTATACTTGATTAGGGGACTTTGTTATAGTCGACAGGGGACTTTGTTATACTCGACCAGGGGACTTTGTTACACGCAATCAGGGTTCTTTGTTATACTCGATGAAGGGCCTTTGTTATATCTCGATCAGGGGACTTTGTTATACTCGACCAGGGGACTTTGTTATACTCGACCAGGGGACTTTGTTACACGCAATCAGGGTTCTTTGTTATACTTGATGAGGGGCCTTTGTTATACTAGATCAGGGGACTTTATTATACTCGCTTAGGGGCCTTTTTTAGACTCGATCAGCTGCCTTTGTTATACTCGATCAGGGGACTTTGTTATACTCGATCAGGAGACTTTGTTATACTCGAGCAGGGGGTTTCGTTATACTCGATCAGGGGACTTTGTTATACTCGATTAGGAGCCTTTGTTATACTCGATGAGGGGGCTTTCTTATACTCGAATAGGGGACTTTGCTATACTCGACCAGGGGACTTTGTTATATTCGATCAGGGGACTTTGTTATACTCGATCAGGGGACTTTTTTATACTCGACCAGAGGACTTTCTTATACTCGTCCAGGAGACTTTGTAATACTCGATTAGGGGACTTTGTTATACTCGATTAGGGGACTTTGTTATACTCGATCAGGGGATATGTTAGACTCGATCAGGGGACTTAGTTATACTCGGTTAAGGGGACTTTGTTACACTCCTCCAGGGGTCTTGTTATACTCGATCAGGGGACTTTGCTATACTCGATCAGGGGACCTGTGTTATACTCGATCAGGGGACTTTGTTATACTCGACCAGGGGCCATTTTTATACTCAATCAGGGACTTTTTTATACTCGACCAGAGTACTTTGTTATACTCGATCAGGGGACTTTGTTATACTCAACCAGGGGACATTGTTATACTCGACGAGGATCCTTTGTTATACTCGATTAGGCGGCTTTGTTATACTCGATCAGAGACTTTGTTTATAATCGATAAGAAATTTATTTTCTCAATAGGGGACTTTTTACTTTTCGACCAGAGTACCTTGTGCTCTTGATGGGGACTTTGTTATACTCTTTCGACTAAAGGGGCACTTTTGGACTCGACGAGGGGCGCTGTTATACTCGATCAGGGGACTTTGTTATACTCGATCAGGGGACTTTGTTATACTTGATTAGGGGACTTTGTTATACTCAACCAGGGGACTTTGTTATACTCGATTAGGGGACTTTGTTATACTCTTTCAGGGGACTTTGCTATACTCGATTAGGGGCCTTTGTTATACTCGATGAGGGGGCTTTGTTATACTCGACCAGGGGACTTTGTTATACTCGATCAGGGGATATGTTATCCTCGATCAGGGGACTTTGTTATACTCGATCAGCGGACTTTGTTATACTTGATTAGGGGACTTTGTTATAGTCGACCAGGGGACTTTTTTATACTTGACCAATGGTTGTTGTTATACTCAATGAGGGGTCTTTGTTATACTCGATCAGAGGACTTTGTTATACTCGCCCAGGGGACTTTGTTATACTCGACCAGGGGACTATGTTACACAAAGTCAGGGTTCTTTGTTATACTCGATGAGGGGCCTTTTTTATACTAGATCAGGGGACTTTGTTATACTCGCTTAGGGGCCTTGTTTAGACTCGATCAGCGGCCTTTGTTATACTCGAACAGGGGACTTTGTTATACTCGAGCCGGGGGTTTTGTTATACTCGATCAGGGGACTTTGTTATACTCGATTAGGAGCCTTTGTTATACTCGATGAGGGGGCTTTCTTATACTCGAATACGGGACTTTGCTATACTCGACCAGGGGACTTTGTTATATTCGATCAGGGAACTTTGTTATACTCGATCAGGGGACTTTTTTATACTCGACCAGAGGACTTTCTTATACTCGTCCAGGAGACTTTGTTATACTCGATTAGGGGACTTTGTTATACTCGATTAGGGGACTTTGTTATACTCCTCCAGGGGTCTTTGTTATACTCGATCAGGGGACCTGTGTTATACTCGATCAGGGGACTTTGTTATACTCGACCAGGGGCCTTTTTTATACTCAATCAGGGACTTTTTTATACTCGACCAGAGTACTTTGTTATACTCGATCAGGGGACTTTGTTATACTCGACCAGGGGACATTGTTATACTCGACGAGGATACTTTGTTATACTCGATTAGGCGGCTTTGTTATACTCGATCAAGAGACTTTGTTATACTCGATAAGGGGAATTTGTTATACTCAATCAGGGACTTTTTTATACTCGACCAGAGTACCTTATTATACCTGATCAGGGGACTTTGTTATACTCGACTAGGGGCCTTTTTTGGACTCGACGAGGGGCCTTTGTTATACTCGATCAGGGGACTTTGTTATACTCGACAAGGGGACTTTGTTATACTCAATCAGGGACTTTTTTATACTCGACCAGAGTACTTTATTATACTCGATCAGGGGACTTTGTTATACTCGACCAGGGGACTTTATTATACTTGACCAATGGACTTTGTTATACTCAATGAGGGGCCTTTGCTATATTCGATTAGGGGACTTTGTTATACTCGACCAGGGGACTTTTTTTTACTCGACCATAGGACTTTGTTATACTCAATCAGGGGATATGTTATACTCGATCAGGGGACTTTGTTATACTCGATAATGGGACTTTTTTATACTCGATGAGGGGCCTTTGTTACACTCGATGAGGGGGCTTTGTTATACTCGACCAGGGGATTTTGTTATACTCGAACAGGGAATATGTTATACTCGATCAGGGGACTTTGTTATACTCGATCAGGGGACTTTGTTAAACTTGATTTGGGGACTAAGTTATACTCGATCAGGGGACTTTGTTATACTCGATCAGATGACTTTGTTATACACGACCAAGGAAATTTGTTATGCTCGATTAAAAAACTTTGTTATACTCGACCAGGAGACTTTGTTATACTCGATCAGGGGACTTTGTTATACTCCACCAGGGACTTTTTTATACTCGATCACGGGATGTGTTATACTCGATCAGGGACTTTGTTATACTCGTGCAGGGGGCTTTGTTTTACTCGATCAGGGGACTTTGTTATACTCGACCAGGGGACTTTGCTATACTCGCTCAGGGGACTTTGTTAAACTCTATCAGGGGACTTTGTCTTACTCGATCAGGGCCCTTTGTTATACTCGACCAGGGGACTTTGTTATAATCGATCAGGGGAATTTGTTATACTCGATTAGGGGACTTTGTTATACTCGATCAGGAAACTTTTGTTATACTCAATCAGGGGACTTTGTTATACTCGACCAGGGGCCTTTTTCATACTCGATTAGAGGACTTTGTTTTACTCGATAAGGGGACTTTGTTATACTCGATGAGAGGACTTTGTTATACTCGACTAGGGGCCTTTGTTATACTCGATTAGAAAACTTTGTTATACTCGACCAAGATACATTGTTGTACTCGATCAGGGGACTTTGTTATACTCCACTAGGGACTTTGTTATACTCGTCCAGGGGGCTTTGTCTTACTCGATCAGGGGACTTTGTTATACTCAATCAGAGGACTTTGTCTTACTCGATCAGGGCCCTTTGTTATGCTCGACCAGGCGACTTTGCTATACTCGATCAGGGGACTTTTGTTATACTCAATTAGGGGACTTTGTTATACTCTATCAGGGGACTTTGTCTAACTCGATCAGGTCCCTTTGTTATACTCGACCAGGGGACTTTGTTATAATCGATCAGGGGACTTTGTTATACTCGATTAGGGGACTTTGTTATACTCGATCAGGGGACTTTTGTTATAATCAATCAGGGGACTTTGTTATACTCGACCAGGGGCCTTTTTCATACTCGATTATGTGACTTTGTTTTACTCGATAAGGGGACTTTGTTATACTCGATTAGAGGACTTTGTTATACTCGATCAGGGGCCTTTTTTATACTCGATTAGAAAACTTTGTTATACTCGACCAAGATACATTGTTGTACTCGATCAGGGGACTTTGTTATATTCCACCTGGGACTTTGTTATACTCGATCAGGCGATATGTTATACTCGATCAGGGACTTTGTTATACTCGACGAGAAGACTCTGTTATACTCGACGAGAAGACTTTGTTATTCTCGATCAAGGGACTTTCTTATACTCGACCAGGGGACTTTTTTATACTTGACCAATGGACTTTGTTATACTCAATGAGGGGCCTTTGTTATACTCGATCAGGGGACTTTGTTATTCTCGACCAGGGGACTTTGTTATAAGCGATCAGGGGACTTTTTTATACTCGACCAGAGGACTTTGTTAAACTTGATCAGGAGATATGTTATACTTTCGATCAGGACTTGTTATACTCAACCAGGACTTTCTTGCTCAAGCAAGGGACTTTGTAACCTCTCGACCAAGGACTTTGTTATACTCGATTACTAGCCTTTCATTGCTCTTTCGACGAGGGGCTTTGTTATACTCGACCAGGGACTTTACTATACTCGACAAAATTGTGACTTTGTTATATTCGATCAAGGGACTTTGATATACTCGACCGGAGACTTTTTAAAAGCATCAAGGACTTTGTCATACTCGTGAAGCGACTGTTGCTCTCGATCGGGGAGTTTGTTATATACTCGTTCGATGGACTTCCTATATTTGACCAATGGACTTTGCTATGCGATAGAGGCCTTTGTTATACTCTACTAGGGGACTTTGTTATACTCGACCAGGGGACTTTGTTATACTCGATCAGTAGACTTTGTTATACTCGACCAGAGGACTTTGTTATACTCGATCAGGGGACTTTGTCATACTCGATAAGGGGACTTTTTTATACTCGACCAGAGGACTTTGTTATACTCGACCAGTGGACTTTGTTATACTCGATTAGGGGACTTTGTTACACTCGTCCAGGGGACTTTTTTATACCCGACCAATGGACTTTGTTATACTCAATGAGGGGCCTTTGTTATACTCGATCAGGGGACTTTGTTATATTCGACCAGGGGACTTTATTATACTTGACCAATGGACTTTGTTATACTCAATGAGGGGCCTTTGTTATATTCGATGAGGGGACTTTGTTATACTCGACCAGGATACTTTTTTTTACTCGACCATAGGACTTTGTTATACTCAATCAGGGGATATGTTATACTCGATCAGGGGACTTTGTTATACTCGATAATGGGACTTTTTTATACTCGATTAGGGGCCTTTGTTACACTCGATGAGGGGGCTTTGTTATACTCGACTAGGGGATTTTGTTATACTCGAACAGGGAATATGTTATACTCGATCAGGGGACTTTGTTATACTCGATCAGGGGACTTTGTTATACTTGATTTGGGGACTAATTTATACTCGATCAGGGGACTTTGTTATACTCGATCAGATGACTTTGTTATACTCGACGAAGGAAATTTGTTATGCTCGATTAAAAAACTTTGTTATACTCGACCAGGAGACTTTGTTATACTCGATCAGGGGACTTTGTTATACTCCACCAGGGACTTTTTTATACTCGATCAGGGGATGTGTTATACTCGATCAGGGACTTTGTTATACTCGTGCAGGGGGCTTTGTTTTACTCGATCAGGGGACTTTGTTATACTCGATCAGAGGTCTTTGCTATACTCGCTCAGGGGACTTTTGTTATACTCAATCCGGGGACTTTGTTAAACTCTATCAGGGGACTTTGTCTTACTCGATCAGGGCCCTTTGTTATACTCGACCAGGGGACTTTGTTAAAATCGATCAGGGGACTTTGTTATACTCGATTAGGGGACTTTGTTATACTCGATCAGGGGACTTTTGTTATACTCAATCAGGGGACTTTGTTATACTCGACCAGGGGCCTTTTTCATACTCGATTAGAGGACTTTGTTTTACTCGATAAGGGGACTTTGTTATACTCGATTAGAGGAGACTTTATACTCGACCAGGGCCTTTGTATACTCGACCAGAATGCATTATTGTATGCTCGATCAGGGACTTTGTTATCTCCACCAGGGACTTTGTTATACTCCCGATCAGGGGATATGTTATACTCGATCAGGACTTTGTTATACTCATCGGGGCTTTGTCTTGCCTCGATCGGGGACTTTGTTGTCTCCAATCAGGGGACTTTGTCTTACTCGATCAAGGGCCCTCTGTTATGCTTTCGACAAGGGACTTTGCTATACTCGATCAGGGACTTTATTTATATAATCAGGGGACTTTGTTATATATCTATCAGGGGACTTTGTCTTACTCGATCAGGGCCGCTGTTATATACTCGACTTCAGGGGACTTTGTTATAATCGATCAGGGGACTTTGTTATACTCGATTAGGGGACTTTGTTATACTCGATCAGGAGACTTTTGTTATAATCAATCAGGGGACTTTGTTATACTCGACCAGGGGCCTTTTTCATACTCGATTATGGGACTTTGTTTTACTCGATAAGGAGACTTTGTTATACTCGATTAGAGGACTTTGTTATACTCGACCAGGGGCCTTTGTTATACTCAATTAGAAAACTTTATTATACTCGACCAAGATACATTGTTGTACTCGATCAGGGGACCTTGTTATATTCCACCTGGGACTTTGTTATAATCGATCAGGCGATATGTTATACTCGATCAGGGGACTTTGTTATACTCGACGAGAAGACTCTGTTATACTCGACGAGACGACTTTGTTATACTCGATCAAGGGACTTTCTTATACTCGACCAGGGGACTTTTTTGTACTTGACCAATGGACTTTGTTATACTCGATCAGAGGACTTTGACTTACTCGATCAGGGCCCTTTGTTATGCTCGACCAGGGGACTTTGCTATACTCGCTCAGGGGACTTTTGTTATACTCAATCCGGGGACTTTGTTAAACTCTATCAGGGGACTTTGTCTTACTCGATCAGGGCCCTTTGTTATACTCGACCAGGGGACTTTGTTAAAATCGATCAGGGGACTTTGTTATACTCGATTAGGGGACTTTGTTATACTCGATCAGGGGACTTTTGTTATACTCAATCAGGGGACTTTGTTATACTTTCGATAGGGCCCTTTTCTTCTCGATTAGGAGGACTTTTGTTTTACTTTCATTAAGGGGACTTTCATTATACTCTGATTAGAGGACTTTGTTATACTCGACCAGGGGCCTTTGTTGCCTCGATTAAGAAACTTGTTATATAACCAAAATTGTTGTTGTACTCGATCAGGGGACTTTGTTATACTCGATTACTTGCCTTTGTTATACTCGATGAGGGGGCTTTGTTATACTCGATCAGGGGAATTTGCTATACTCGACCAGGGGACTTTGTTATATTCGATCAGGGGACTTTGATATACTCGACCAGGAGACTTTTTTATACTTTATCAGGGGACTTATTCATACTCGACCAGAGGCATTTGTTATACTCGATCGGGGGAGTTTGTTATACTCGTTCAGTGGACTTTCCTATATTTGACCAATGGACTTTGCTATACTCGATGAGAGGCCTTTGTTATACTCTATTAGGGGACTTTGTTATACTCGACCAGGGGACTTTGTTATACTCGATCAGTGGACTTTGTTATACTCGACCAGAGGACTTTGTTATACTCGAAATCGAGGACTTTGTTATACTCGATCAGGGGACTTTTTTATACTCGACCAGAGGACTTTGTTATACTCGACCAGGGGACTTTGTTATACTCGATCAGGGGACTTTTTTATACTCGACCAGAGGGCTTTGTTTTACTCGATTAAGGGACTTTGTTACACTCGTCCAGGGGACTTTTTTATACCTGACCAATGGACTTTGTTATACTCAATGAGGGGCCTTTGTTATACTCGATCAGGGACTTTGTTATACTCAACCAGGGGACTTTGTTATACGCGATCAGGGGACTTATTTATACTCGAGCAGAGGACTTTGATATACTCGATCAGGGGCCTCTTTTATAATCGATTAGGGGACTTTGTTATACTCGATAGGGGGACTTTGTTATACTCGATAAGGGGAATTTGTTATACTCGATCAGGGGAGTTTTGTTATACTCAATCAGGGGACTTTGTTATACTCGACCAGGGGCCTCTTTTATAATCGATTAGGGGACTTTGTTATACTCGATAAGGGGACTTTGTTATACTCGATAAGGGGAATTTGTTATACTCGA
>NW_024737092.1:0-10696 GCF_018991925.1 Homarus americanus
TTGATGAGGGGCCTTTGTTATACTCGATGAGGGGACTTTGTTCTACTCGATCAGGGAATTTGTTATACTCGATCAGGGGACTTTGTTATATTCGATGAGGGGACTTTTTTATACTCGATCATGGGACTTTGTTATACTCGATGAGGGGCCTTTGTTATACTCGATGAGGGGCCTTTGTTATACCCGATCAGGGGACTTTCTTATAATTGATCAGAGGACTTTGTTAAACTCTATGAGGGGGCTTTGTTATCCTTGATCAAGGAACTTTATTATACTCGGTGAGGGGACATTGTTATACTGGATCAGGGGACTTTCTTTTACTCGATGAGGGTGCTTTGTTATACTCGATCAGGTGACTTTGTTATACTCGATCAGGGGCCTTTGTTATACTCTCCGGGATCAGGGGGCTTTGTTTTACTCGATCAGGAAACTTTGTTATACTCGATCAGGAGCCTTTGTTATAATCGTTCAAAGGACTTTGTTATACTCGATCAGGGGACTTTGTTATATTCGATGAGGGGACTTTGTTATTCTCGATCATGGGACTTTGTTATACTCGATGAGGGGCCTTTGTTATACTCGATGAGGGACTTTGTTCTACGCGATCATGGGAATTTGTTATACTCGATCAGGGGCCTTTGTTATACCTGATCAGGGGATTTTGTTATACTCGATCAGGGGACTTTGTTATACTTTATTAGGGGCTTTGTTATACTCGATCAGGACTGTTATTCTCGATCAGGGGACTTTGTTATATTCGATCAGGGGCTTTGTTATACTCGATCAGGGAACTTTGTTATACTTTCGATCGGGCCTTTATTATATCGTTCAGGCGCCTTTGTTATATTCGATCAGTGGCCTTTGTTATACTCGACCTGGGGACTTTGTTATACTCGATCAGTTGCTTTTGTTAAACTCGACCAAGAGCTTTTGTTATACTCAATCAGGGGACTTTGTTATACTTGATCAGGGAACTTTGTTATACTCTATTAGGGAGCTTGGTTTTACTCGATCAGGAAACTTTGTGATACTCGATCAGGGGCCTTTCTTATATTCAATGAGGGGACTTTGTTATACTCGACCATGGGACTTTGTTATACTCGATCACGGGCTTTTGTTAAACTCGATCAGGGGCCTTCGTTATACTCGACCAGGGGACTTTGTTATACTCGATCAGGGGACTTTGGTTAGCCTGATCAGGGGACTTTGTTATACTTATTAGGGAGCTGGTTTACTCTGATCAGGGAAACTTTGTGGATACTCGATCAGGGGCCTTTTGTTAGGGTCTATAATGAGGGGACTTCTGAGCATTTCCGACCATAAATTTTAGTTATACTCGATCACGGGCTTTTGTTAAACTTCGATCTGGGGGCCTTTGTTATCCTCCCAACAGGGACTTCTATATACCTGGATCAGGGACTTTGTTATACCCCGGATCAGGGGCTTTGGTTTTACTCGTTCAGGAAACTTTAGTTATACTCGATGAGGGCCTTGTTATAATCGTTCAGGGGACTTTAAGAGTACCGATCAGGGGACTTTAAGAGTACTCGGGATTAAACTTTCGTTATAGCTCATCAGGGACTTTTGTTATACCTGATCAGGGACTTCAAGGCACTGACTCTCAAAGGCCTTTTGTTATACTCTATTAGGGAGCTTGGTTTTACTCGATCAGGAAACTTTGTGATACTCGATCAGGGGCCTTTGTTATATTCAATGAGGGGACTTTGTTATACTCGACCATGGGACTTTGTTATACTCGATCACGGGCTTTTGTTAAACTCGATCTGGGGCCTTTGTTATCCTCAATCAGGGGACTTTGTTATACTCGATCAGGGGACTTTGTTATACTCGATCAGGGGGCTTTGTTTTACTCGTTCAGGAGACTTTGTTATACTCGATGAGGGGCCTTTGTTATAATCGTTCAGGGGACTTTGTTATACTCGATCAGGGGACTTTGTTATACTCGATCAGGGAACTTTGTTATACTCGATCAGGGGACTTTGTTATACTCGATCAGGGGACTTTGATATACTCGATCAAAGGCCTTTGTTATTCTCGATCTGAGGACTTTGCTAAACTCGATGAGGAGATTTTGTTACACTCGATCAGGGGAGTTTGTTATACTCGATCAGGGGACATTGTTATACTCGATGAGGGGACTTTGTTATACTCGATCAGGGGCCTTTGTTGTACTCGATTAGGGGTCTTTGTTATACTCGATCAAGGGTCTTTGTTATGCTGAGGAGCTTTGTTATACTCGATCAGGGGGCCTTTGTTATACTTGATGAGGGGCTTTGTTATATCGATCAGGGGGACTTTATTATTTATTCTCTCCGTCAGGGGGACTTTGTTATACTCGATCAGGGCATTGTTATACTCGATCAGGAACTTTGTTATACTCGATCAGGGGACGCTGTATACTCGTTCCAGGAGCCTTTGTTATTCCCGATCAGGGAGACTTTGTTATACTCGATCAGAGGGGACTTTATTTATACTCTGAGGGGTCGTTGTTATACTCGATGAGGGGACTTAGTTATACTCGACCAGGGGTCTTTGTTATACTCGATCAGGGGCCTTTGTTATACTTGATCAGGCGCCTTTGTTATATTCGATAAGGGGCCTTTGTTATAATCGACCAGGGGACTTTGTTATACTCGATCAGGGGCTTTTGTTTAACTCTATCAGGGGCCTTTGTTATACTCAATCAGGAGACTTCGTTATACTCGATCAGGGGACTTTGTTATAGTCGATCAGGGGCTTTTGTTTAACTCGATCAGGGGCCTTTGTTATACTCAATCAGGAGACTTCGTTATACTCGATTAGGGGACTTTGTTATACTCGATCAGGGGGCTTTGTTTTACTCGATTAGGAAACTTTGTTATACTCTATGAAAGGGCTTTGTTATACTCGATGAGGGGACTTTGTTATACTCGACCAGGGGTCTTTGTTATACTCGATCAGGGGCCTTTGTTATACTTGATCAGGCGCCTTTGTTATATTCGATTAGGGGCCTTTGTTATACTCGACCAGGGGACTTCGTTATACTCGATCAGGGAACTTTGTTATACTCGATCAGGGGGCATTGTTTTACTCGATCAGGAAACTTTGTTATACTCGATGAGGGGCCTTTGTTATAATCGTTCAGGGGACGTTGTTATACTCGATCAGGGGACTTTTTTATACTCGATCAGGGGACTTTGTTATACTCGATCAGAGGACTTGGTATATTCGATGAGGGACTTTGTTATATACTCGATCATGGGACTTTGTTATACTCGATGAGGGCCTTTGTTATACTCGATGAGGGGACTCTGTTATACTCGTCAGGGACTCTAATAGCTTCTCGATCAGGGACTTTGTTATACTCGATCAAAGGGACTTTGTTATATTCGATGGGGGACTTTTGTTATATACTCGATCAGGGACTTTTGTTATACTCGATCAGGGCTTTGTTAAACTGGAATTTGGGGCCTTTGTTATACTCAATCAGGGGACTTTGTTTTTACTACGATCGAGGGACTTTGTTATACTCGATCAGGGGCTTTGTTTTACTCGATCAGGAAACTTTGTTATACTCGACCAGGGGCCTTTGATATAATCGTGCAGGGGACTTTTGTATACTCGATCAGGGGACTTTGTTCATCTCGATGAGGGGACTTTGTTATACCCGATCAGGGGACTTTGTTATATTCGATGAGGGGACTTTTGTTATACTCGACAAGGGGACTTTGTTATACTCGATCAGGGGCCCTTGTTATACTCGATCAGGGGCCTTTGTTATACTCTATCAGGGGACTTTGTTATACTCGACCAGGGGTCTTTGTTATACTTGATGAGGGGCCTTTGTTATACTTGATGAGGGGGCTTTGTTATACTCGATCAGCGGACATTCTTATTCTCGATGAGGGGGACTTTGTTATACTCGATCAGTGGGCTTTGTTATACGCGATCAGGGAAC
This sequence comes from Homarus americanus, assembly GCF_018991925.1. Lineage (NCBI taxonomy): Eukaryota > Metazoa > Arthropoda > Malacostraca > Decapoda > Nephropidae > Homarus > Homarus americanus. Next base: position 3,959 of record NW_024737092.1, read on the forward strand.
TTTGTTATACTCGATCAGGGGCCTTTGTTAAACTCAATCAGGGGCGTTTGTTATACTCAATCAGGGGACTATGTTATTCTCGATAAGGGGACTTTGTTATACTCGATCAGGGAGCTTTTTTTTCTCGATCAGGAAACTTTGTTATACTCGATCAGGGGCCTTTGATATATTCAATGAGGGGACTTTGTTATACTCGACCATGGGACTTTGTTATACTCGATCAGGGGCTTTTGTTAAACTCGATCAGGGGCCTTTGTTATACTCAATCAGGGGACTTTGTTATACTCGATCAGGGGACTTTGTTATACTCCATCAGGGGGCTTTGTTTTACTCGTTCAGGAAACTTTGTTATACTCGATGAGGGGCCTTTGTTATAATCGTTCAGGGGACTTTGTTATACTCGATCAGGGGACTTTGTTATACTCGATCAGGGGACTTTGTTATACTCATTTATAGGCCTTTGTTATACTCGAACAGGGGCCTTTGTTAAACTCGATCAAAGGCCTTTGTTATTCTCGATTTGAGGACTTTGTTAAACTCGATGAGGAGACTTTGTTATACTCGATCAGGGGAGTTTGTTATACTCGATCAGGGGATATTGTTATACTCGATGAGGGGACTTTGTTATACTCGATCAGGGGCCTTTGTTGTACTCGATTAGGGGACTTTGTTATACTCGACCAGGGGTCTTTGTTATACTCGATCAGGGGTCTTTGTTATACTTGATAAGGGAGCTTTGTTATGCTCGATCAGGGGCCTTTGTTATACTTGATGAGGGGGCTTTGTTATACTCGATCAGGGGACTTTATTATTCTCGATCAGGGGGACTTTGTTATACTCGGTCAGGGGGCATTGTTATACTCGATCAGGGAACTTTGTTATACTCGATCAGGGGCCTTTGTTATACTCGTTCAGGAGCCTTTGTTATCCCCGATCAGGGGACTTTGTTATACTCGATCAGGGGACTTTGTTATACTCTATGAGGGGTCGTTGTTATACCCAATGAGGGGACTTAGTTATACTCGACCAGGGGTTATTGTTATACTCGATCAGGGGCCTTTGTTATACTTGATCAGGCGCCTTTGTTATATTCGATTAGGGGCCTTTGTTATACTCGACCAGGGGACTTTGTTATACTCGATCAGGGGCTTTTGTTTAACTCTATCAGGGGCCTTTGTTATACTCAATCAGGGGACTTCGTTATACTCGATCAGGGGACTTTGTTATAGTCGATCAGGGGCTTTTGTTTAACTCGATCAGGGGCCTTTGTTATACTAAATCAGGAGACTTCGTTATACTCGATCAGGGGACTTTGTTATACTCGATCAGGGGGCTTTGTTTTACTCGATCAGGAAACTTTGTTATACTCTATGAGGGGGCTTTGTTATACTCGAGGAGGGGAATTTGTTATACTCGACCAGGGGTCTTTGTTATACTCGATCAGGGGCCTTTGTTATACTTGATCAGGCGCCTTTGTTATATTCGATTAGGGGCCTTTGTTATACTCGACCAGGGGACTTCGTTATACTCGATCAGGGAACTTTGTTATACTCGATCAGGGGGCTTTGTTTCACTCGATCAGGAAACTTTTTTATACTCGATGAGGGGCCTTTGTTATAATCGTTCAGGGGACGTTGTTATACTCGATCAGGGGACTTTTTTATACTCGTTCAGGGGACTTTGTTATACTCGATTAGGGGACTTTGGTATATTCGATGAGGGGACTTTGTTATACTAGATCATGGGACTTTGTTATACTCGATGAGGGGCCTTTGTTATACTCGATGAGGGGACTCTGTTATACTCGATCAGGGGACTCTGTAATACTCGATCAGGGGACTTTGTTATACTCGATCAAGGGAGTTTGTTATATTCGATGAGGGGACTTTTTTATACTCGATAAGGGGACTTTGTTATACTCGATCAGGGGGCTTTGTTAAACTCGATTTGGGGCCTTTGTTATACTCAATCAGGGGACTTTGTTTTACTTGATCAGGGGACTTTGTTATACTCGATCAGGGGGCTTTGTTTTACTCGATCAGGAAACTTTGTTATACTCGATCAGTGCCCTTTGTTATAATCGTGCAGGGGACTTTGTCACACTCGATCAGGGGACTTTGTTCTAATCGATCAGGGGACTTTGTTATACTCGGTCAGGGGACTTTGTTTTATTCGATGAGGGGACTTTGTTATACTCGACCATGGGACTTTGTTATACTCGATGAGAGGCCTTTGTTATACTCGATCAGGGGCCCTTGTTATACCCGATCAGGGGACTTTGTTATACTCGATCAGGGGACTTTGTTATACTCGATCAGGGGACTCTGTAATACTCGATCAGGGGACTCTGTAATACTCGATCAGGGGACTTTGTTATACTCGATCAGGGGACTTTGTTTTATTCGAAAAGGGGACTTTGTTATACTGGATCATGGGACTTTGTTATACTCGATGAGGGTACTTTGTTATACTCGCTGAGGGGACTCTGTTATATTCGATCAAAGGACTCTGTAATACTCGATTAGGGGACTTTGTTATACTCGATCAGTGGCCTATGTTATACTTTTTAGAGGCCTTTGTTATACTCGATCAGGGGCCTTTGTTATCGATCTTTGTTATTCTCGATTAGAGGAATTTGTTAAACTCGATGAGGAGACTTTGTTATACTCGATCAGGGGAGTTCTTTATACTCGATCAGGGGCCTTTGTTATACTCAATCAGGGGACTTTGTTTTACTCGATCAGTGGATTTGTTATACTCGATCAGGGGCCCTTGTTATACCCGATCAGGCTACTTTGTTATACTCGATCAGGGGACCTTTGTTATATTGATCAGGGGACTCTGTAATACTCGATTAGGGGACTTTGTTATACTCGATCAGGGGCCTTTGTTATACTCGATCAGGGGACTTTGTTATATTCGATAAGGGACTTTGTTATACTCGATCATGGGACTTTGTTATACTCGATCAGGGGACTTTGTTATTCTCGATCAGGGGGACTTTGTTATACTCGATGAGGGGGCTTTGTTATACTCGATCAGGGGACTTTGTTATACTCGATCATGGGCCTTTGCTAAACTCAATCAGGGGCGTTTGTTATACTCAATCAGGGGACTTTGTTATTCTCGATAAGGGGACTTTGTTATACTCGATCAGGGAGCTTTGTTTTACTCGATCAGGAAACTTTGTTATACTCGATCAGGGGCCTTTGATATATTCAATGAGGGGACTTTGTTATACTCGACCATGGGACTTTGTTATACTCGATCAGGGGCTTTTGTTAAACTCGATCAGGGGCCTTTGTTATACTCAATCAGGGGACTTTGTTATACTCGATCAGGGGACTTTGTTATACTCCATCAGGGGGCTTTGTTTTACTCGTTCAGGAAACTTTGTTATACTCGATGAGGGGCCTTTGTTATAATCGTTCAGGGGACTTTGTTATACTCGATCAGGGGACTTTGTTATACTCGATCGGGGGACTTTGTTATACTCGATCAGGGGACTTTGTTATACTCGATCAGGGGACTTTGTTATATTCGATCAAAGGCCTTTGTTATTCTCGATTTGAGGACTTTGTTAAACTCGATGAGGAGACTTTGTTATACTCGATCTGGGGAGTTTGTTATACTCGATCAGGGGACATTGTTATACTCGATGAGGGGACTTTGTTATACTCGATAAGGGGCCTTTGTTGTGCTCGATTAGGGGACTTTGTTATGCTCGACCAGGGGTCTTTGTTATACTCGATCAGGGGTCTTTGTTATGCTTGATGAGGGAGCTTTGTTATACTCGATCGGGGGCCTTTGTTATACTTGATGAGGGGGCTTTGTTATACTCGATCAGGGGACTTTATTATTCTCGATCAGGGGGACTTTGTTATACTCGATCAGGGGGCATTGTTATACTCGATCAGGGAACTTTGTTATACTCGATCAGGGGCCTTTGTTATACTCGTTCAGGAGCCTTTGTTATACCCGATCAGGGGACTTTGTTATACTCGATCAGGGGACTTTTTTATACTCTATGAGGGGTCGTTGTTATACTCGATGAGGGGACTTAGTTATACTCGACCAGGGGTCTTTGTTATACTCGATCAGGGGCCTTTGTTATACTTGATCAGGCGCCTTTGTTATATTCGATAAGGGGCCTTTGTTATAATCGACCAGGGGACTTTGTTATACTCGATCAGGGGCTTTTGTTTAACTCTATCAGGGGCCTTTGTTATACTCAATCAGGAGACTTCGTTATACTCGATCAGGGGACTTTGTTATAGTCGATCAGGGGAACTTTGTTTCCGCTCGATCAGGGCCTTTGTTATATAATGGGGAGACCGTTTATACTCGATGAGGGACTTTGTTATACTCGACCAGGGGTGTTTGTTATACACGATCAGGGGCCTTTGTTATACTTGATCAGGCGCCTTTGTTATATTCGATCAGGGGCCTTTGTTATACTCGACCAGGGGACTTCGTTATACTCGATCAGGAGACTTTGTTATACTCGATCAGGGGGCTTTGTTTTACTCGATCAGGAAACTTGGTTATACTCGATGAGGGGCCTTTGTTATAATCGTTCAGGGGACGTTGTTATACTCGATCAGGGGGCTTTTTTATACTCGATCAGGGGACTTTGTTATACTCGATCAGGGGACTTTGTTATATTCGATGAGGGGACTTTGTTATCCTCGATCAGGGGACTTTGTTATACTCGATCAGGGGGACTTTGTTTTACTCGATCAGGGGACTTTGTTATACTCGATCAGGGGGCTTTGTTTTACTCGATCAGGAAACTTTGTTATACTCGATCAGTAGCATTTGTTATAATCGTGCAGGGGACTTTGTTACACTCGATCAGGGGACTTTGTTATATTCGATGAGGGGACTTTGTTATACTCGACCATGGGACTTTGTTATACTCGATGAGGGCCTTTGTTATACTCGATCAGGGCCTTTGTTATACCCGATCAGGGGACTTTGTTATACTTGATCAGGGAACATTGTTATACTCGATCAGGGGACTCTGTAATACTCGATCAGGGGCCTTTGTTTTCCTCGATCAGGTGCTTTGTGCCACCGATCAGGGGACTCTGTAATACTCGATGAGGGACTTTGTTATACTCGAACAGGGGCCTTTGTTAAACTCGATCAAAGGCCTTTATTCTCAGTTGAGGACTTTGTTAAACTCGATGAGGAGACTTTGTTATAATCGATCAGGGGAGTTTGTTATACTCGATCAGGGAACATTGTTATACTCGATGAGGGGACTTTGTTATACTCGATCAGGGGCCTTTGTTGTACTCGATTAGGGGACTTTGTTATACTCGACCAGGGGTCTTTGTTTTACTCGATCAGGGGTCTTTGTTATACATGATGAGGGAGCTTTGTTATACTCGATCAGGGGCCTTTGTTATATTTGATGAGGGGGCTTTGTTATACTCGATCAGGGGACTTTATTATTCTCGATCAGGGGGACTTTGTTATACTCGATCAGGGGGCATTGTTATACTCGATCAGGGAACTTTGTTATACTCGATCAGGGGCCTTTGTTATACTCGTTCAGGAGCCTTTGTTATACCCGATCAGGGGACTTTGTTATACTCGATCAGGGGACTTTTTTATACTCTATGAGGGGTCGTTGTTATACTCGATGAGGGGACTTAGTTATACTCGACCAGGGGTCTTTGTTATACTCGATCAGGGGCCTTTGTTATACTTGATCAGGCGCCTTTGTTATATTCGATAAGGGGCCTTTGTTATAATCGACCAGGGGACTTTGTTATACTCGATCAGGGGCTTTTGTTTAACTCTATCAGGGGCCTTTGTTATACTCAATCAGGAGACTTCGTTATACTCGATCAGGGGACTTTGTTATAGTCGATCAGGGGCTTTTGTTTAACTCGATCAGGGGCCTTTGTTATACTCAATCAGGAGACTTCGTTATACTCGATCAGGGGACTTTGTTATACTCGATCAGGGGGCTTTGTTTTACTCGATCAGGAAACTTTGTTATACTCTATGAGGGGGCTTTGTTATACTCGATGAGGGGACTTTGTTATACTCGACCAGGGGTCTTTTTTATACTCGATCAGGGGCCTTTGTTATACTTGATCAGGCGCCTTTGTTATATTCGATTAGGGGCCTTTGTTATACTCGACCAGGGGACTTCGTTATACTCGATCAGGGAACTTTGTTATACTCGATCAGGGGGCTTTGTTTTACTCGAACAGGAAACTTTGTTATACTCGATGAGGGGCCTTTGTTATAATCGTTCAGGGGACGTTGTTTTACTCGATCAGGGGACTTTTTTATACTCGATCAGGGGACTTTGTTATACTCGATCAGGGGACTTTGTTATACTCAATCAGGGACTTGTTTATATGATCAGGACTTTGTTATACTCGATGAGGGGCCTTTGTTATACTCGATGAGGGGACTCTGTTATACTCGATCAGGGGACTCTGTAATACTCGATGAGGGGACTTTGTTATACTCGATCAAGGGACTTTGTTATATTCGATGAGGGGACTTTGTTATACTCGATCAGGGGACTTTGTTATACTCGATCAGGGGGCTTTGTTAAACTCGATTTGGGGCCTTTGTTATACTCAATCAGGGGACTTTGTTTTACTCGATCAGGGGACTTTGTTATACTCGATCAGGGGGCTTTGTTTTACTCGATCAGGAAACTTTGTTATACTCGATCAGTAGCCTTTGTTTTAATCGTGCAGGGGACTT
>NW_024737093.1:0-19500 GCF_018991925.1 Homarus americanus
GACCAACGCATCCTGACTCATAATGGATGCCCGACACGAGCGGGACACGCAGCGGGCAACCCCGCGGCGAATGGGTGACGCCTTCACGTCGACACTGCAAGCCCCAAGGCCCAGAAACGGGCTTGCATAATGCTGGCCCTCGATCTGGTTGAAGACACTGGGCTGTGTCTCGTCGCTCGCCTGCTGAACGACGAGACACGCACCGAGGCTACGGTCTCACAGCCCACAATACTGACAGACAACATCTATGGGTACCATCAGCCTGAGTAAGCTACGCCATGCAGGACCAGCGCAGCTCCCAGCTCCAGGCAGGGAATCAGGTCGTCCCCTTGGAACCCAGGAGAAAATCCCGAAAACCCGACCTGCAACTTCAGGAGCAGCAAGCAACAGGCAACAAACAACTAGAGGTCCCAGTGGCGCTGCAGACGACAGCCCCCTACGTTTCAGGACCTGTCAACTGGTCCCACGCACTTCCACTCCGGGAATGGATCCACCAGGTACCAGACAAGTAATGGCTGACCTTGGCCCACCCGGGATCTGCCTCGCCGGTGTTTACCACACCATCGGGGACGAAACAGAAGTGACCTGACTACAAGTAGAGGAAGAAACAAGCAAACCCTGGGGGGCCCACCCAGGGAGGGATTCACCACTGTGAGGGTGTGGGACAGGACGGTCAGGGGTCTCGCCGACACTCACGAACTCTTGTCCGTGGACCCTGCCCTACACGCCATCCAAAGCGATGACACCCCTAGCAGTGGACCGGCCTTGATCCCGGCCGGGAAGGGCGGAAACTCAGATGGAACTAGAAAAATCCATCTGGACCACGACGGAAAATGAGACTCTACAGAGGAAACTCAGATGGGACTAGAAAAATCCATCTGGAATGCGTCAGGAACTGCCGCTCCACACAGAAGTTCAAGTGGAGGAAGTGAGGCACGCGACACACCGCGGCAGACCCCAGGACGGGACAGGAAACGCCAACCACCACATCTACTGCGCCGTCCACCCTGATGCTGGACACCGATTGGTGGAGGTGGTGACGGACCACCCGCCACCCGGGATCTCGACGAATGCTGACGAGTTTTTGTTTTTGCCATTGTATCTTGTAATAATTTCTGCTGCCTTTTTAGTATGTACAAATATTTCTTTTTGTTCACAAGTTGTATTTTGCCCCAACCTTCCCCCCCCCCCTTTTTTTTAAGCGGCCATGTATCTTATTATTATATATGTTGTATGTGCTGCCCTGCGCAAGAGTTTAACAGTTGAAGCAACAAGTATGTAAATCTATTCCAGGCTTGAAGATACTAACGCTAGGGAACCTAAGCAGAAATATGCCAGGGCAAGCAACACCATTGCATAACCTTTCAAACCTCCGACTGTGTACCCTCATTTAACTTCCAAAAGTGACGCTCTCCGACAAGCACCTGCCTAGGCGCTCTCTTTCCCCTTCATATCTACATCCATCTTTCCTTTTCCGTATATTTAGCTAGCCGCTTAAATTTTTAAATATTATCAGACTATGGTAGGATGTGAGGTGTATACTTTGCATCTCAGTAGCTATTTTCGCAGGATGTGCACTCGCTTTGTCACCCACTGTAAACATCCACTGTCTGGCATAGAAGCTTTGATCTTAGCGGGAGGTATAGTGAGCTTTGTCAGATCAAACTAGCGCCAGTAGAAAAACATACACCTATGAGATTGTTGTTTGTGAATGTGAGACTATGTTATCGCCCCAGGGATTATCTCTGCTACCACACGTGATGTTGATGTCTATATGTGACATCAGTCTCTGTGGTGAAGCTTTGGTCTTGGCGGGAGGTGTAATGATTGTTTGTCAGACCAAAGCTTACAGCCTGGAATTATGTCACATGTAACAGCAAGCACTACAGACCTCGTGGCACCATCACATCCCGGATTGACACACCTCAGGTCGACCCTAGGGACTTGACTTCGTCCGCTAATGACGTGAGTTAGCCGGGTGACCTACAAACCGCACCTAACCAAGACACCTGGGCAGGACGGCACCTGCACACAGCCGCCCAGACCTGACACTAGGGAACCAGAATTCTCACCACCACTCGATCAGCTCTACCCGGCGTCATGACCTGAGTAATTCAAGGACCCGCTAATTAGCCAGCACTCCTGTTGACCCGACAACCCGGTCAAGACACACCCAGTTCAGTAGGAGAGGTCACCCCCCGGCTCGACTAATATATAGGGGCTGGAGCTCCTCTCACGCAGAGAGAGTGTCTGTAACCAGGAAGGGCCAGCTACCAGGTCCCCGAGTCCCGCTCGAGAGAAGACCGCCATTAAGTGTGACGAAGTCTCAGCCCGGGTCCATCGACAAAGTGCTGTCAACTCCACGTGTAACAGTAAGTGCTGGCTGTGTAGACTGTAGAAGTGCAGTGATCCCGTACCTCCCCAACGATCGACTTAGTGAAGTGCCCATTCTAGCTGTGAGGTTAGGTTATACGAGAATACCATAGTCTATCATAAATTGTGTACGAACCCCCCCCCTATTAATCCCCCCTATTGAACTAGTAAAATAAAGCTGTAACACGCATTGGTGTTTTATATACTACACTTGTACTGTGCCTGTGTTAATATACAGTGTTGACATCACACCCTCGAGACACGCTACCATTTCCTCTTGCTATAATACTCTACTACTATAAACTCCTAACTTACCTCTTCATGTGAGATTTTGTCTCATTACACTCTCATCGCCCCAGTTACCTCCCTCTCATCGCCCCAGTTACCTCCCTCTTGTAATAGGCCCCTGTCTCATCAACAGAACATATTATATAAATGGGTCAATACATCTGATATTATATTCACATTCACCACCCTGTAACTTTCCACTGTCTATGAGTAAGACATGAGTTGGACACGTGAGCGGACAACTCACCCAAGAGGGCGAGACCCATAGCTCAGCATTTCTGTAAACCCGCACAGCGAGGTTCTCACAGTCAGTCGCTCACATCAACTTATATCGTAAGGACGTGACCTAACGTTTATAATACATAAACGCCGTCCCCTTCTCAATCACTCCTAGACAGTGAGACTTACGGTCGATCTACACTCAGGAATTATATATACAACCTTTTATAATAAAACAAAGGAACTACCGTTTGGGTTTCGTTACTTAAACGGACTGGTTAATTGGACAAGCAGCAGATTCACTCTCATCGCCCCAGTTACCTCCCTCTCATCGCCCCAGTTACCTCCCTCTCATCGCCCCAGTTACCTCCCTCTCATCGCCCAGTTACCTCCCTCTCATCGCCCCAGTTACCTCCCTCTCATCGCCCCAGTTACCTCCCTCTCATCGCCTCAGTTACCTCCCTCTCCTCCCTCTCATCGCCTCAGTTACCTCCCTCTCATCGCCCCAGTTACCTCCCTCTCATCGCCTCAGTTACCTCCCTCTCATCGCCTCAGTTACCTCCCTCTCATCGCCTCAGTTACCTCCCTCTCATCACCGCCTCCTCCACCTTGGGAGAACAGGCTAAGGTAGTAATAATTCTCCACATAATAATTATCAACAAACTCAGTACCAACAAAACTCAGCTTTAATCAACTGGGTAAACAGACAGTGTATAGAATTAATTGCAGTGTCAAAAATCGTTGGAATAAATATGAATATCTTCTGTATTCATCACATATTATCATGAACAAGCTGCACTGTAAATTAACAAGATACATTTCTAGTTATAAATTCTTCGAAAAACCAGATAATTGTTTGAAGTCACAATAAAGTTAACACTAATAAAGGAACACCTGAGTGGGGCCGCCATAATAGTTGTTACTGTTTGGGTTGTTCAGGGAGTTGATTGTTTACTAAGGGGGAAGTTATATGTGACTAACTTAATTTGAACGATCTCTTGTGTGCTTGTAGTTACTGAATGTCTGTACAGTTGGAGTGGACCTATAAGCTTCCTCATGGATGACGTCTGAACGTAAAACTTGACGAATGAAAAAAACGCTGTAAAGAAACACCAGACAGTTAAGAGAAATATATAGAATTATGGACGAGAGATAAAACAAAATGAAACGAAAACGGAAATAGAAATAACGTCAGTGGGTGATACCTGACACCACAGCTCGAGATATTGTTACACAGACTAAAGAATTCAAATAACAGCGAGCAGTTCTTGTTTCAGAAGAGCAGAAACTCTTGCCTGGACAACAGGGAATAAAACAAGTCGCTTTACTCACGCACTCTCCTCTGGATATTCCATTCCCGGAGGTCAAAGTTCACACACCCCATAAGCGTATATTAAGAGATTCGTGGTTTTAGGCTCACAATTTCTCTTCGTTAATATACATGAAAGTTTATACAAAGATACCTTGCTACGGTCCCCAAACATCAGTACAGATAAAATTGGATTTGATATTTTTTTTAACCTTTTCACAGGAGTCAAAGGTAACGAGACTTGCACAATTTTGGGTCATTCGTAAACCGAGGCCTCAGTCAAGTTTGTTGTTGTGGGAGTGAATGAGGGAGAGATGTTGTATCCGCCAGCGAATGTTTGCTGCTGCAAATTTACTTCTTAACGTTGTTTACGAAAATTGTCTAATTGGTATCAATAAAATATAAATTAAAAGATTCTTCTTATTAATGACTGACACCATAACTTATGACTGATAAATCGTAAACATCAATGACATTCAAATATTCAGTTTATTTTCCTAGATGTAGATGAACAATAATAGTGTATCACAGGTTGTTGTCGCAGTGAGCAAGATGCACAGTTGAGGACAAAATTGTCTGAACACTTGGCAATATCTGGCATCATCCTCTGGGCCATATATATATATATATATATATATATATATATATATATATATATATATATATATATATATATATATATATATATATATATATATATATATATATATATATATGTATATGTAATATTCAGAAATTTCAGAAATTTCAAACCCGCCATTGGCGATACTGAGCTTTCAAGGTCGTCGGAGGGAAGAGAGCGCTCCCTGCACATAGCGAGAGGTTGTGGAACTAGGCCTAAGTGATATTAAATGTAATTTGCCGAATTAATAATGATGCGATTCATGAAGTTAAGGGGCTATTATTGAATTTGAAATTATTATAGATCGTTTATCAGTCTGAATAATGTCACGGGTGTCCCAAGGAATTATTAGTTAGGCGGAAAATATGTCACGTAGGCCTAAGCTAGCGCCTTGGAGAGACGCGACGCTGGCTGGTCCTCAGTCACGTGAAAGCGATTGGACCTACAGGACATCCCTGCGCGTCCGTCCACAAAAATAGTCACGTGGCCTAGTCACCTGTGTTGCGCTATTGCAGTATAACAAGTAAGTCTCATTCGATCTCAGACAGGGTTAGATAGAGCAGTGGTAAAGTTAACAAGAGCTAACAGTGAGTTCATTTCAGGGTTTCCGTCAGAACCCACTTGACTGCGAGAAATTGACTGCGAGAGTGATGACTGCGAGAGATTGACTGCCGTTGATGATTGAGGGTGGCGATTGTCGCCATTGGACCGATCAGTGTAGGCCTGTCACTGTTTAGCGGGGTATCAAAGGATCTCTTGAGGGAATCTAGCCGTCTGGGTGCCCAGCTGACGACGGGACGATCGTTGGGGTCATCAGCCCTCCTCTACCTCGGCTCACAATACCACATGTTTCAAGCAGCTTAGTGAAACCCTCTTGCTAACGGGAAGCTAAAGCTTCTCTCAACTGTACAAGGTCTGATTGGCTCACTCCCTTCCGCTTTATGGATGTACCGGGGGGGGGGGTAAAGTGAAGCTAGCTGAGTGATACAGGGTCGCACACATGGGGCCAAGAGTCAGTGGAGTTTAGAGGTACACTTTCCAAGGTGGAGAAAGGCTGATTTGGGCCTTCAACTACGGGTGCCTGTTGGTTGTGCCTTAAACGACTACGGAGTGCAGGTGGAATCTGTGTGTGTGTTAGGTTAGGGAGCATGGTTCACGGGTATTGGACTCAGTAACGTCTTTATAATTGTGACAATATTTTTGTGTGTAGTTAATACTATTTCTCAGTTACTGATATTATCTTGACGTGTGTAGTTTAATATTTCTTAAATAATTTTGATAGTATTGTTTTTTGAATGTTGTGTCACTAAGTGGAACCAGAGTGATACTGTGATTTGATTCTTTTAATGCATCTAATTTTTCTTCATAATTCCGATCTCAGGTATAACCTTTGTTCCCCAGAGTAGTGGTTAAGTTAGGTTAGGAAGTGTGCATCTGTTGGGGTGATATAATTTTGTTGAGTGCCCTTAAGGCCTATTCATTGTAGAGTTATTAATTTCTTATTTTTGAATACCATTTTCTCAGTGCTGGATATTATTTTGTTGAAAGCCCTTAAGGCCTGTTTCATGTGTGCAAGCAACATTTCTTAATACTTTAAATTTATTGTTGCCTGAGTTTCTAATAATTTCTATATCATGTATAACTTTTATTCCCCAGAGTAGTGTTTTAAGTTCAAGTTAAGAGGTGCGCATATTGGTGTACCATTATCTGATTGTGTTTGTAGTGTTGGAGGGAATATAAGTGTCTAAATTTTACAGTGTGTCTCATTCATCCCAGTCACAGACGCTATCCTTCCACGGGTCACGGACAATTCATTTTGTTTAGTAGATTTAAGTGTTCTTGTGCTGGTTCGGGATTTTTCTCAAAGGGGCGCTTCCACTGCCATTACCATCTAACAATCTTTAATAAACCCCAAGTCAAGTGAGAAATTAAAGTCCAGTAAATTCCGACCGGTTACATATATATATATATATATATATATATATATATATATATATATATATATATATATATATATATATATATATATATATATATATATATATATATATATATATATATATGATTTATATCTAACAATGCAGATTTTCATCACATATTATGTCGGAACCACAAAATAGAAGAACAAAACTCTTAACACAAAGAAAAATCTGATAAAATACGTTAAAACTCCATTCCCCTTCACCTAATGATCCTCAAGTACACTCGCACCAAAAAATATCGATGCAGGGTGTGATCGACGACTTCTGAAACGATACGTATACACTGTGATACGTCTGGAAGGTTGGTAAGTGTATCCTCATAATGCCCCCCCCCCCCTCCCCACTAGGTGTTGCCATACGGCTGACAATCAGTGTGTTTGTTTCTTCTTTTCGGATTGTTGCTTTGTGTCGGCTGAATGATGAGCGAAGGTTCGGTCTCGGTGAACGTGGGTATAAAACAGAGGCAATATGAAGCAGTAGAGACCTACACATGCCAGACGACATGGAAACCTCGGAGGGAACACGAGGAGCTATTATTGCCCTTCATAACGAAGGGTTCGGCGTCATAGATATTAGCCGGCGGGTTGGTGTCCACAGGAACACCGCTGCACGATGGATTCGGCGATACCTCGAAACTGGTGCTACAGACGACAGGTCTCCGAGTGGCCGTCGACGCTGCACCACCCCTCAGGACGACCAGGTTGAGTGGTTTATTTGGTAGCATAAATTAAAGTGGCAATATTCACAAGTATCACAAATAATTTTGTTAACATGGGGCTCCTCATATTTCATACTGTCTATTTATCACTTCTCGACCTTATTTATAACGGTTTGTTTCACTTGACCAGGCCATAGTAGCTGCTCAGCAGGATTACAGGGCTGCCAACATACGGCTGGAACAACTCACCTTCCCAATACCCATCGTCACTGGTCTCAAATTGTTCACACTACAGTATGCACCGATACTTTTTGTTGCGAGTGTACATACTATCAAATGTCCAGGTAATTTTGTCCACACGTGTACAATGAAAGACAAAAGTCGTGTCGTGAAATTTGGTGAAAACATATGCCGAAGGGCTAAGACTTTTGGTGCGCTCTGCCTTGTGGTAGGGCTCTAGTAATGTTTCACGAGTTATATTTAATCTTCGGACAAACCGCGACACGACTTTTATCTTTGATTGTACATACAAGTGTTGACGCGGAGTTACACAACAATGATAGCCGTCAGAGAGAGATGTGTGAGCATAATATTACCGTTAATAGTGAAACACGTAACGGTGATGGGGAAGGATGGGATGTGAGGGAGTAATGGAGCCGCTGATGACGAGTTATGTGATCGACGCTCGTCAGAACAAGTGAAATTAATGATGAAAATAAAACAATAACTGACACGGTGATAATAATACATGGAATAACCAGCTTAACTCAGTGTACAAGCTTGTGGAGAGAGAAACACAAGAATTGTAGGTAAAGAGAACAACCCTACTCAGGTAAAATCCCCTTCACAGGTAACACAATTTAGAGGTAACATGAAGGACAAGTAACACAATGTACAGGTAACATCAGGCACAAGTAACATCACCCACAGGTAACACAATGAACACACACAAAAACTATTTGTCCCTTTTATCGTTGATAAAATATGACACAATGACGAACAATTCTGATCACTATTTGTGAATCAACCGAACCAAAACTGCTGTACATTGGGTTCATTTCCAGACACATCGAACCCAGGTGGGTAGATAGCTTTTTTTGTACGAGCAACACTACCCACAACACCAACAACACTACCCACAACACAGGGACAACAACAAAACAAATAACGCCAGAGAACTCCATAAATACAAACTTAAATGTTGAATTGTTTTAATGTATTTCGATTTTCACCTTTTTAAAGTCTTAAATTTTAACAAAAGTCATATTCCATGTACGAGATGTTGTTCTGAATAATTAGTGTCCGGTTATTTGGGTTTAATCGTGTAATATATTCATTCATTTGACTTTTCACAGTTAAATTTCGCTGATAATGAAGGCAAGGACCATCGCATGTGGGTTTTTTTTTGAGTAAAGATGAACATAATAACACTCGTAATCCTTTTACTTGTATTACTAAGGATAAAATTCATAATAATAATAATTAACGTTTCCTTTCACAAATTCAGTAGCCATACGCTGAAAATATACAGACGGCATAAGAGTTACAGTCCACTCCACTTATAAGCCACACAGACTGCGGCCTCGAAATTACGAACTTAAATTTTGTTTTCTTTGTTTATAAAACCAATCCATGCTAATGAGCTTAGAAGTAGGTGTTGACTTTACGCTTTGACTGACCACTGATTAATTGTCTGGTTTGTATATTTCGCAAGGTGAGGGAGGGATGGACCCAGCCAGTCTGTGTGGCTTATGAGTGGTGTGGACTGCACATATATAATATATAACAATATATAATGACAAGGAAGATGGGGTCATTTAACAAGAAATTTCAAGAGAGTTACAGAACAAAAGTGAGACTGACAGTAGTGAACACACAGGTTAACTACGGGTGAGTCGGTAGAACCAGGAAGCTTCAGCCGTACTGTAAAATATAATTAATATACCCGGCTCAGGTACAAGAGATATTTGACAACCCAATTAAGGCAGGTGTAGCATGTCGAGGACCAATTTTTTTCTCCAGTATGAACCACAATTATCGATATGACTCTCATCCCTGAACGACATCCTATCCCCATTAAGATAACGATGTGAGTGGCACCAGATTTCGGTAAAAGGCTTTGAAAATACCCAGAACGTCTTTATATTCCACCTTATCTAAACGCAACCAAAATATTCACCAATAAGGCTTATTCATATGAAGCAGAAGTAGACCGTGGCAGAAAAACGAAGATATTATGAGACTAAAGGCAGTGAGTGATGGAGAGAAGATTTATAAACAGAAAATTGTCCTATGTTTCACTAATGATAATGAAAGCTGGCATTAGTAATGCCCGCTAATTGTGTTGTGTTTGGGTGTAATTCTTGGTTCAAACGCGAGGGGAATATACACTTCCATACACGTCCTAAAGATGAAGAACTAAGATACAGTGAATTAACCTCTTCAATAGAAGACAACATTAATACTGCTAATGCTCAGATATGATCGGTGGGCATTGAACAGCTGCCAGAGGCGGACAGAAACTGCAGTTCATTGTAAAAGTAGTTTGATAACTATTGATTATGAATTTTATATATTTTTCACAAATGTACCATAAATTTAACACTAGAGATTCCGTAAATAATGTCAGAAGTAAATAAATCTCTGTGCCCTGATAGTGTTGTGTAATGAATTGGAAAATCTATCAGATTCTGGTAATAAGTTTTCAGGGCACTCCCCTTTTTCCTCTCCCCTTTTCCCCACTCCCTCTCCTCCTCTCATTAAGAACATAACAATGGAGGAAACATTCATCGGGTCTAATGGCCCATACTAGGCTGCCCCGTTTACACCCAACCCATATCGCTCACGTGTCATGTGAGGTTATAAGAACTAGTCTGCAATAGGCCAGTTGTCATGTGCATGGCAGCTTCTGTCGAGAATTACTACCACTCTCTATCGTCCATGAATCTATCTAGCCTCCCATTAAAACTTTCCAGGGTTCCAGCACTTACTACAAAGTTGCTAAGCTTGTTCCACTCATCTACCACCCCATTTGTAAACCAGTTTCTTAAACCTAAACTTATCCAACTTAAATTCCATGCTACGAGTCCTATCATGCTCGGATATTATAAGAACTTTCTCTATATCTCCTTTTTTTATTCCTTTCATCCACTTAAATACTTCTATCATATCTCCCCCGCACTCTTCGTCTTTCTAGGGAATGCAAGTTTAGTTTCGTTAATCTATCTTGATAGGGAAGGTTTCTAAGTCCCGGAATCATTTTCGTCATTCTTCGCTGCACCGACTCCAGTGAATTGATATTTCTTCTATAATAAGGGCATCAGGACTGAAACAGCATAATCGAGGTGCGGTCTGATTAGCGGAAGGTATAATTGCAATATGACCTCAGCACTCTTGATTACTTACACTTCTAGATATAAAACATAATACTCTGTTTGCCTTATTTCGAACATTAACGCACTGTTTTCTAGGCCGAAGGTCCGGGCTTCCGAGTACCCCTAAGTCTCTTTCACAAGTCGACTTCTCTAGTTTGATGTTGTTAAGGCTGTATACATTGACAGTATTTGTTCTTCCAATATTAAGTACGCTGCACTTGCTGGTGTTGAATTTCATTTGCCATTTTTCTGATCACTCCTGCAGTTTATCTAAATCCTCCTGTAATGCATTTGCATCCTGCCCTGAATTAATCTGCCGCCCAATTTTAGTGTCATCCGCAAAGTTGCTTATGTCACTGTTGATCCCAGTATCTACAGTGTGGGACCAGTACTGACCCCTGGGGAACCCCACTAGTTACTCAGCCCCTCTCAGATTTAAAACCATCTACGCTGACCCTCTATGTTCTATCGGTGAGCCATGATTTTATCCAATTTAAAACTGTTCCCTCGATACCATAAGCCTTAACTTTTCTCAGAAGCCTCTGATGCGGTACTGTCAAACGCTTTGCTAAAGTCTAAGTAAATAACATCGTAATTTTCGTCATTATCTACTACCTCATAGATTTCCTAAAAAACATCAGCAGATGTGTTAAGACAAGATTTTCCCTTTGTAAATCCATGTTGAGAGTTGGAGATGTTCGGGGTACTTGGTTCTAACTACAGGGGCGAACATAAACACCTGTAGAGTTCTGTAGGTTCTTATTAACGGAAATATACAGGAGTGCGCTTACAAGCGCAGGTAGTCCTTACACTCCTATAGGGTCAACTGACCTCTCTCTGACCTTGCAGGCGACATGTGGTAAGTGGTACATTAGCAGCTTCCAGATGTCGCCAGGTACATTTATCTAAGCGTGTGGTGACATGAAACAGGGACATTGCCACACGCTACTGACTAGAGAAGTAATGTGTATATATAGAGTACATACATGGTATACATACAACATACATAATATACATACAAGAGTCGTAAATTAATTTGTTTTTCTCTAAATGCGATCGGATGCTATTTGCTATAATAGATTCAAGAAATTTCCCCACTACTGACGTCAAACTAATCGGCCGGTAATTTGACGCTGATGCTCTGTCTCCCTTTTTGAATATGGGTACTACATTTGCCTGTCTCCACAAGTTGTTACGACCGTGTCGTATTTTTTCTATTTTTTTTATATATAACATGCTCCCATGTTCCATATTATTCCTGTAATGATGTGTTAAATTTACTATTATATATTCTAGTCACCTTACCCTGTGCTGTTAAGGTTTTAACTGTCATTATTTGTTCAAGCCATCTTATTTCTTTATTTTGTATTGTAACCAGCATTCTTTGTTCTCTAACGACCATTTGCATCGTTAAACGACCCACCGGCGGGTCGCGTGGCGGGAGCCGACCTTATATATAGGACCCACCAACTGACTTGAGTCAGTTCAGTCCTCTTGTCATACAGTCCACATCCTTTGAGTGTCACTTGTTACTTATACTTAATTTATTTGTGTTGTTCCTGTCGCCACCAATGTGGTATATCTATGTGAGTACCTATTTATGTCTGTTTGTGTCCATCAGTATTTGCTTAGTTGTATTCAAGTAATTCAGTGTTGTTTCACGTTAGTTAATTTCAGTTATAGTTTTTATATGTTTATGCAGTGTTAACGTAATCCAATGCTTTATTTTTATTCTTTTGACGTTTCGATGTTTTGTATCACTTGTGTCTTAAAAGTTTCGATGGTGAATCAATTTGTTGTGACAGCCTACGAGGCTCTTTATTGTGTTAATATTTAATCAATTAAATTCTTAAAGGTTTACTTTATTTATTTTTATTATCTTTTAATTTACTTCACTTTTTGTTTGGTTACGCCTAGAACCTGGATATTTAAGTAAATTAAGATACGGCGTAACAAAGTCTAGCACAACTGCCGTGTCTTATGATTTTGTAAATAAATTTACGAGGGCTCCGCTAATTTGTTCCTTACATTCTTTCAAAACTCGAGGATTTTGTCTGCTTTCATTTATTTTTCTTAAAAACATCCTCTTTTCTGATAGTGATATTCTTTAATTTCTCTTCTTCATTTCCCCTAAATTATAAATTCCACCTCTGGCGTTTCCTCGTGAATTTCTTCTGTGAAAACTGATAAGAAGTAGCTGTTTAATGCTTTGCTTATTTTTTCGTTATCATCGATCAACTTCCCCTCTCTCTGACTTTAAAGGCCCTATTTTGTCCTTGACCTTTGTCCTGTTTACCTGGAACAATCTCTTGGGATTCGCCTTGGATTCTCTTGCAATCCTGATTTCGTAGTCCCTCTTTGCATTCAGTGCATTTTCTTAACATTCCTAGATAGATTGTGTGGTTACTAATAAGATAAATTCAGTGACATAAATTCATGTTCTTTTTTTTTTTATTCACTTAGTGACTCAATGTATTGCAAGAGAAAACTACCTTACCACTTTTGGTGCAACATTTGGAGTGGTGGTAATAATTCACTTTGACATTGACAGTGGAAGAATCAAGTGTAGATATATTGGCTTTGTATGTCCATGATTCCAACAAAAATGAAATGTCTTCCAAAATAAATTAAATTTAAGGTCTTATCTTTTCAGTCATCCAGGGAATTTTAGGATTTTAAGTTGACCAATGTTTTCCAGTTAGGTTAAGTTAACATTTTGATGTAGAACATTAAAATTTTAAAGGGATTATAATTTTTTTCTGTGAATTTCTCCCCAAAAAACATCAAAGTTTTTGGAATCACCATAAAAATCTACATTAGAAAAAAAAATTGAGTGTGTTGCATATCAAACCAAACAAATCTGAGTTTCCATTGGAATTTTTTATTTTTTATTTTTTTTAAGACAAAATTATCCACAATATGTAGGTGTTGAAAACTTATAAATATTACTCCTCATAAATAAAGATGTTTCAGAATTCGCAAATTTAGCTAACACAATATTAATGGCTTTATTTTCACTTACAGGTGGAGATACAGCTGACTATTCACCTTTCACCAATACTGAAGAAATAAATCTTGGTATCATGATTGATGAGGAATTTTCCGGTTCCAGGGAAGATTTTGGAATTTGCTACCTAGCCTAACCTCGGAATTGGTTTCCAGACCCGGAACAGAAAAATTTGGAGACTTTCCATAAAATCCCCAAATTACTCATAGACCAGAAAAAATGCAGTTTCTGGAATTTTCAGAAAATATGCCTTGGAGAAATCATAACATATGCCTAAAGTCATTTTTATTTTTTTATTTTATACTCTGCATATATACATGGATATTGCGTATTTATAAATTTGTGGATGATTTTTCCTTTAAAATACTTTACTCTTGATCATCCATATATTATAACATACCATGCATTTAATAAAAGCTATAATCTGACATAAGCATTATCATTGTATTCTTATCCTTATTATTATTAGTTTATATTAAACATTAAAAAATGCAGGACTAATTTGCAATTAACATTGCAGACTGTATTGAGGATCTTTTTAAACAATTTATTTATCATCTTGCTCTATGTTTAACATTATTAGTCTCTGATTAGTTGGTAGAACATCATGACTGTACCTACTGTATATGGGTTCCATGACATTTGCTCACAAGATGAACCTAAGCTAACCTAACCTAACATGTCTACATTTCCATTATAGTTGAGTATATGCCTTGTAAGCAAATGTCTGTACACTGACTATATGAACTCTTTAGTGAGGGTCCATATACAGTATTTACATGGAATATTTTTCCAAATAAAAGACCATTTAAACAGCAGATACTTTTCTCCAACTGCTGGTTTAGTCCATGTCATTAACATATTGTATACATTTTTACTCCTGACCTTGGGAAAGTGTTCATGTCTTGCTTTCTTTGAAAGGGTATTTATTGCATTACTATAATCAGGTGGAGACAAGTCGGAAACAATATCTCAAGATTTCATATCTTGTAGATACTTGGCCTTTATACTTGTATAATATGAAAGTAAAAAATTTTGGTACAAAGATAATTTCCTGTTTGATAGAAAACTAACAGTTTTGGTCATATTTTTTCAAGATTTTATCCCAATTCATCTGTACAGTGAGTTCATCACTGTCATAGCAACATTATAATACCTAATGCTGTAATTTGTTATATTCTACTGACTTCATCCACAGAACAGGCCATAGTTCTCTTTATTACACTCACCCAACCCCAAGAACGTGACACACGTATTACTTTACTGTTAGATTTAATAAGGATAAAGAAAGGAACAGATAATACACTCTATTCCTACATTTTTATGGTTGTCACAGGCTTTATTTACCTATATTCACTGTAAGTGATCGTATTTCATTCCCAGAATATGCTTAGGCTCAAAGAAAATAGGAAAATGAGGTGCACCTTAGCTTGGATTCAACTTTTTCATGATCGTAAATCGTGTAGCAAGAGTAAACGTTTCGTACCACTGACAACATTTTTGAGGGTGCAAGCATACCAACCCCCAAGTCTTCCGCCAGTTGGCACACCTGACTACACTACGATGACGAAGGAACAACAAACGACGGTCGGGTACCACCTTGGCCCATTTTGAAAAATCACAATTTTTACCCCATTGTATTACGACCGCCGGGATCCAGAGCATGGTGTACACCACGGCTGATCTTGCAATTGGCCCTTATTTGTACGGTAAAACTGCAGTTTCGGACAATACGCCCTGTAGTTGGGCATTTTGTTTTATCCAGTTTTTTTTTTTTCGGTGTGCTTGAATCTAATTTGACCTTCATTTCCGTCGGAAATTATCCGTTTTAGAGTTATCTCCCTCCCACCCCCTTCCCACCAACAATCTTGGGGGGGACACGTGTATTTGAGCATTTCGGGGGGGGGAGAGCCAAAACGAGTGATAACCGATATAAACCACCAAAGTTGGCTCGGATTTTCCGTTTTTGAGAAGTAAATAAAAACCAAAATTTGAGAATCTGCGCCAATTTTGGCACAGATTGGCTCGGATTTCAATTTTTTTATTAAGTAATGAATTCCCAAGGAAACAAAATCCGAGTGAATCCAAGTAACCTAAACGTAATCTAACCGGGGGGCTCCGCCCCCGGACCCCCCCGGTCAGTAATTGTAATCAGAAACGCAGTAATTGCACTGCTTCCTCCTTTGCATGTCCTGTAACGTCCGCAGTACCACTGATGTTTATCTTTTCTAAATTTATACGGCAAATGTCTGTCCGGACATTCG
Source organism: Homarus americanus (assembly GCF_018991925.1). NCBI lineage: Eukaryota > Metazoa > Arthropoda > Malacostraca > Decapoda > Nephropidae > Homarus > Homarus americanus. Next base: position 16,097 of record NW_024737093.1, read on the forward strand.
ACACACTTGGCAGAACACCGTGAGCACGCAAAAAATAACTAAATCGTCTCTCGAGTGGAATTTAACTATTTAATCCCAATAATTATATTCACAGCCGTCACAAGTGACCTCAACAGTAGCCATAGTGAGTCTGAATATTCAAACTCTGAGGTTTGGTGGTCCATGCCGACGTGCCTTGTTCCAATTCAAATGTGATTGGTGGAAAAAAATCAGCTATTCATTATTGGTGAAGGCTGGATCACGTAATGTCAGATCACGAAACGGTCCACCTCACTGCCCCCACACCCATAGACTGGTAAAAGTATGAAAAATCGTTATATTCATTTCCGACGCTATTATTCATTTCCTATTGGTTGAAATGGGGTTAGAAATGTTCCAAACAAGGAGATCTAAAGGCTGTGGATGGTTAGAACCATCGGCCGTGTATTGTCCCAAACTGCAGTTATACTATTTACACCAGAGTTTCGCATTGACAAACCGTTCCCATTGATCCGGGTGCAAATAGTTAAGCCATAATTTTAACCCCAGATCTCAACACTATTATCGAATATTATAAGAATTTTCCACTGACAAAACTCGGATGCAGATAACAGCTTCACTATCTCTTCAACAAACCGATAGGTTAGGTTAGGTTCTGTACCAGATATCAAAGTATGCGATAATGAAGTAGATAATGTACGAGATGATATTAATTTTCACAATTTCATTGTAAACATTAATGATGAAAACAGAAAGTCGGCGCAAATAACTTCTATTTTTTTCTACTATAATTTGAATAGTTACACTCTTCTTTTTCATCTTTCTTTAACGGATTTGGTAACATCTGGAGCAGTATTTGGCACCCGAACTTCGCTATGACACACCTCGGGTACAGTTAACAGTTTCACTATCTGCACCCGACACCCTTGATGACGAGGTTCCGGTGCAAATAACCATTTCGTTATTTTCACCTGAAAGTGCCAATACCTACGGCCTTTTAATAATACCATAGTATTAATGATGATTAATGAACCAAACTAACCTCACCGAAAATATTTATCTTATATTTTAAAGTGAAAACAAAACTTAGTGACAAAAACCGTTACCCGCATCTAAACATGGCAGGCAGCAGAAGCTTGGCCTTGTCCTCCCCACACACGCATTATTTTTTTTTTTTCACGAGGTAAAAACCTTTTATCGTCTTTGAGAAAATGTCCTAAGTTAGTGCTAAAGGCTCTCCCACGTCGTTAAGTATTACCAATAAAACTCTAAGGATACCATGATGCAGCCTAAACTAAAACACACCCTTTACTATCGTTATAATAATCACCATCAAAGATATACACAATCAACCCACTTTAGAATGTTATATTTTTTGTCAAGTTTGAATATTATTTACGTGTTTATAATGTATACAGTACGTCGAACTTACTTTAAGTCACAATAACACATCAACAAACAACAACTGTATCTTACCTGATTCCTCAAGGCAGCGTTCACCCGGTGTCCGGCCAATTTCCTTCATCGTTCCACCACTTAATAAACACTTCACCATTTCTATCTAACTTTTCCCAGGTGTTCTTCTGTGTGTGATCACAGGTCATGGAAATTCATATCACGAACCACTGAATTAATTTGCCAATGCCATTAATAAAACCACAGACAGCGGTGAGCATCCATACACCTCCTAAAGGTGTAGCGACTCGCGCGGTACTGGCTAATGACTACTGAAAAGTGCCTTCCCTAGGGTCAAGAGAATAATGTTAAAATACAACCACGAACTAGACTCCTTGACCACCCATTTTTCTGGTGATACAAACCAACCAAAATTAACTTAACTTTTCCAAAATACTTTTCTAAAATTTCCTGAAGATCATTACATGACGTTGTGTTATGTTACACCTACCGTCAAATAATCTGCCTTGAGAAACATTATGATCAGCCTTCTTGGTTGTGATAATATCTTAACATTGCTGATATTGCTACGCTTCGAAAGTTCTTTGATCCTATAGTTCAGTTTGTTGGAAAAGAATGATCATAAATTCGAAAATCATAGACAGACGTCCTTGCCGTGACAATAAAATGGTGCCACTACTTGCCTATAATTGGGCTACTTTTGAAAAAGGAAATCGCGGCACCATTAAATTATCTTCCATCAGTTTTCATGAATGAATATTAATTTCTTTTTTTCAGGATTGGTAATAAAGGTAAGCACATGACTGCTCATTTTCTCTTCATTTATTGGCTTACAATCATCGAGTAATTTAAAATTTCGAATGAAATAAGATCTATAGTAATTTCCTTTCCCACGCTCTCACTGAGGGGCTTAGCGGCTGGTCAGACAGACAGGTACCAGGCAGAGCCGCAGAAGTTGTTGGACAGGTAACAAGAAATAATCTTATCATTTATCAATGTTATTAAATCCATAGCGCAAAAATATGAAATACAGTATTATTAAATAAACATTCATTTACAGCCTATTGAATCACGTTCTTTACTGCATTTGTCAATTGTCTCGTTGAATCGTTTGATACACACACACACACACACACACACACCTGTCCATAACTATTTAGACTCCATGTGTTATATGTGCATATATGATTATTTTTACACATCTCCTACCTATTAGGTAAACCTGGTAGACTAGGGGGAAGCAGAAGTTCATAAGGATTCTGTAGAACTCTGGGCGACTGTTGGCGACTACACACAAGGCATTCGAGAATCTTTCAAAATTTGTTCTTAATATTTTGTACTTACCCATTAGTAATGCTGACGTCGAACGAGTTTTCAGCCAGGTAAAAGTTATCAAAACTGAACTACGCAACAGCAGGGGTGGATCCAGGAATATCAAAAGGGTAGTCTTTAAAGTTGTGGGGGGGGGGGTGAACCATGTGCACATGATATTAGGAGATAATCTGAGGTTAATGGTAATTATATTTTGCTGTACAAAAAGCCAGAGTACAAAACTGCATTAAAGAAAAAGTATTGGAATTTTCTGATGAAAACGGGGAGAGGGGGGGGGTCCGGACCCCCTCTCGATCCGCCCCTGAACAGAATGGGTCAAGAACTTTTATCGGCAATATTATATACAAGAAGTACCGTAAGTTGCCACTAAGGAGATGAAGCCAAAAAATGCAGGTGTCCTAACTGTCATCCCAGTGACAGTGTGGTGAAGGCAGTACAGGACATTTTATTTTATGGTAATTGTTAGGCACTTTGTGCACAATGCATCAGATTTGTTTTTCCCGGGTTTTATAAAACGATTAGGAGGGAATATGTTTCCATTCGTTTTTTGTCATTAGTTCATAAGTGTCTGACAAAAAAATATTTACTATTTTCAACAAACAAACTGGTATAAAAAGAAGGACTTTGAATTTATTTTATGTTGTGTCTTCATCCGGTAAACTGGTAAAAAAAAATTT
>NW_024737094.1:0-13499 GCF_018991925.1 Homarus americanus
ATTCAATCTCACCAGAGATCCAATTTTACGCCCGGTCTGTTTCAACAGGTGAAGCAGTACCTTGCTACAGCATACTACCCTGAATCACAAGGTGTTTTAGAGAGGTTCCATCAAACTCTCAAGATAATGTTAAAAAATATTGTAAGGAAGAGGATAAAGACTGGAATAAAGGTGTTCACTTAATGTTCTTGCCTTCCGCGAGAGAAAACAGGAGTCTCTGGGATATTCTTCTTTTCAACTTAAAATTGGACACGAAGTCAGACGACCATTCAAAATGTTGAAAGAAAGTTGTTTGACAGATGGGGAAGGGGTGCCGCTTCTTAAATACGCACAGAGATTCGAGACTAGATTAAATCATGTTCGTAAGTTTGTACAGGGAAATTTAAAAGATGCTTAAACTACAATGAAACAAGAAGGCAATAGAACTGACCTTTAGTCCTGGAGAACTAGTGCTACTCTTCGCACCTCTGGCGCAAAACTTCTTGCAGTCAAGTTATTTTGATCCTTATAGAATTTATAAAAAAGTTAATAATGTAAATTATGTAGTGGAAACCCCTGAGCGTAGGAGAACTGAGCGTCTGTTTCATGTCAAGCTGTTGAAGTCATATCACGTTAGAGAATCAGAGGCAGTACTAATCCAGGACCAAGTGCCAGACAATGAAGTTTTGCCTGAAGATTACTGCCGGATCGTCCAACACGATGTCCTCCTGGTTGACAGTGCATCTCATATTAAAGAACCCTATTACCGGATGAACCCCACGAAGGCTAAGAAGCTGCGAGAGGTGGTGAACTTCCTTCTCGTAAATGGAGACTCCCAGTTTCGATTTAGAGATAGAAGGTCGACTGAGAGTGCTCTGCTCCTTTACTAATGACAGCTTAAATTCCTTTGATGACAGTCAGTTCACAGTCGGTATATTCTTGGAGCTCTTTAAAGCTTTCGATACTGTTGACCATACCATCCTCCTTTCAAAGCTTGAACACTACGGCGTTAGGGGCCTGTCCCACAATTGGTTTACCTCATATCTGTCCAGCAGAATGCAGTATGTCTGTTATAATACTCACCAATCTGATTCCTCGCCAATCTTGTATGGCGTCTCCCAAGGTTTCATTCTCGGTCCAGTACTGTTTTTGTTGTACATAAACGACATAGTCCACACCAGCACACTCTTAAAATACAACTTATTTGCAGACGATAGTAATCTCTATGCTAGCAACTCAGACCTCCATTCCTTGATGAGAACTATGAACACTAAAGTCAGGACCTGGGTAATACGTAATAAACTGACCTTAAACCTTGAGAAAACCCACTACACGATCTTTTACAGAAGGAAAAACTTATCCCCAGACTTGGACCCCCTGTACCTTGGTAATACAATCCTCAAACGTGAACAAAATACTTAATCTCTCGGAGTTATTGTTGTCGAGAAACTTAACTGGAGAAACCACATACAAGCCATTAACAGTAAAGTCAATAAACAGTGCGGTATCATGTATCACACTCGACAGTCACTCACTCTCACAGCAATGAAAGAAATCTATCATGATCTTGTTTACCAACACCTGATACACTGTCTGGCTCTTCAAAAACACAATCCCTGGTTACTGCACAAAAGAGAGTTGTACGGACAATGACCTACTTGAAAAAAAAAACAGATCACACAAACGAAAAAATTGCTAAATTGAAAATGTTAAAATTCGAAGATATTAGCACCTACTGCTGTGCCCTCTTTGTTTACAAATCTATCAATCACTTGCTGGACAAAAATTATTTCCAGTTCCGGAATAATCAGAGATACAACTTAAGGCACCCAGAGCTACTAAGACCACCCCCCATGCGCTCCTCTCGGTCCCAGACCTCCATAAGATATCATGGTGTGAAGGTGTGAAACAACTACCCCCACCCATCCGAGCAAAGACTACGCCATTCCTTTAAATCATCTCCTAAAAAATATATATTTTCTAAGTATTAATATTTCTTGTAATACCTACTATATTTACAGTATCTGCTTTTATTGTACCATGAAAACCGTTTTTCGGAAATTATCATGTAAATAGATAAGAAATTACCATTACAATAAACATATTTTCCAACTAGACATAATCCTGACAGCTCTGTCCTCTTGCTCAACATTAATACTGTACAACCCATGTTGTACTGCTCCCTCATTATACATATGTTTTTCAATTCCACTGTAATTTATGTATATACTTATACTATAAAAAATAATAATAATAAATTGTATGTATATTCTGTATGCTGTATTTATATTATGCTATGTATATTATGTATGTGCTCCATTTATGTATTATTTATTTAGCCTAGCTAGTAGCGTGTGGCAATGTATTTATCAATATCCCACATGCTTAATTAATGTGCCTGGCGACGTATGGAAGCTGCTAATGTATCACTTGCCATACGTCGTCTATAGAGCAGTTGACCAGCGGACAGGTTGGAGAGCGCTACTCCCCTTGTGTACATATCTCTTATCCAGTAAATAGAACCTACAAAATCTATACAGGTGTTTGTGTTCGCTCCTGTATATTGAACTTATTACCCAGAACACGAACATGGCGCAGTGAACCGGTTTTACTGGATAATTACGAGTGACAGTGCAAAGTTTGTGGAAAGCCGGCTTATGGACCCCTTGCCCTGTGTCAACCGCCGCCCGCCACCCCTCCTCGAAGAATTTAGCAACTTTGAGCAGTGTCAGTGACAGTGATTTTCTGTGAAGTGTTTAGTGCATTGTGTGTTTCGTGCCATACATGTGTGACCTTGTTCTAAAGGATTCCCAAGGTACACGGCATGTTCTGGGCATTTGTAAGGAGTAAAGTTTTCACATCCTCCTCTTGTCTTGCCTGAGGGGTAACTGACGCTCCTCGCCGTCTCCACCCCCCCTCACAGCTCGAGGCGGGACGCTCTCGCCCGCCTGGCACACACACATACATGTACTAACACACTGACATCGGCGATTGCCTTATATATATTTTATATATATAATCTACTTATCTGTGTATTTAATTAATTTTTTGTCTGAGATCTTGTTGATACGACGGGCTGACCGGTCAACACTGATTTAGACACAGTACACAGATGAAGTAGTTATGTCTCGTGCCTTACCTAGCCGTGGAGCCAGCGCCCGGATGAGTCAGTCGGATGATAGCTCCGCAGAGATGGATGACCAGGCTGACCATGACGCTCCAGCTCCCACAACATCGCGCAGCCCTTCACCTCGATATTCAGCGTTGTCTCCAGAGATAATTGCTTTAATGAAGTTTATGAGAGATGAAAGGCGCGAGGATGAAGCTAACAGACGTGTGGCGGATGAACACAGAAGGCAAGCAGAGGCAGAACGAGACCACCAACGGAGAGTGGAAGACAGTGCACGGTTTGAAGCTTTGATATCTCGCCTCACTGTTAACCAAGCCCCTGGCTCTAACACTGCCTCGGTACTGAATGGTTCAGATACCTCATCAATGCTCTCTTCACGCCCACCAGCCCCACCTAAAGCAGCTGCTCAAACACTGCCCATCTTGAAGCCTGATGTGAATTTCCAGACTTTTCGTGAATGGCGGCGACGGTGGACTGATTATGCTACAATGGTGGATCTCCAGAGTTTGTCACAGCCTAAACAACTCATCCAGCTGCGTATGTGCCTGTCCTTGGAAATTCAGCGTGTCTTAGAACATACGCTGCAGGTACCTCCGACCTCTTCGCTGTCTGTAGAGGAGGTACTGGACATTCTACAACGGCACATCAAAGGACAGCAGAATGAAGCTCTGCGCAGGAGGGAATTGTTTAGCTGCAGACAGATGGAGGGTGTGACTTTTGACGCCTTTTATGTACGTCTTAAGAGAGCCTCGGAAGAGGTAGATATATGTCTAGGCCACCACCAGCAGTGCGAGGAGACCCAGTTGAAGCAGGTGATCCTGATGGGTGTTAAGGATGAGGAACTTGTCCAACGCCTCACCTCCCTCGACTCTTCCTCTTCTTTTCAGGATGTGTTGACGATATGTCGCTCCTATGAGGCTGCCAGGTGTGCCACCTCTGCCATCCGAGCTCCCCCTACAGCTGTACGCGCTGTGTCCCTGTACAAGAAGGACAAGAAGTCTGCTCCTACGCCTTCGCCCACCACGTCCACGCCCGGTTCATTTTGTAACAACTGTGGTAAGCAGCACGGAACACAGGTGTGTCCAGCTGCTGAGTCTACATGCAACAGTTGTGACCGTAAGGGCCACTGGTCACTCACAGTACAGTGCCCAGCCAAGTACGTCTAGTGCAATGTGTGCAGTCGTCTGGGCCACTATGACAAGTGTTGTCCGACCAACAAACCCAAGGGACAGCGTCGGCGGAGGCAGCAGCGCCCTTCCACCAGTGAGGGCCGCCCACAGTCGCCAAATCAGAGGCACGACGACCCTGGACAAAGCCCGACCCATATTAGGAGGGTGTACTCCTCGCATCCCAGGACCAAAGTTCCCCAGTACATCAGTGTCATCGTGACCTATGGCAGTGTGTCATCCCGTCTTCAGATGTTGCCTGACACCGGCGCTGATGCTACAGTCATCGATCCCCAGCATTTGCAATGCTTGGGGCTCTCTCCAAGCGATCTAGGACCGCCTCCCAAGGACCTCTGCGTCACGGCAGATGGTTCACAGATGGCCCCAGCCCTAGGTTCACTCTATGCACATGTCACCTCTGGCAACAGGTCGTGTCAAGCCTGGATTGACGTGCATAATGGTGTCCCGACTCCTTTGCTGTCCTACACTACTGACGTCAAACTGAAGTGCTCTGTCTCCCTTTTTGAATATGGGTACTACATTTGCCTGTTTCCACAAGTCTGGCACAACTCCAGTGTCTAATGATTTTGTAAATAAGTTTACGAGGGGTCCGCTAATCTGTTCCCTACACTCTTTCAAGACTCGAGGGAAAATTTCATCCTGCCCTGGGGATTTTGTTTTCTTTAGTTTATTTATCTTCTTAAGAACCTCCTCTTTTCTGATAGTGATATTCTTTAATTTCTCTTCTTCCTTTCCCTTAAATATCAGTTCCACCTCTGGAATTTCATCACAATTTCTTTTGTGAAAACTGATAAGAAGTAGCTGTTCATTGCTTTGCTTATTTCTTCACTGTCATTTATCACTTCTCCCTTCCCTGACTTTAAAGGCCCAACTTTGTCCTTGACCTTTGTCCTATATACCTGGAAAAATCCCTTGGGATTCGCCTTGGATTCTCTTGCTATTTTGATTTCATAGTCTCTCTTTGCTTTCCTTACATTTTTCTTAACATTCCTAGATAGTTCATTATACCTGTTTCTGAGCTGCTCCTCCCTTCCCTTTAATTTCTTATATATTCCTTTGTCATGTTTAAGTTTTCTGGTCATCCACCTTGGCTCATTCTTATTAGACCTAATTTTTCTGTATGGTATATTTTGTTCTTGTGCTTTATGTAGTATACTTGTGAATATATTAGTCATGATCAATTGTTGTGTCATCTATGACCTCACCCCTTCCTACTGGGGACTGACGTGACTGTTCCCAGGTGACCTCACCTAGGTACCTTCTTAACCCCTGATAATCCGCCAACCGAAAGTTTGGGACTCTGACCATATTGTCATTGTTTTTCGTTTCCCAATTTAGTGTGAACCTGATTTCTCTCTGATCACTGTTACCTAGTTCTTCCCCTTCTGTGATATCTCTGATAATATTTTCTTTATTTGTTAATTCTAGGTCTAATATATTGTCACCTCTAGTAGGTTCTGTAATTAGTTGTTTCAAAAAATTGTCCTGTACTGTGTCTAGGAAGTCTTCAGATTCATAGTCGCCTACAATGTTGTCCCAGTCAATATTTCTGAAGTTGAAATCCCCCATAATGCATAGGTTGTTGTATTTTGCTGCCCTACTCATTTCCTGCCATATGGGCTGAGCTGCTTCTTTGCCAAGACTTGGGGGGCCGGTATATCACTCCCATAATTAGTTTTTCTCTTCCTTCCGTGATTTCTACCCACACAGACTCGGTTCCTATTTCACCCTTTATTGAATTATGAATACAACATTTTAATGTATCCTTGACGAAGAGTGCGACCCCTTCCCCCTTCCTACCTTCCCTGTCCTTGTGAAAAAGGTTGTACCCTTCTATGTGGTACTCTGATAAAAAATTTTGCTCGTCAGATTCATCCAAGTTTCGGTGAGAGCTATGACGTCTACATTCTCGGTATATACAACCGCTCTCAGCAAGTCTATTTTATTTCTAACGCTCCTACTGTTTGTATAATATACATTTAAACCTACCCTTCCCTGGTCCTGTTTTACCCCTTGTCCTGAGCAACTAATTTTACTTCCCAGGACCTGCTTATTTTTTGACTCCCACTTTCCCCGACCCCTCTTTACTGGCGAAAGCCCCCCCTTCGGAGTGACAATTTCACGCTCCAGGGATGCAGACAACGTCTTTACCCCCTCACGAGACAAGTGTGCTCCGTCGCGACAGTACAGGTAGTCGTTGCCATAGAATCGTTGCCAGTTATCAATGAATGCCCAACCATTGTTTGCACAATGTTTTTCCAGTCGGCAATTTATAACAATTGCCCTGGACAGCCATTCACGACCAACCCCTCTTCTAGGCAAGACACCACATACTATCAGGATCCCTCCCCTATCTCTAATCTTCCCCAGCGCCTCCCTATACCTCTTGAAAAGTTCCTCACTCCTAACCTTACCTATGTCGTTTCCTCCCACACTAAGACACACTACTGGATTGGTACCCTCCCCTGACAAAACCCTGTCTAACCTCTCGGCTACATGCCCTATCCCAGCCCCAGGAAAACACACCCTAGTCCTACGTTTCCTATCTCTCGCACAAAAGGCCCTATCTACAAACCTCACCTGGCTGTCCCCAACTACCACGACCTTACCTGTAGGCAGGGTTTGTACAACTGCCCTTTCCTCTCCTTGATCCATACCGTCCTGCCTCTTCTCTTCCTCGCCAGCTTCCTGCAGCACCTGGTAAGGGTTACTACACTCCACACCCTGGTCAGCTTTCCTGAGCCTGACCCTAGTCCCCTTGGAGACAACCACTCTCTACGCCTGCTCCTCCTTCGCAAGTATCCTGCTAGGCAGGACACCTACCTGAAGGAGTTCCGTCCTGAGGGCTTCATTTTCCCCCTTTAGAGTGTCAACCTCACTCCTCAACTGCCCCAGCTGCCTTAACAGAGTGGCAAGGAGGTCGTCTTTCCCCCCACTCCCCTCCTCTTCCCCCACGACACAACGATCCAAGGCGGCCATTTTCCTTGGTTTCTAACGGGAGCACTTTCGGGCACGACCTTCTCCAAGCTGGGTCAGAGGTCAACTGATAGATACAGTAGATAGATAGATAGATGTATGATTTTGTATACCGCAAGAGTAACTAAATATTCCTGTACCTGTATTTTCTTTCAGTTACAAAATACACAGGATTATAAATATGAGTATGCACATCAGGTGTTACAGTAAGTGGTAATATTTTGTAATACTCTTAAGTGATGAGGTAACAGAGGAAATAGACGGATACTAACGGAGAGTTTTTGTAGAAATAGACAGACATTCAGACAGTAAAACTTCTTCCGACAATACAAATTTTGACGGTGGAATTTATACACGAGAGTGTATGGATAATTATGATGAGCTGAATTATGACATCTACGTCTGATAATCCGTTGTTTAGAATGGATTATTATTATTTTTGTTGAGTTATTTAACAGTTTGAGAAAAGGTTTATTATGGTACTATGTCCTATTATCACACAAGGTCATAATTGAAGTAAAATAACCAATTATACTGTATTATTTTAGACAATATTCCCTGGACATGCTGGATAATATACCATCTACTTAAGGAGGTGATGTAGGTAAGGTAGATTGATATTTTAACATTAATTTACTCAGTTTTTTCTTAGTATCGGAGTTTTTTTTTAGTTTTTTATTCTGACACTTTATAATGCAAGCAGCGTTCACATGTTGTCAACCGCCCTCAAGTGTACAGGGAGTTTGGACTGTAACTGCAACGTGTTACCGTGGGTGTATGACTGTGGGTTGGTGGTTGTATGACTGTGGGTTGGTGGGTGTATGACTGTGGGTTGATGGGTGTATGACTGTGGGTTGGTGGGTGTATGACTGTGGGTTGGTGGGTGTATGACTGTGGGTTGATGGGTGTATGACTGTGGGTTGATGGGTGTATGACTGTGGGTTGGTGGCTGTATGACTGTGGGTTGGTGGGTGTATGACTGTAGGTTGATGGGTGTATGACTGGGTTGGTGGGTGTATGACTGTGGGTTGGTGGGTGTATGACTGTGGGTTGATGGGTGTATGACTGTAGGGTTGGTGGGTGTATGACTGTGGGTTGGTGGGTGTATGACTGTGGGTTGGTGGGTGTATGACTGCGGGTTGATGGGTGTATGACTGTGGGTTGATGGGTGTATGACTGTGGGTTGGTGGGTGTATGACTGTGGGTTGATGGGTATATGACTGTGGGTTGATGGGTGTATGACTGTGGGTTGATGGGTGTATGACTGTGGGTTGGTGAATTGTATTGTGGGTTAAATTGGGTGTAAACTGTATTATGATTTGTTCAATATGACTGTGGGTTGGTGGGTGTATGACAGTGGTGACAAGGATTATTTGAGCTTGACAAAATTTAGATAGATAGCAGCATGGTTTAGTCCTGTTCAGTTTAGTTTAAATTGTGTTTAGGTTAGGTTGGGTCATGTCAGGTACAGAGCTTGGCCAGGGTCCTTTATTCAAGCTGTCAGGGTTAAACTTCCTTCCTAGAAAGATGAACACACGAACCTACGGACGACACACGAACACAATAACACATGATCATACACGGAACCGAACACACGAATGGACATACTCAGGATATCGGGGAATAAATATAAAATTATAAAATGCATAAAAAGTCTTTGACGGATAAACAACTTTGTAATGTTAGAATCGATTTTACTGATATTATAGAAAATCAAACTAACTTCCTTTAAACACTCTTGGCTCTTCCTGTGTATAAGAAGAGTTTAATCTGGTATATTTTTTTTTTAGTAATTAGTGTTATCAGGGGAAGAGATTGTGTCGTTTGTGTTCTGTCATTCAAGGTTGTTTAGTGTTTGAAGCTCGTTAATTCATTATGCTTGTGGCCCCCATCTCTGCATACAACCCTGGTGCTTCTTGCTGTTGATACTCCCACGAAAATAAATTGTCAGATTAACGAAACGAAGATAAAAATTTTTGTTTTAATTCACGGATTAACCATACTTCACCCAATCTAACTTAACCTATCCTATCCTAACCTAACCTAACCTAATCTAATCATAATTGTGCTTTAAAAAAGGTTTAGAGGCATAGGTAACAAGCTAGTCCTTTAACGGGAGAACACAAGGCTTCCCAACCCTCACCTGATGAAATAGAATCACTATACCCAACCTGATCTAATTAAGGACACGTTAGGCTTTGTAAGATAGTTTAGTTTGAAGTGTTGTGAATCTCCGTGGGTGTTATAGATTCACTTGGTATACTACATGTGTAAAGTCAGGATATATACAATGTGTGTTGATTTTTCTACCCGTGTGTTAAATATTTTTGTGGGGAGGGGGAGGTATTTCCCTGTCGGTTTCCACTCTAGCTTTCCACCAATGTTATTTCCCCCTTCTAGGTTTCTATACCCTTTGATCCACCTTACCTATGAGTGGAATGAGATAAATAGAATTGGTGGAGTGGAATGTCTGTATAATTGATGTCAGGATCCAACTCTGCCCTGGACGACACAGGATTGATCGTCACTGGTGTTGTAAGACTGTACAGAAAACCGCCTCTTGTGTTGTTCCCACGTATTAAAGAGCGATGAAGGTAAACTGAACAAGCACGCTGGGCAATGCTCGTTGTTGTAGTGGAATACACACGAAACCCAGTCAGTTGAGGGTGTAAATCTTCGCCTGCCTCTGGAATGCACTACACACGCTATGCCAAAACTGAGATATACTCGGCATGTCAACACTGAGACACACATGCTATGCTAACAAACATATACTCACATAAACTATGCCTATATTAAGACACATACACTATGCGAAACACCCGCTATGCCTAAACTAATGATTCCCCGCTCTACGTGAACGCTGAGATAACAAGTTGACTTTTGTTATCGAGGAGGAGCCAAAGTCACTCACGATAGTCACCGTCTTTGCTAAACTTGTTAACATGGTTAGCAACTTCTGGAAACATCTCGCTTAACCGAGTTATCAAGTTGTGAATAAGCTGACTCACAAAGGAGACGTATTCCTCGACGAATTAATCTTACCAGCTTACAAGCTCTTTATTAATTAATGACAAGCGTTACACCTGTCCGCCATTCTAGGCCACGCCTCTCACCCCCCCCTCCCCTTAAGTCAATAGCCTTCAAAAGCAGTGAAAGACGAAATTGGTTCTTATAATCATGACTGCTTTCTCGGGACATTGTGCATACAACACACTCTAAACTAAGCCTGTGGTATTCAAGGAGGCACCGTGGCTGGCACTGAACTCTCCCGCCTTCACTTTCCCAAATGTAAAGTTAGGTACCCATATAGAGCTGGGTGGTTGGGGGGAGGGTTCTGGGATCGATTCATCGACCCTTAGGGCGGGAGGCGAGCCCTGTAGCCACTCGGCAGTACTTAAAGCTTATAAAACGCTTCAAGGGCGCAGCAGTTCACCGAAAAAAATTGTTAGTGTTGGCTCTAAGCGTTATTTATAACTTCCAAATTGTACAGTCAGTGAATTTAGTGGTACTGAGAATACATGGTTTTATAATTGTTGTACTCAAAGGGTTAGAAATAGTACTCGGAGAGATGAACAATTCTGAGTTAGATTACTTAACTGTTTTTGCATTTTTTTTATATATTTGAGTACTATATTTAGACTACTGGATTAAGATTGTGGACGATACTGTAGGTAGGCTTTGTATATCTAGTTTTATAATTCTTGGAGTACGTTTTTATAAGCCTTCAATTTTAACACATTATTTTTTTTATATGACTGAGTACGATTCTCCATCCACTTGAGTGCGTTTTACTAGAACCTACCAATACAATTCACTAACCCTCTAGGTACAAATTTGAACCCATTTAATATAATTTCCTAAATAATTAAAACCCCAATTATTCAACGCCTTCATAATTAATCTTTAAATAAATTGAATCGTCTTTAAAAATCGAGTACTCAAACAAAAGAAATCATACAACACGGTTCGGCTGATTGTACTCTGATGGGTAAAGTATTACTCTCACTGATTACTGTCATCAAGCTCAAGGCGTCATTAATACCCAGAGCAGTATTAATGATTCATACTCATCGATTTCCCCATCACTTGTCCCCAAGGGTGATTTAGTTAATATACGTAAAGTGTTAGCAAATGGAGTCGTACTTGAGAATAGTCCAAGAGGTAATGAGGAGGACTGCAGGTGAATTGAGCTCAAGTTCTAATGGACCAGAGTCTTAATTGGCCCTAGTTGTTCTAATGGGACCTAGACCTAATAGGGCCAGTATTTAGCCGGGATAAAATCTAAGCTGCTTAAATTTAACCATTAGGGCTGGGGTTAATTGGGATTGGTACCTATTAGAATTGGTGCATGTTGGGATTGGGGCCAATTGCGACTGGTGCCTCTTGATCCCAGGGCCTATGTAACCAGTCATCAAGGAGGAATAGTTAGAGCTCTAGTAAACAAATCAAGGCTAATATAATTACTGAATTACTTACTACAGGCACACAAGTCAAGTCGGACCTGTAGAAAGACTCAAGTAGGATAGTTCTTATAAACCTAACCTAACCTAAAAGTTGTACAACATTTTCTAAAGTCATAGATGAACAGATGTTGGTGGAGAGAAATAATTAGTTGTCAAGAGAACTTTTATAATTTACATCACAAGTCAATTAGAAAGTGAATTAAGTCAGCGGGGAAAATAAAATGCAGCACATTAAAGATGAATTCACTGAAAGACAGAATTTTAAAACTATAACTCTGTGACAACTTTCAGGGTAAAGTATTCAGATATTATTGATGAAAATTATACATCTTGATATAATTTGTGAATAATAAACGAACATACTGATATTATACGAAATTATACATGAAAGAATGCAAAAAAATCAGACTTAAGTTTAATGTGTGAAATATAACAAATCATAGGACCTCGTATCATAAACACTGACCTATAACTTACACAGGTTAGGTTAGGTTAGGTTAGGTTAGGTTAGGTTAGGTTAGGGCTTATAAAAATATATCTTGTGTAGTTTATACTGAATTAAAGGATGAAAATGATCTATATAAACCTGTGAATATTGGCATTTTGTTAAAAGATATTATGCACACACACACACACACACACACACACACACACACACACACACACACACACACACACACACACACACACACACACACACACACACACACACACACACACTACATACATACACACACACACACACACACACACACACACACACACACACACACACACACACACGACATCACATCTTGTTTCGTTAATTAAGAATACGCAAACATGCATGACCATCCATTATACAAAGTAACAAATATTTACACCACACACCAAGTACAAGTTAAAAATATAAATACTTTCACTCCTCTTACTTTACCATTTTATTACTTTCTTGCTTTCACTTAAATCAGGACAATAGCTCTGTAATAGCGTTTTAAATTACCTCCAAAAATTTATAGAAACTGAGATATAAATGGAAGAGATTTTTTTCTTCATATTTTGTTGGTTGAAAAATATTTTATGTTCGGGATTGTTAGCTGGAGTGTATGTTATATTATTCTTATTATTCTTCTTATTATTATTCTTTTTCGTGCTGTTGTTGTTTTCTTTAGTTTGATTGAGTTATTTACATACCTACATATATACCTGACCTCCTTAACACGACTGTCACAACACAAATCATTAAGTTTTACATTGCTTCCTTCCATCTTCCCCGTCCCCTCTTCCCCCTGAGCAAAAAGATGCACCTGGGCAAATTTTCACAGGAGTTGAGTGCCCGGGAGTCGCGTGTGGTCCTCCGGTTGTGCTTTACTTAATAACACGCCCAGGTCCTAGATGGGTCCATAACTTGTGGTGCCTGGTGTCTGCTTGTCCTCCCCTAGACACGCGAAGCATCTGTTTCTAGCGAGGTGGTGAGTCAGCTATGGGATGTCGAGATAGAACCTGTATGTAAATCAGAGAACTTAATGTAAGATCAACTAAAACTTATATTATTCTTGAGATGTGAGTTCTTTTGGGGGTGTTGACGGAACTTACGATGTACAGTAGTGTTTTAGGTCCATCTACAACACGTATATACCCTAGGATATTGAGACGGATCTTGTTCAAATTCGAGAAATATAATTTGAAGTTCAACATAATATCCACTGTTCAGTCTATCGTTGAACTCTGGCGTGTCCTTTGTTCTTGTTCAACGTGTGTATATACCGTTTCCCTTCACCA
>NW_024737095.1:0-10783 GCF_018991925.1 Homarus americanus
GGTTAGCTTATGTTTGGTTAGTTATTAGTTGGAGTAAGTTGTAGTGGAGATTTTTCAGGTTAGGTTAGATTAGATTAGGTTAGGTTGTGTTAGATTAGGTTAGTTATTAGTTGGAGTAAGCTGGAGTTAAGATTCTTCTGGATATACAAAACACTAAAGTTATTATCCAGCGTAATCCTCCCACACACCCCAGCAAAATGATTCACAATGGAGACTGATTAATGAATGCTTGTGTTGTGATAATAATTCCTCTTACTGATTAACGAACTTTAAATAAAATGGAACAAGGTTGAGTGATGGTTGTTGAACTGATATAGAAATGTTAAGTGGTAGTAGATATAGTGTAAAATAAGTCATTGAGTGATACTGTAGTTGTGTAGTACCCAAGTTTGGTTCACTTGTATGTTACTGAGGAAATTATTCAATCATGCTTATTGTCTGACAGGTCTCGTCTCTCTTATGGCATTTGGCTGAATTAAGGTATTAAGTTTTCATAAATTTTAAACTATTACACTGTGGTTATATTACGACATATTAAACGATTACAGTGTTATATTACGACATATTAAACGATTACAGTGTTATATTACGACATATTAAACGATTACAGTGTTATATTACGACATATTAAACGATCACATTGTCTATATAACGACATATCACCAATAAAAGAAAATATATAGTTTTTGTATATGTTTATCGCTACACATTATTTATGTGTTTCTGAATAACATAGCTGATTAATCAATGTTATTTATCACATATCACTTTAATAAGTATTTCAGCTTTCCTAACCTTATATAACATGTTTACCATCACGTGACACAGACAGACTCTCTCTCTGTGGTAAAACGGAGTTAGATACACGTCTCTCTCTCTCTCTCTCTCTCTCTCTCTCTCTCTCATGATCTGACATAACTCTTGGAAACTTCTGAATTAAACACCAGTAATATATCTTTGTACGATAGTTCCCCTTATGTTGTTAAATATGTATAAACTATTGAGAAATAATTAACAAAATAGTTACGTAACATCAAGTGTGTGTGTGTGTGTGTGTGTGTGTGTGTGTGTGTGTGTGTGTGTGTGTGTGTGTGCGCGTAATAAGGAGGACTAGCAATCTTCACCTTAGTGTAAGATCCTCCCACTTCACTACACATATCAACAGTAATCTGAAAATAAACCAGATTAGAACATGTTCCCGCCTTGTTATCCTGTTAATTACGTTTGCGTGTCAATTGGTCGTTAACACCACCAGGTAACGTAATTACTAACGAAGTAATTTTATCTTCGAGGATTGTAATGCATGTTCCATTATTCTTAATTCCTTTGGCCAGACCACCAAATTGTTTCGCCCAGGTAATGATGATACAGGTGGACAGTTATGTTATGTATTTAAAAACGAAAATTTCATATGGTGCCGGAGTGTGTGTGTGTGTGTGTGTGTGTGTGTGTGTGTGTGTGTAGGTAGGTCAACAGCAGAGGTAGTGAAGCTTCTTGTCATAAACCATGTACACCTCCCTCCTATTCTGTGTATTACATGTTAGTTGTGTCTTTATCGTGTTGGTCATTTATCACTTATAAGTTAACACCCCCCCCGTATTGTTATTTTGTTCTACTCATTCTCTTACACTTATTTCTCTACGTACTTAGGAGTCACATTGAGTCAAATCTTTTTCTATTTAATATTTCAGGTTTTACATATTCCTGCATAGGATCTTTACTCATTACTAAATCTTACCTTTATATATAGGACAATTTCCCCCATAATTACGAACTTTTACTTCAATACATCAACGTTTTGTCCGTAAATTGTTTTTGGTTATTTCTTACACCCAAAATAATTAAGTTACGATTTATTTTGAAGTTCATCGGGAATGTAGTTTATAAATATCACCACTTGATTGTTAGGTTAAGTTAGGTTAGGTTAGGTTAGGTTAGGTTAGGTTAAGTTAAGTTTGGCCGTAGGTATAGTGTCTGGCCCGGTGAGCGAGGTATGGCTGTCAAAACGGGTCACAGTTTTATTTATCTCAAGTTGTTTATTTCTATTTTATAAACTAAAAAGAGTCAACAACATTTTCTTTATACACCAGTGTACAGTATACAGTGTTGTGTATGGTGTATAACGAGGCCGCTCCTGTGTATGATGTCTTTGTCTTGTTGTGTATGTCTGTATTGTTACTCGTATGATGTACTGTATGGTAGGGTTGCCATCACTCAGTTTAAGATAACTTTAATCGCTAGATTTAAGGTCCCCTAAAAATGTTGTCGGTCGCTGTTCATAATTCAATCTGTCAACTCTGATTGGATCTAATTTCATGGATCTCTAGTTATTATCAATCATCTCTTTATTTTTTATGACAATTCGTGAAACTTTACATTTTAGTTTTTAATTAGTTTTTCGCTCAGTGAATCTCATTTGTCTCTTGAAATTTAACTTCTGTTTGATTCTTGACGTAATTATCTGACGTGGTACTTTATTTTATTATTGTTAAGTTTACACTCACACACACACACACACACACCCACCGTCTCTCTCACTCTGTTGTTTAAGGTGAGAAAGTGTGAGAAAGTTTACACACATTAGGTGGGAAAATGTTCCTCACTTTGCGGGCCTCGATAGGGTAAATGATCTCATCTCGTGTCCCCAGAGTGAAGAAAAACCGTCTCGTGTTTGAGTCGGTGAGGCAGCAAACGTTCCTTACGCTGTGAGCTGAGAGTTAAGCTAAAGTGCCTGGATACATACATACATACATCGTTGTTCAGATAGATATTCAGTAAAATCGTATTACATGTTCACAATGATACAGCACGTACTGTATAAACAATATACATACTGTAGACAGTGTAGACATACAGCTGAAGTCTTTAAAACACGTAATGATGTTGGTAATTACACTTGTCCACAACGATCAGAAATTATATAGAACTCTTTATCATTGTTCTAGACATTGGGGAAAATGTTCTAGTTTCTATTAGTAAATCTGAAGGTAAGTTTCATCTCTTGTGTTCAATGAAGTTGGAATAGGTTGAGACAGAGTTATTTGCGAGGCGAATTGTGTGTTTTCATCCCTGGAAAAATATGTACTCAAGGAAGAAATTGGGAAAAATAGTAGGTTTAAAATGTTGAGTTTGGTGAATTTTCCATCTAAGAAGTTGAATAAGTCGACTGTTTGTTTATGGTGTGGCAAGATATTACACCTCTCCCTTCCCTTCCCTTCCCTTCCCTTCCCTCCCCTCCCCTCCCTTCCCCCCTCCCCTCCCCCCTCCTCCCTTCCCCTCCCCTCCCATCATCGTGTGAATTCTGCTTCAATTTGTTTTCTTATGCATGAGTGAAGTAGATTTTCATGTCATTGTTACATCACTGTTGAACATGCACAGTTGTTATGGGAAGTGTTAGGGAGGGAAGGATGAAAGAAGAGGGAGGGGAAGGGGAGAGAGTGAGGAGGAGGGAGGACAAATGGGAGAGAGAGAGGATCGGTGGAGGCGGGGAGGACAGGTGGAGGCAGGGGAGGACAGGTGGAGGCGGGGAGGACAGGTGGGGGCAGGGGAGGACAGGTGGAGGCTGGGGAGGACAGGTGGAGGCAGGGGAGGGACAGGTGGAGGCAGGAGGGACAGGTGGAGGCAGGAGGGACAGGTGGAGGCAGGAGGACAGGTGGAGGCAGGGGAGGGACAGGTGTGGGCCAGGGAGGAGGGACCAGGTGGGCCAGGGGAGGACAGGTGGAGGCAGGGGAGGACAGGTGGAGGCGGGGAGGACAGGTGGGGGCAGGGGAGGACAGGTGTAGGCGGCGTCACCTACGTTAACCTCTTACTGCTGATAATTCCTTTCATTTTCCACCTGAACTCTAATACTGCATTTATCTATAACTAAATGCGGTAATTATTCAGTCAACACCGCCATTCGATTTATACCAACTTTTAATATCGCGTTACCTTAAAAAATTGAATTTCAATATGGGAAACAACCTGATTCTCCCAAGAAAGAACTATTATATTATCGGTAAATTTTCAGTTTCAGCCCCAACTACTGTTCGATCATGAATACCCTATTATCACCATTATTAGTCCTAGTTTATTATACCATATAAAGTTCTTTCCCGAAAACGTATCTTACCTTGTGTATATTTTATAGATGATGGGAGTTGTTTCAGCGTTGAGAAACAACACCTTGTGAAGTGTCAGTCAGAGAAGTTCAAAAGGAAATTTTCTCCTTTTTACTAAAATCTTCAACAATTAAGTCGTTCGGTGACAACTTATCTTCAGTAATGTCAACGGCTTAAAATATTAATTTTGTTTTGTTTTTTTAATGGTTCAAGTACACGAGATTGTATCTTTTTTCTAACCGAGAAACACCCACACACACACACACACGTCGACGTCATCAGCCTCGCCTATTCTCATTGGTCAGAAGTTCTTGACGTCATCAGCCTCGCCTATTCTCATTGGTCACAAGTTCTTGTCGAAAACTTATAAGTTGGTTCATTATTGGAAATATTAATTATTCTGTACAGCTTAATATCAGATTATTACGGAAAATAAGTACTATACAGTTAAGTGTATTCAACTTATTCAATGATTTTGTTATTAATAATCTCTTTTGTCTTGTTTTTTAATTTATTAATAACTTATCGACATGAATCACCACTATTGTTTTCGTTTGTAATCAAAATTAAAAACAGCTGAAAGATCTGATACATTCCTAGTTGAATTATCATTTATTTTTATTGCTTGAATATAACAAATTTGTTTATCGTAGAGAGTGTTAGTTTTAAATTCATTTATATAGAAACATCCTCACTGTGTTATGTCGGTACTTAGGAATTTTGATTTAACTCTTTAATTCGTACAAAAAAAATATGTAACTATTCGTTCCATAACTTTTGAATAGTTGCTATGCTTGTAGTTTTTATGAATCATAATTAAGAAAGAATAGAAGATGAGCTATTATAAAGAGTAAGTCAGTGAAGGCATATACAGTACATACAGAATATTAAACAATTATTCCTGATCTTATGAAACATGGACATAACCAACATGTAGTTGACAGTTTTGGTTTTGGTTTTGCGGTAAATAGCCTATCCGGGCACAGGTGCATATTTTCCGTAATAACCTGATTTTAAAGCTTTAAAGATTAATTAATATTTCCAATAATGAACCAAATTCAAATTTTTTCGACAAGAACTTCCGACCAATGAGAGCAAGCCTGGCTGATGACGTCATAAACGTTAATATTATGTGTTTTCTCGCTCAGAAAAAACAAAACAAAATCTCTTGTACTCGACTCCAGTTTGTAAAAACTTGGAACATTTTGAATAGAGCACATAACAGAGGATAAATTATCACCAAGAGACTTATAGTTGAAGAAGAACAGTGACTTGTAAAAATCTCAGACTGACGCTCAAGGAGGTGAAGTTTCTCGTAACTGAAAAAATATCTTTCATCTCCAATAAAAAAGGTAATATACCTTTCAGGACAGATTTTGTTTTATATTGCTTAAGTAATATTAACATATAATTGTAGTAGTGGTGCTCCAAGTGTAAAATGAACAGCAGTAAATGATTAACATAGTCAGGTGTCCTCGGCTGTTGTATTCGTAATTCAAGATATCTGGAGGTGCCGTGCTCTGTCGTGTCCTTTAAGACCCGTGGCTGTCCTTAATATGGGGTAGTTTATTGTGTGCCTCTTCTTTACCTAACGACCAGGTGGCCGAGTCAAGGGAAGACCAGTGGCCTGTGTAGGATCCCTCCATTGATCTTGTTAATTTTGTCTAGGGCTATTTTGAAGCCCAGTACTGTTCTCGATTCCACGGCTTGAGCTGGGAGAACGTCCCATAGATCTATCACTCTCTGTCACTCTATGTGAAGAAGTATTTCCTTGTGTTCGTTCTGCATGATAGCTTGGTGAGCTTGAAGTTGTCCCTTCGTGTTGTCCCTTTCAAGATTTTAATTGTTTTAATGAGATCTGTTCTATTGGGCTTTTTTCTCAATAGTTGTTCGTCTTGAGGCCCTTAGTTTACTTGGATAATCGAGATGGCATAATTAAAGAATCATCTTGGTTGCACCTTTTCTATGGGTGTTAGATCTTTCTGGAGGTAGGGTTTCCATGCCTGAATACAAAAATCCATACAATAAGAAGCATTTTCTTATCATTGTATTCAAAGGTACGCTTTATAATTCCCAAATATATTTTTATTATTATTATTATTATTACTGCTGGGGCATCCCCCCCACTTGTTGCGTCGCCTTCAAGTGATTGATTGATCTGTCACAACGCCAACAGATTTTAATTTATCGACAGTATCCAGGAAGTTGTCATTAACAGAATAGTTGTGATTGGGGGAAGGAGGGGAATGGTTCTGTAAGCATAGTTGAGGTTAGGTTAAGTTAGGTTCAAATGAGTGATAGATCAGGTCCCATGGTTAGTTTATCTCTCTCTCTCTCTCTCTCTCTCTCTCTCTCTAACACATATATATCCCTATTCTGTAAAATCGTGTGGTTATTTATATTTACTCACTGTTGATATTCTGGGAGAGAGAAAGAAAGAGAGAGAGAGAGATGTAGATTGAGAGAAAGATATTATTGAGAGAGTAGACGAGGGAAATAGACTGGAGAGAGAGAGAGAGAGAGAGAGAGAGAGAGAGAGAGAGAGAGAGAGAGATAGAGATGTGAATTAGTGTTTACTCCCACTCATAAGTATAGTATTAGTCAACTTATATTATACAGGGTCTCCAGTCCACATTAAAATGAAAACAACGTTGTAAAACCTTATAAACTTTTGATTGAATGATAACAGATTAATATCCACACGCACACATTTTAGTCAGTCTCTTCGAGTTTCATTTGGTGTATGGGTATATATCGTTTGGGTATAAGGTATAAGGCATCATTCGGGAGAGGTCAGGTCAGGTCAGGTCAAAGTAAAGGTTAGGTCAGGGTAGGTGATCTCAGTGGCCAGGAAACGTGAATTTTTAAGTTGGGATGAATATTTTTTTTGGGGGGGAGGAGGGAGGGGAGGGGGGGGAGGGGAGGGGGGGAAGCGAGTATGATTTTATATGATGGTGATGAAGGAAGGAATAGAGGGAGAGATGGAGAGGAATTATGAAGGAGGGAAGGTTGAAGGAAAGATGAGAATAGGAAAAGGAAGGGAGGAAGGAGACAGGGAAAATTGAAAACTGATAAAGATGATGGAAGGGTGAAAATAAAGAGGATGGCGAGGAAAGAAAGAAGGATAGAGGGTAGGAAAGAAAGAAGGATAGAGGGAAGGAAAGAAATCACGAAAATTTTAAATGAAGAAATGAAGACGAAAATCAACAAAAAAATTAAATAATAGAAGAAATAATCAAGAGAGAAGAAAGAAGAGAAATTGCTGGATTGACAAACACGACAGCCACACGGACACGACGACAAGAGATTATGTTAATTTGAGAAAAACTTGGTGGTTGTGATGTGTCTGTCTGTCTGTCTGTCGCTTCCTGTTGGTGTAGGATGATAATAAGCTGCTTAGATCTCTCTCTCTCTCTCTCTCTCTCTCTCTCTCTCTCTCTCTCTCTCTCTCTCTCATATCTACGTCAGGAGACGTGTGTGTGTGTGTGTGTGTGTGTGTGTGTGTGTGTACGTTGGCAACACAAGGTGTAATTGTCAGCTTGCTCGCCTCGCAAGCGAATGAACCCGGGTTCCATTTCCGGGCAGGGTGAGACCATGAGCAAGTTCCTTTGCGTCATTTACCTCTATCTACCCAACAGTAATTGGGGACCTGGATGTTAATCGATTCGCGCGTCGTGTTACGGGGTAATGGTTAGCCAGTACAGTTGGCCACGGACTATTCCTTGACACTGGGTCACTCAGCTCATTAACTCAGGGTGTGGTTGTTGTGTTGGCGACAGCTTCAACACCTTAAACAAATTCACGCCTAGGTGGCCCTTGGGCCTGGCCATTCTCATTACAGGAGGGGCAACCATTATAATAATAAAAAAAAAACCGATCATCAACTTCAGGTACACCAATCATCCTTGTAAAAAAATCCTGATTGAATAATTTCCTCAGTAACATACAAGTGAACCAAACTTGGGTACTACACAACTACAGTATCACTCAATGACTTATTTTACACTATATCTACTACCACTTAACATTTCTATATCAGTTCAACAACCATCACTCAACCTTGTTCCATTTTATTTAAAGTTCGTTAATCAATAAGAGGAATTATTATCACAACACAAGCATTCATTAATCAGTCTCCATTGTGAATCATTTTGCTGGGGTGTGTGGGAGGATTACGCTGGATAATAACTTTAGTGTTTTGTATATCCAGAAGAATCTTAACTCCAGCTTACTCCAACTAATAACTAACCTAATCTAACACAACCTAACCTAATCTAATCTAACCTAACCTGAAAAATCTCCACGACAACTTACTCCAACTAATAACTAACCAAACATAAGCTAACATAATTACAGACAGACACACACACACACACACACACACACACACACACACACTGTTACGCCGTCTCTTAATTTACTTAAATATCCAGGTTCTAGGCGTAACCAAACAAAAAAAAGTGAAGTAAATTAAAAGGGAATAAAAATTAATAAAGTAAACCTTTAAGAATTTATAATTAATTAAATATTAACACAATAAAGAGCCTCGTAGGCTATCACAACAAATTGATTCACCATCGAAACTTTTAAGACACAAATGATACTAAACATCGAAACATCAAAAGAACAATAATAAAGCATTGGATTACGTAAACACTGCATAAACATATAACAACTAACACCGAAATTACCTAAAGTGAAACAACACTGAATTACTTAAATGTAACTAATCAAATACTGATGGACACAAACAGAGACATAAATAGGTACTCACATAGATATACCACATTGGTGGCGACAGGAACAACACAAATAAATTAAGTATAAGTAACAGGTGACGAGTGTCACTCAAAGGATGTGGACTGTATGACAGGAGGACTGAACTAACTCCGTCAGTTGGTGGGTCCTATATATAAGGTCGGCTCCCGCCACGCGACCCGCCGGTGGGTCGTTTAACGATGCAGATGGTCGTTAGAGAACAAAGAATACTGGTTACAATACAAAATGGGTTTGAACAAATAATAACAGTTAAAACCTTAACAGCACAGGGTTAAGGTGACTAGATTATATAATAGTAAATACAACACATCATTACAGGTATAATATGGAACATGGAAGCATGTTATATAAAAAAAATAGAAAAATACGACACGGTCGTAACAACACACACACATAAACCATAAATATGTTATATGGAACATAAATATAACTTCCAAAATCACTCTCATATACTTCCTAACCGCGGCCTGACGAAATAGTACACCTGTAACGTTCTGTCAGGGCTCAGGTCGAGGCTCCTCCTTACTGATCATCTATACGTGTGTGTGTGAGTGTGAGATGTTTCCTAGTATGTAATAAAAAAGGCGGGGATCCGCTTTTGAATTTTGCCACATACAGCGGCTAGTTTATTGTGCACCCATATTCATCCCGTGAACGGTAGCGTAGGCAGATTATAGTTAAACAGTACAAGTCAGAATATTATGGCACTGAATGTTAAAAACAATGTATTTCCAAAAAATTATTTGTTTAGTTCTGTACAGTACATCGCCCTCTCCCTCAACCTGCCATTATTCAATAAATTATTTGTTCCCTCGTTCTAACAAGAGATACACGATAACATATCCTATTTGAAGATAAAAATACACTGTCCAGGAAGAGTTACAACAAACTTGGGGGTTATCTGAGAGAGAGAGAGAGAGAGAGAGAGAGAGAAACAATACCTTCTACAGTACAGTTATATAGTATGACCACCATGACCCACGGAGATCTGTACCTCTTGGCTCCTCACCTCTGTTGACCTTGTGTATACTCACCCAGTTGACCTTTCCTGCCCTATCTCGCCCATTCCTCCTACAGTCAAGGGCTGGGGGGCCCAGGCGAGGGGGGGGACGGAGGGGAATGGTTCTGTAAGCATAGTTGAGGTTAGGTTAGGTTAGGTTCAAATGAGTGATAGATCAGGTCCCATGGTTAGTTTATCTCTCTCTCTCTCTCTCTAACACATATATATCCCTATTCTGTAAAATCGTGTGGTTATTTATATTTACTCACTGTTGATATTCTGGGAGAGAGAAAGAGAGAGAGAGAGAGAGAGATGTAGATTGAGAGAAAGATATTATTGAGAGAGTAGACGAGGGAAATAGACTGGAGAGAGAGAGAGAGAGAGAGAGAGAGAGAGAGAGATGTGAATTAGTGTTTACTCCCACTCATAAGTATAGTATTAGTCAACTTATATTATACAGGGTCTCCAGTCCACATTAAAATGAAAACAACTTTGTAAAACCTTATAAACTTTTGATTGAATGATAACAGATTAATATCCACACACACACATTATAGTCAGTCTCTTCGAGTTTCATTTGGTGTATGGGTATATATCGTTTTGGGTATAAGGTATAAGGCATCATTCGGGAGAGGTCAGGTCAGGTCAAAGTAAAGGTAAGGTCAGGATAGGTGATCTCAGTGGCCAGGAAACGTGAATTTTTAAGTTGGGATGAATATTTTTTTTTGGGGGGGAGGAGGGAGGGGAGGGGGGGAGAGGGGTGGAGAGGAAACGAGTATGATTTTATACGATGGTGATGAAGGAAGGAATAGAGGGAGAGATGGAGAGGAATTATGAAGGAGGGAAGGTTGAAGGAAAGATGAGAATAGGAAAAGGAAGGGAGGAAGGAGACAGGGAAAATTGA
>NW_024737096.1:0-33638 GCF_018991925.1 Homarus americanus
AAAGGTGGTATTTTTTCAAGCTATATATAGAAAAGAAGTCTTATTTTCCCCCATCTTATTTATAGAGAAAAGTCTTATTTTCTCAGGGTAATATATTGAAAAAAGTCTATATTTTTTCCCAATTGAAATATAGAAGAATAGTCGTATTTTTCTTCAGGTGATAACATAGAAAAGAAGTAAAATTTTACCAGCTTAAATACAGAGAAACACAGTTGTAGTTTTTCCCAGGTGATATAATCAATGGTTGTTCTCAGTAACTAGAATCTCTCCTGACTTACAACGACCGTACTAAGCGAGAGAGTACAACTGCCTAGATGGTACACCACTAAATGCTGCTGGCGGCAAAAACTGGGGAGACACGAAATCTGTCACTAAAGTTGTTTTTTTGCAGAACTCAGATCAATTATTCATCAACTCTAAAAATTCTCACCATGAGTCTGGTCAAACACGAGTGGTAAGGGAGGCAGAGAAGGTTAGGTGAGTAACAGCAGCACCAGAGATTATTAATATTAACCATATCACATCAAGAACTCTAACCCTATACTGATCTTTGTATATAGACAGAAGTATAAGATCATTTAATCGATCTGAAGTAACCCGGCCTACAGGTCCTCTCTCGCTATACATCAGAACTAATAGAGTCAAACTAAGATCATCCCACAGCCACCATATATGTGTTGTGGAGGAAGTGATGAAGTTGCTGCTCTCCTTTGGGTGATGGAGGTTGCTGCTAGCGGGGAAGAAGTTATATTTCGTTAACTTCATTGTCAATGATCTGTGCAGCATTAGTTGATGACTGTCTGTGAGGGCTGTTGCTACAAAGGCCAGCCATGTGAATGCCCTGAAAATCGAAACAAATGTGTTGTGTTGCAGCACGTCTGTTGTGACGGTACAGTAAACGAAGCCTCAAGTCATCCGAGTGTGTGAACAATACAGAGCTCCAGACACTCGAGGTCTTCTGTGTGTCTGTTAACAAGGCTAGATTTAAGAGGTTCCTGCATGAGAAGTGGAGTGAGGAGCAGCTGCTGGCGCCAACTTGTCTGATCCTAACTGGTGGCGTCAAGGAAATAAAAAAAATGCTTCTTAACACTTAAATGTCGTATTTTATACTTGTTCTTTTAAACAATCAAACAGCCTTTTGTTTTTGCCTCGACTCTGTATTTATTGATATTGTTGTTTGTTATCAAAACAATGTTCACTTCTTTATCTCATTATTAGGAATATTCACAGGTAACTGAACAACTCTGTCCCTTTACGTTCTGCTCTGAGGATGGAGCGAGTGATTTCCCGAAACGTGTGTTAATTGTTTATAGCAGCGATGTAGCGTGTGACTCGGGCCTCACAGAGAGGTTGTTAATATCAAAGGTTCAGTATCAAAGTAATATCTGGGTAATGACGTAATAGCTTGGTCGTAAAAGGTAAGAGTGAGTCCTTATCAACGTTGTTTTGACGGTGAGGTCTGGTGAAATGTCAGGGAGTTGCAATTCTTCCTTTATTAGAATATTTTGATCATTTACAGCTTGTGAGTCATTGTGGGTTATACAGCTGTGTTAGAGGGTCTGGCTCCTTGGGGAAACACGGTATTTCGTAATTGTTTTATAGCCTATTTTATTGTTATCCAATGTCAAGTCCTTCTCGTTTAAGAAGCCATGAAAATTTGAAGAACATTCACTGCAGTGTTTGGATGAGCAATCCGTTCCCAAATTGATCTTATGAAGGAATAAAAAAAAATTCCTAAACATTCAAAAGGTTGGTATTTGGACGTTGCTATTGGAGGCATAATGTGCTGTCTTATGGTAGACCCTGCTGACATATGACATCAAAAAATGTGTGACCAAGTCCCAGGTTGCTAATCTGACTTTCTGCCTCATTTACACACAATTGCAGGGTTTCAATTGTTTCTCTTCCGTTGACAACACAACATACATATATCGTTTCTAACACTTGATATGCTATATTTTATCTATTTCTATACTTGTTTATGGTGCACCACCCCCAACACCGATATGGGTGGGTGACCTGTGTCCGGGTGGGCTAATTTTAGTAAACAAAAAATTGCAGTCCAGCGGAACACTTGATAACCCTTTGCGGAACTCTGGGGTACAGCGGAACACTCTTTTGACATCACTGAGTCCTAGATTATATTAATCTCAAACAACACGCCTTAATATTGATTGGAACTAATTAGAGAAGTAAAAACAACTGCTCATTAATCTCTTGGAGTAACAACAATAACCTTAGTCATCACCAGAAGCAATAACCCAACTTGGGCTGTAACACTGAGCTGTTCTTTACCACATGTTGTCTGCCTAAGTTGTGATCCTAGAGTCAAGTAGATATTATTTCTATAAGCCAACCTTCCACAGCACTCCAAGCCTGTTTCCACACACACACACACACACACACACACACACACACACACACACACACACACACACCTGTAAAATGATACCGACAGTCAAAGTTTATCAAGACAGTAATATGAACAAGGTTACCCCCAGTTTCTCACCCCTGTTAAGCGTTGGTTTGATCCAGATAACTTAAACGGGGGAAAATCAAGCTAAATTTTTCCATGTTATGATTTAGAAAGTTTCAGTACTGACAAGACAGACAGACACAGACAGACAGGCAGGCAGACAGACAGACAGGTAATGGTGAGGAGGATTATTACCTACCTGTGGCATTAATGATTTACCTGTTAGCTTTCCTTCCTAGATACATTAACTTTTTTTTTAATCTTGAACCGAAGTGATGATCAAGGCTATACTAAGATGTTACCTTTAGAGATTTTAATTCTTCCTTTTGCTGGTCAGGTCATTATTTCGGATCATTTGGGGATACAGGGGGTCAAGCACCGCCATTTTGTTGATGTCTCGGGTCACGACATGGCCGGCCGCCCACAGTGCCACAACACGGAGGGCGGCGGCGGCACTCCTGACCTCTGATCAATACATGTGTGTGTGTGTGTGTGTGTTAAGCAGTTGAACTAGGCTTATAATTTTCGAGGGTTATAATTAGTTTCAATATCCATCGGTAATATTTACACCTTTATTCAGAAATATCAGGTACAGTGACTTCTAGTGACTCTTACAGTGACTTACAGTGACACAGTATGGTGCAGCAACCAGTGATTATGGTGTAATATGATACTTCAAGTCTTCCTAGTATAAAAAGATGTTCATTTAAACACTATACATATGAAATTATACACATCTAAAAGGTACAAAGTCAGTTATTGCCACATATTGATACATAATATAGCCATGGGTTATATTTCCTTGTTGTCATATTGGTATTTCTTGCCAAAACAGAATAACTAAGTAATTATAACTTACCTGTGCAAAGAAATGATTATCTTAAGTGGATGGTAAGCTTATTGATGGTAGACATAGATGTTATTGTGATTCATTATAGGTTCTGAGATAATGTTATCGTCATTGTCACTTAACCTCAGTATAATGTGTTAAACCTTAGACTGAAAAATGAATACTTCTGACAAGGTTTCATATGGTATTTCAGGCTACACAAACAGTCTGGAATCTCACAGGAATAACCTTATTCATCAGGCTGATACAATACTTTGGTGACAGAAGAAATTAATCAGTATTTATTATTGAACACACTGACTGGTGTTAAACCTGTGTTAATAATTTGAATCTCGGTTTATTTTGCATCGTGGTTGTCGTAGTGAAAATATTGAATCTAATTTTAATAGAGAAATAGATTGTTTTATGGAAGAGATGGGAATAAATTTATATGAGAATTAGTATGGTAAAGTAAGGGGGTATGCCTATCTAGTTATACAGGTAAAGGTGTGTTTCTGTGTCATGTAAACAGTGATTTGATGTCGTGGTAGTTTATTGTACGAAGATTATTGATCATTAGTGATAAAAATAGTTATAGGTCGATTTATCTTTTGAGTTGTCATGTTTTTCTATTTTCTTATCGGGATTCTTATTATTATTTGCAGGTCTGTTATTTTTCATTCACTCTTTCGATCGTTCCTTGTTCATTCTACACTTCATGATATTACGTAAGGTCATTCAATTAGTCATAGAGGAGGTTAGGTTATGTTATGTTATGTTATGTTATGTTAGGTAGGTTAGATTAGGTTAGGTTAGGTTAGGCTAGGTAGGTTAGGTTAGCATTCCAATGTTTTGCCTTCAATTAAAAAACAAAATGGGAGAGGGAGGTGGCAGGCAGCTATCAAACAGGGAGGTACTGCCGCCTGGGAAGATATTGAAAGCATAATGTGTTGCAGGGTTTCAATTATTTATTTTACCATTGACAACAAACATATATCGTTTCTCACTTTTGATCTGTTTTATTTTGTCCATTTCTGTATCTATTTATGATTTAATTTTTTTTTTCGTCTCTTAAGCCTCGATTTCGGTCGATCACCTGAGTCCGGGTAGCCACAGGTGACCCAAGCGGCAGTAACCACATAACATTTTCAAGTAAGTTATTTAATTTAAAAGAAAACAAAATCGTCCTTTACATGCATACGTACTAAGACATGGTAGATGGTAGTATTGGTAAGGAATAGTTTGGTCTGTGTATTGAAGAGTAATGTGTTGTTAAGTAGTCATGATGTTGTTGTGGTCGAGGACAGGCACCATAAGGAAAGTGTCTTAATATTGTTTGTCTACACTTGACTCTGGAGAGCGTCTGTGTACTGGAGCTTCTGAAGAATATGTGTCTTAGGTCCACAAGACTTGATTATTTTGTTTACATTGACCCATCAAATAGAAGATGGTGAACATAAGGTAACTCATAGGTGTAGATGGTGTATTGTGGAACATAGGCAACACCTGGTAATATCTGATGACCAGGTGTGTTGATGTATTGGAAGTAATTAGTCAATGTTGTTATGTCGTTAGCTTCGTGTGGTTGTGTTTATAGCTTCAGGCAGTTAACCTTGTACAGTGACAGTTACTAACAAGAGGTTGATGATCGTTAAGGTAATCAATAATACGTACAGCTACATTACGGTAATTACTGTTATTTTTGAGGAACCTTTCATAGTATATGTACTTATCCATGTAATAAACCAAGACCGCACTGGTGGATCACTTGCCAAGACCGCACTGGTGGATCACTGACCAAGACCACACTGGTCAAGACCACACTGGTGGATCACTGACCAAGACCACATTGGTGGATCACTGGTGGATCACTGGCCAAGACCACACTGGTGGATCACTGGCCAAGACGTTACTCTAAACAGATTAATTCTTCCTTTTGTTGGTCAGGTCAACATTTAGGACCATTTGGGGATACAGGAGGTCAGGCGCCGCCATCTTGTTGACGTCCCGGGTCACGACATGGCCGGCCGCCCACAGTGCCACAACACGGAGGAGGGCGGCGGCACTCATGGCACTCATCACCCATGACCAGTAAAAACAGTTCTATGTATTATCTGTTCCTTCTGCTGAACAAATAATCAAAACTGAGATCACTTTGTTGTTACCTGCCCAAGTACCTGTTAATGAGGTCAACAGGTAATAACTTACAACTAGCAGCACCTGGATGGAGGCCTAATTTTACCTGTCTTAACATCTGACAATTCCATTATGGCGTCTTCAGGTGTTTTCCTTAATAAATAACAAATACCAAAACTGCCTTTTCATTACCTTCCGGATACCTTCTCGGGTTGGTGACTCAGGCCTGGGGACCGTCTCACGTAAATTGCAGGTAACATTATCTTACAGCGACCCAGCAACAGTCAGCGAGGTTAATAGAGTGTTTCACGTAAGGAAGATTGTCTTAAGTGTCAATATATATAATAAAAACCAACGCACAGAAGAAAATAAAGCAAAGTAAATCATAATATTAGTGACAGGGAAAAAATTATCTCTCGCAGTTCAGGGAAAATTATCTGTATTTTTCCTGAAGTATTTTATTTTTTTACCCTGCCAGCTAGTAAATGGACTTACTCAAGACTATACGTGTTTGAAGACCTCAGTTAAGGCACAGACATGCACACAAACAAACACCAATTAAATAAAATCAACTGTGTTTTTTTTTACATAAACTTGTCAATACGATACACCAAAAGACGTAGATTATATAACGACCTATAATTATTTCATCATAACACCGAACACTATAATAATCCTAGTGATGTTATATTGTATAATGTTAGGTATTCTAAGCTATTTAATACACTAGTCATGAACAATTAAAACAATAGGGTTTAATTTCTTCAAACTTAATGTGTAAATAAGTAACACAAATTTTAAATATTTATGTTTATGAAAAAAATTAATAAATATGAGGATGTTTATTTAATTTTTTGACTACGGTGATTTACTCTGGGGAAAAAATTACTCTTTCGCCAAATGATTTCATCTACGGCAAAAATAACAAGAAAAAACTGAAAAAATAATGTATTCACTTTTGTTTCGGCAATTTCATCATCGTGACGACACATTTGACACCTGAAGAACACTGTAATGAATTCTTGAACACCACAGAGAACACTAACTTTGAACACCATGAAGTAATGAACTACTAAACATCAAGAACACTAATGGACCCCTGAACACCATGAACAACACTAATGAACTCTTAAATATCACAGAGAACACTATTGAACTCTTGAACACCATGAACAACACTATTGAACTCTTGAACACCATGAACAACACTAACATAACTGTTAACACCAAAGCCCTGCAATACATTAATACACTGATGGTTCAAAAAGGCATTAAGTTACACACAATGTCTTCTTCAATACAGTGTAGACCCCCAAAAAAACACTGAAATACGCGTCTCAGTACGCTAGATAAATTACAGGGTGAGGCAGAAGTCGGACAGGCATTTTATTTTTCACTACACTGTAACCATGTTTAATATTGTACATCAGTAAGTTTAGGCAAATGAATAAATAAACATTCTTGTACAGTGTCAATTTTTTTATTGTTTTATTTTTTACTATGATTAGAAATTTCTTTTTCGACTCTTTGATATCTTTGGCACACCCTGTACATCTCTTTCACACACCCTGCACATTTCTTTGGCACACCCTGTACACCTCTTTGGCACACCCTGTACATCTCTTTGGCACACCCTGTACACCTCTTTGGAATACCCTGTACATCTCTTTGGCACACCCTGTACACCTCTTTGGAACACCCTGTACACCTCTTTGGAACACCCTGTACATCTCTTTGGCACACCCTGTACATCTCTTTCACACCCTGTACACCTCTGCCACACCTTGTATATCTGTCATTGCACCATACACTCTTCACTTACACCCACGACATCACACCCAACAATTCCCAGGACACCAAACAATACATCCGCTTGCACCCACACGACACTACACAATGCAACCACACCACCACACACGCCACACTTCACACCACACCACACAATACAACCACACCACAACCACACCACATACCAATAATTCCCAGACCACATCACAACCCATTTCTACACCACTAACTTACACCCAGGACACGACACGGTAATATCACATAGGGGGATCAGGCTTATACCTCATTAGTGTTAATTATCTCCGGGTTATGTGTGGTAATTGTGCCTGATAATTACCGTAGTATGTGTGTATAGTACTACGTAATGACGCCCGTTCTGTGACTGTCAATCGTTTGCATGACAGTTGTTTTCATGCACTGACAGATTTCATGACAGTTGTATACATGCACTGACAGATTTCATGACAGTTGTATACATGCACTGACAGATTTCATGACAGTTGTATACGTGCACTGACAATTTCATGAGTTATATACATGCACTGACAGATTTCATGACAGTTGTATACATGCACTGACAGATTTCATGACAGTATATACATGTGTAATTTATCTCATGACATTATTATACAATTTTTCACTAATTCATCTCTCATACCTATTCATGGCCACACAATCAGTTCAAACACTCAAAAGTCATGAACATATATCATGAAAACCATTGAGAATATTTACAAAAAAAAGTAAAAAAAATCCACTTGTGTTCATTATTGCAAATCATCAACTGTGTGTGCAATACCAGGAAGTCTGCAATACGTCACATGTTTCTGCAAAGTTGTTGTGTTCTCTCTTCGTTGCAGCGATTGGTTAGGTTAGGTTAATCCCAGGAGTGCGAGGTTAATCCCAAAGTAAGAGATTAACTACCACATACCACCTGATTACCACCAAACACCACCTGATTATCACCAAACACCTCCTGATTATCACCAAACACCTCCTGATTACCACCAACTCTCCCCAGACCCCAGCATTAGGTTAAGTTCATGACATCAACACAATCATCATTATCGACTGTCAATTCTTATAACCTTCCCACTCCTGTAGGTGAGGTCAAGCCACTGCAGGTGAAGTCAAGCCAGTGTAGGTGAGGTCAAGCCACTGCAGGTGAAGTCAAGCCAGTGTAGGTGAGGTAAAGCCAGCGATGTAAGATCCCAGAGGTCCATGTCACGCCCTGTACATCTGCTACACCATGTACATCTCCTCCACACCTTGTATATCTCTACCACACCCTGTACATTTCGACCACACACTGTACACATGTCACACCCTGTACATCTCTACCACACCCTGTACAATTCACAAAAGGCTAAAATGTGTCTATTGATTGTAAAAGTTAAGGTTGTAGATGAAATTATACATATATTGACGTAAAAGTGACTAGAATATTGTGTAGTTTCAGTATCCTCAATTTTTTTCTTCATAACTACATAAAGGTTTAATTATATACCTGTAGGCTTCCCTGTTGACATTGGAACCTAGCATCGTATTATTTTGTTTACATTTGTACCTTGTATCTAGGTTATCACTGGCCCATATTAGTGTTGGCTCTGATACCTAAGCTCACTGTTGCTATCCCATGACTCTGCAATGGTTATGGAATGATGGTAAGGTTCGAGAGTCAATATTTTGGTGTATTTTACTTGATTGTGACATCTTGAAATGATATCTTAAAAAAATAAAAATTGGTGTGCACTTATTATAAAATGTTGCATAATGGTTGCAAGTTATATACCTCAAAGGAATTATTTGTGCTCCTTATATATTACCACATCAATAATATATTAGTATACCTTCTCAAAAATTATATATGCATCACAAACTGACTTATAGCATTACAGATCTAGTCAAATTAGATAATACCAGACCTATACTAAGCGACGGTGAAGGGGGAAGACAACAAACACCTGAGTAAGAATCAACACAAGGTGAGGCTGACAGGAACGTTGACGTGTCACTTGTATTTTAATGTCTTGGATGATCTTAACGCTGAACGGAGTGTAGTACCTGTAGAGGGATTTACCTGCGCTTGGACACAACACCTGAGGTAAGAACTGTTCTCAGGTACTGTATTATGGACAGATGTAGAGGCCAAAAGTATATCTCCCTATCATTGAAAAGAATATAAGAGCTTCAGGTTTTAGAATGAAATATTATGCCATTCCTGTATATGACACCAAGAGCTGTCATCATGTAGCCTGGAGGAGAAACACACAAAGACCCACCGAGATATAGACAACAAGATACTGATCAGCTATACACAAGATACCACCACCATACATAGTTATATCTGGCCTCTGCATGACACAAGCCAGACGAACCATCAGGAGTACACATGGAGGCTCAGATCATGCAGCTGTACATCACCAGTACATTTCTAGATGGATATTAATCTATCGAAATAAAACGTTCGTAGGACAAGTAACATGATTCCACTTCGCCTCCTAGGTATTGAACACCCTCACTCCTCAGCATAGCCCGTAACCTGACAGTGAGTATAGCTGATCAGTTAGTAAATCTGATAAATTAGTCCTTATTGCTGTGATAAAAAAAATCCCTTGGGCATATATCACCTTTCTAAGTCATTATCACAAGATTAAGAAGAGTTATAAGTGGAAATGTTGAAACGTTGTAGAGAAATTCCTCATTTTGTTGCAAGTAAATGTCAGGCGACGCCTCGACTTGTAGCAGATGATTTACAGCGATGCCTCAACTCTGCCGACGGTGTTTGATATAATATTAAAAAAACTAAAGCCTTTTAAGTTACTAAAAACCATTTCACCGCAGCCAGAACCATCCAGTATTATCACACCTTAGTATATTTCCTCAACAAGGTCGATAACCATCTGCAAGTAAGATTATGTCTTTACTCTCGCGACAGATGGCATCAGTATATTCCAGCTGGTGTGTGAAGAGTCTGTGAGATATACAGGACCATCTATACCTTCTACAGGACACCTTCAGGTAATGCCCAAGAGACCGGGTCCTCCTCCTCCTCCTGTCAGTTATGTCAATTCAAATAACCAAACATGACATTAACCAACAATCTCTAGAAGACACAGAACCTTAACCATAATCTATCCCACTATGGCATTATCCCAAACCAAGACTACTACAACAGCTACACAGTAAACCAATCTTAGTTACACCTCGAATTATTCTCAATCACCTGAATATGAATTAAGAAACCAAACTCATATAAAAACACGGAAATATAAACAAAAATAATATAAATTTAGATTCCTACCAACACACTCTAATATCACTCACTCACTCACTCACTCACACTCAACACAAGAAAAGGTGAGTTTTCATTCAATTTATGTAGTTTTTAATATAAATTTATGTCGCTTTATATGGAGTTTAATTTCGACTACATAAAATTCCTAACAAATAAATTAATAATTAAATAAACAAAAACTAGGGAGGTAACATTACCAACTAGCATCAATAATCTCACCTTAAGTAGTTGGTAAGCTAGTTAATTGCAGTTCACATAAGACACTATTATTAACAAGGACTATTATTAACAAGGACTATTATTAACTAGGTACTCAGCCCATAATAATATTTAAGTGACTGAGGCATTGAGGTGACCTGAGGAAGCTGTTGGGCGTGATTGTAGTTACTATTCTGTGGACGTGGGCGTGATTTTTAATATACTGTGGCTGTGGGCGTGATTTTTAACATACTGTGGCTCTGATTTTTAATATACCGCGGCTGTGGGCGTGATTTTTAATATACTGTGGCTGTGGGCGTGATTTTCAATATACTGTGGCTGTGGGCGTGATTTTTAATATACTGTGGCTGTGGGCGTGATTTTTAATATACTGTGGCTGTGGGCATGATTTTAGTTATTATATTGTGGCTGTGGGCTTGACCTTAATTACACAGTGGCGGCGATCCTGATTTTAATTACCATAAGGTACCATTAATCCACCTACGATATAATCCCATTAAACTACCATCAATAACTCCTTCTAGCATTATCCAATCTAATTACCGTCTACAGTAAACAAAATAACAGCATAAATACAAATACAATATACATAACACTACAGCCGCAACAGCACTAAACCTTTTATGGGCGGCCTCTCTAAACTGCGTATTTCTGGTTACAGGAAGAGAGGGTAGGGAGAAGGAGCAAGGAGGAGGGGGGGAAGGAGAGGGTATGAAAGAAGGAAGGGGAGGGGGGTGGGGAGCGGGGGGGGGAAGGGAGAGGGTAGGAAAGAAGGAAGGGGAGAGGGGGGAGAGGATGGGAGGGAAGGAAGGGGGTGTTTAAGGGTTAAGGGAAGTAGGTAATGAAGGGATCATGAGTCAATATGGGTGTATGATCTGTCGTATAAAAATAAATTAAATAAACTAAATCAACTAAAAATCCTAAGCAGGCCACAACAAAAAGTACCCCATAAGCATTGTAGCTGTATGTAAGATAAAATAATAAAAAAAAACCTCAATATTGGACACTAATTCAACCCCTTCCCTTTACTCCCCCTACACCACCCCCCTCTCCTCCCCCCTCCCTTCAACCCCCTTCAATTCTCCTTCCTCCTCCGTTCTCATGGTATTGACTATCGAGCGCACCTCCGGACGAATGCCGCGCAGGTCCAGAATATTTTTTTTCCTCTGCACTCTCCATAACGCAATACAGAGATGTGTGTGTGTATGTGTGTGTGTGTGTGTGTGTAAGTAATAACCAGGTGTATTACTGTGATATCTAATGAATAAATAGAGTTTAGTATTGTTGTTGTTGTGTTGAGAAAGTTTGTTGATAATTTTATTTTTGTTAGTTTGTCTTTTGTTTTACTCTCTCTCTCTCTCTCTCTCTCTCTCTCTCTCTCTCTCTCTCTCTCTCTTCATTCATCATATTTTCCTTCTTCTGTCCACACTTTCTCTTATCTTTTTTCCTAGTTATTCTACACCCAAGATTATCACTCATTTACTTCACATGTTTCTTTCCTTATTATCAGTAAAACAAAATCATAAACGACAAAAAAACAAAACAAACATAGTAAGCATTAAAGACTCAATTTTATTCTCTTGATAAAAAATAACATTGTCAGTTAGTGTCATAAAACCATTGGCAAGACTTTCAAAGGGAATTTTATTGGTGTGGTTACGAGCAAGTAATTGACACACACTCAAAACACGCACGTACATAAACATACACACATAAAAACATACATAAAAACATTTAAAACACAAATGAAAACTTACACGCAGATACACACACACACACACACACACACACACCTATAAATCATCTTAGTATGTGTACACTCGGGGCAGGGCAGGTACAGCAAGGTGAGGAGGAGGAGGAGGCAGGTGTCCACCGACCAGGTATGCCGGTAGTCTGGTGATAATGTGGGTAAAACTGGTGTGTGTGTGTGTGTGTGTGTGTGTGTGTGTGTGTGTGATCTCATGTTTAATTCTTGTAAGGTATGTGTCACCTAGCCGGCCATTTTGTTTACATTTTTCGGTCGCTCTAAAATACCATTAAAACAATATTGAGTAAAAACGTTTGGCTCAACTGATGATCTCAAACATGTCCCAACATTTTTTTGCCTCAACTCCACATTCTGTAACTCATTTAGGTAGATGTCCCTCACTACACATACACTGGACTATGTGTAATGTTGCAGCTAATGTGTTATCAAGATATTGCACATTATAAGTTCATGTGTGGTCATTATTATATCAAACGGAGGAATTTTAAAGAGCTATTACACCACCTGTATCATTAGTTGTCGCCAGGTGAAGGAATGTTTAGGTAGATTATATTTTATTTACTGTAATTAAAGTTTCAATACCTAAGACGTTCCACTATAAGAGTCTTTCAACCTCAGGTAAGGTCTTAAGACTTTCTACTCTAGGTCTTACACCCTGGAGTAGCTGTATAGTCCACATAGGTAATTACTCCACAAGGAACTACAAGTTACACCTTGATGTAATACTTCATTTACTGCCAAACTTTATAGGGAAATATTTTTTCACAAAGAATTTCAAGTTACAATTTCACATGATAAGTCACATTACAAACGTTCCTTCGGCTTACAGTTAAACTTTGCAATGTCAAGATATTTTTTTCACTGCAGAGGAAAGTATCCGTCATCATCACCACCACACACACACACACAAAGACAAAACTCCTGTATCCAGATTCTCAAAAGTTTATAAATTAAATTCTTCCCTAAAATTAAACAGACAATACATCTATTTATCATAGAGTATGTGAACAATATCGACGCCATATTGGTTACCATCTTTGAGTCATATAATTAGTTAGCTACATAGTGTTAATTATTTAGTTAAATAGGAAAAAATAATCTACTAGCGTGTGTTGTGACCAAAATAAATCAACATTGTATTTACTTTCTCCTCCAGGGGGCACTAAGTCTAGAAAAATGACACAATTGACATCTACATAAAGTGACTGACCAAGGGTAGATATTGGCTACCTTTTGTGTTACTTTGAGGTCGTAAGAACACACAGAGCTGCTCTTAAGGATGTTTACCACAATACACCTCAACCAGTTTCTCATTCACTAAAAGTCAAACAATAAATCTGGTTCAAAGATACACCGTAAATTTTATTAGAATACAATAATCAATTACTGTATTATTGTATTGAGGCGAATAGTCTTATGGTGTTAAGATGTGTTCTTAAGCCACGAAGGTAAACAAAAGGTATTCAATATCTGCTTTGGTTGACGATGATCTGTAGACGTTAGCAAGTCCTCCTCCTCCTGCTCTCGAGTAAGGTAAAGAAGGCCTCACCTGACCAAAATTGTTAATTAAGATAGATTACCTGAAGATTAACCTCCCAGCTTATTTCAACTAATGATTAACCTAACGCTACCTGGGAAGTTAAGTTAGGTTAGATTAAGTTAGGTTAGGTTAGGTTAGGGTAGGGTAGGTCAGGTCAGGTCAGGTCAGGCAGTGCCAGTGTAGTTAATCTTGAGGTTAAATAAACTAGAGGCTAATCTTCACATGAGCCACTAAGACACTTTGACGGAGGCGGTTACGTACAACAGGAAAGCTCTGATAACATATAATGTACAGTATATACCGTTTAAGTTGCGTCAGCAGCTCTATACACAACTTATTGACTTACTCATTCACTGCCGTAGAAATATTTACTTCTCTAGCAGGTTTCTATATGGTTCCCAGTCATTATAATACGACCTTGTAAAATCAAATGATCTAAATTAAACTAAACGTATCCAAATTAAACTTATTAGCTAACAAATCCTTCTAAAACACGATATATGCAAATCAAAAGTTCTAAATTCAACTTAACTTATCATAATATAACTATTATAACTAAACCATTTTAATTAAACCTAACCTAAACACCTCAAGTGCCACAAACAGAAGGATAAAACACCTTTAATATTATCGTGTAAGAGGCCCCTGTAACCCACTAACTCCAGGTAATGCATCTATATCAATCTACCTGCGTCGGAAGCTCTATACGTGACTATGATCGTTACCCACTGCTGGAGAACATTTGTACTTCTATAATTACCCCTGGAGAAACAATGCACCAATTTACGATTTATTTATTTTATTTTTCATTTATTTTTTATTCTTGGTCCATACTGTAAACAC
This sequence comes from Homarus americanus, assembly GCF_018991925.1. Taxonomy (NCBI): domain Eukaryota; kingdom Metazoa; phylum Arthropoda; class Malacostraca; order Decapoda; family Nephropidae; genus Homarus; species Homarus americanus. The sequence continues at coordinate 14,898 of NW_024737096.1, forward strand.
CGCCCGCTTGTGAGTCCCGTCAGCCATTTTGTTCTAACTTTCGGGGATTCTAAAATAAACTATAAATAAATAAATAAATAAAACAAGCATCTTTTGTTTTTCTAACCCATGAGCTGTGTCTTCATTATATACTTCAACATTACTGTAAACTAAGGCTAGAGAGGGTGTGTACAGTACTAGTGGAGCCAAGACGAGAAGGTATTTCAAATCCCTAAAGGGTTTTACAAGTGGAGAGTCTTACAAGTGGAGGGTCTTACAGGTGGAGGGTCTTACAAGTGGAGGGTCTTACAGGTGGAGGGTCTTACAAGTGGAGGTCTTACAAGTGTCTTACAGGTGGAGGGTCTTACAAGTGGATGGTCTTACAGGTGGAGGATTTTAATAAGGATAAATACAGCAAGTCTTACAGTTGAATCAGCCAAGTCGAGGAAAACTCTTAAGAGTCATGTAACTTCTACCTGGTGTTACCTGTAATCAAGCTAAGGTATATGTAAGAAGAATATTATCTCGTTACTATCCATTCCTCTTCCACTATCCTGCGAGGTGGTATATTAATAGGCACAGATACTCATGATAAAGAAGGAATAAAGAGAAAGACGCAAGATACCTATAAAATGCGACAGAATATACCCACACATGCGTAATCCTAACCCATCCCAACCCAACCCAACCCTATCCTACCCTCAGCTTCACCACAGTACACAAAGTCATTCTTGGTATCAGAGTGACGCATAAACACCCTGTATCGCCTAAGACACATTTGAATCGGATGGTTCGTTGACGGTTTTATTTCTTCGGTATAAACCAGTGAAGCAATTAGTTCGTGGGAACAGCGAGTCAAAATACTTCACATCAGCTTCGTTTACGACCTCCAGCTGATATTTACTTGTGTTGTCTATATCAATCACATTTTATAATGAAAACAAAAATATGGTTAGTTATTTATAAATGAAAATAAATCATACTTAGATACTTAGGAGTGGGGAAAAAAGATACTTAAGATACTTAAAAATGAAAACACTCTTTGATACTTAAATTAGGACAAAATAACGGACATAAAGATTTAACTATGAGCGGTGGATATTACGACATGTACCGGCTATCAATACAGAGGCGCTATTTAGCCGTGAAGTTCTCTCAGAAACCCAACAAGACAATATGTGGTCACGTAAAAATTTCAGGTTAATTTTTAACACCATCCGTCATTTTAAACCTTGGCACCTGTCGATTAAGAAAATATATGGTGATATTTTTTCTAATGGGATAAAGGTCGTATTTTGTCCAGAGAAGTAAGAGAGGAAAAAAATCACTTGAGAGGCATGACGCACAGAGTGTCTAAGGTGATAAAAGATCATATACTACCATTTGGGTTTTCAAATTAAGTTCATTACACAAAATATCACACTCATAAAGATTACAAAAGAACAGAACACCATGAGCTCTCTACAGCTATTATCAGCCGTCAATATGCTGATGTACAGAAGCTACACAATGTTATTGAAGACTGTAATCCCAGGAAAATGATGCTCTTATAAACTTGGTAACTGGAGCTGTAATGCCAGAAAATGCCAAATATGACAATCTATGTGCATATGAAGTTGGAAGACAAAATTATGAAAATTTTGTCAAGGAACGTATTGTTGGTCCATTGAGCATCTGGGAAAAGCTGTCCAAGGTTAATCTACTGTCGTGGAAAGCAGCAAATAAGACTTCAACCATCAAATTGCTATCACAAGTTATAGAACTTAAGCAGGATATACAGTATATGCATCACAGAAGGGCAGCACTGTACATATCAAGTCACCAGACACTGATGTGTTTGGTATATTAAAGCAGCCTCAACTTGGAGAAAATACAAGTATGATAACAGGAACTGGTGAGCGACGACACATTGGGCAGAGAGCCTTACAGGTTTCCATGCCTTCACAGGATCTGACTGCATTGGAAAATTTGTTGGCAAAGGAAAGAAAGCATGTTGGAGCACTTTGATGAAATCTAACACAAAAGTCTTAGATGCATTCAAGATGCTAAGTAGACCAAATGCCCTCCAGCAGACATGTATATTGGTCTAGAGGAATTTGTATTTAAGCTCTACTGTCCATGAATGAATTTCACTAAACTGTCAAAACTTAGATGGCATCTCTTCAAGATAACGCAGGCAGAAGCTGGAGAACTACCAGCGACTGCAGCAACTCTAAAGTATCATATATTGAGAGGAAGGTATCAAGCTCTTCTGTGGTCTTGTGATGCAGACAGTGAAATGATTTCACAATTAGAGCATGGTTGTAAGATTGACAATGACTGTTTCATACTAGTAATATCAGACCAACCACCAGCTCCAGAAGCAATCACAGAACTTGTTAAATGTGGATGTGGCGTCAGGAAATGTGGATCATTGTCATGTTCATACAGAAAGAATCAGAAAGAATAGTATGACAAGCACCGAGATGTGTAACTGTCAAGCAGATGATGAGAGATGCCTAAACAAGGTGAAGGAATCTGTTGTACACAGAAGACTCTGATGACGAGGACTGAAGCAATGTCGTAAATAATAACTTGTGACTTGTATACACATGATGTATAACACTACAAACTTTTAATAAATATATAACGGTGGTTCTAAGCTTTTCAGATAATGGTAATAAGTATATGTTTAATTTCCAGTATTTGTCTTTAGCAATTAATTTTACTTACTGCAATCTCTTCTTTGCCAGAGACAGGATGGCATATATGAGCAGCCATGTTTGTAACACACTTAAGATATTATAACAGCATTCATAATATATTATGTTAAATTGTAATCATATAATACTACATGTTCATAGGTTATTAGTCATGTTTTAAGTTACTTAGGACTTAATGGTAATACGACTGTGGTTCATTACGCCGCTCTTTGATAAAACTTCTTTAATGGCATAAAACTTATAATAAACCGTTCAAAAAAATGACACCACAGTTCCTTAACATAGTTTATAAGGATTATTACGATGTATGGTGTCAAAAATTAACATGAAATTTTTACGGGATTACTTAAGCTCCTACACTAAAACCTGCCGACCTAACCTAACCTTTTTTACCCACCTCCACCTACTTACCTAACCTGACATAATCTAACCAAACCTGACATAATCTTACCTAACCTGACATTATCTAACCTAACCTGATATAATCTAACCTAACCTGACATAATCTAACCTAACCTGACGTAATCTAACCTAACCTGACGTAATCTACCCTAACCTGACATAATCTAACCTAACCTGACATTATGCTAATCTAACCTAACCTTTACTACACCCAACCTAACCTGACATAATCTAACGTAACCTGACATAATCTTACCTAACCTGACATAATCTAACCTAACCTGACATAATCTAACCTAACCTGACGTAATCTAACCTAACCTGACATAATCTAACCTAACCTTACATAATCTAACCTAACCGGACATAATCTAACCTAACCTGACATAATCTAACCTAACCTGACATAATCTAACCTAACCTGACATAATCTAACCTAACCTGACGTAATCTAACCTAACCTGACATAATCGAACCTAACCTGACATAATCGAACCTATCCTCCCCGTCTGACATAAGCTAACCTAATCAAACCTAACTTTCCCACCTACCGACCGTAACCTATCTACTTATTACCTACCTAACCTAACTTAACCCAACCTGACGTAATCTAACCTAACCTATTGAAACTTAACTTAACCACCTACCTCATCTAACACCACTTTGTAATCTCTTTGCACTACCGCTCACAGGATGAGTATGGGGGCACAATAAACTAGCCTCTAAGTGGCAAAATTAACAAAACTAACCTAACCTAACCCAACCTGACTTAACCTAACCTGATCTGATCTATCCAACTTAAACATCTTAGAATATACAATAAAGCCGATAGGTTAATTTAGGCTAAATATGGTTGATAAATATTTCGTTTTGACAGAAATTCCCGGCAAAATAACTTATCTATATTGAGAACCACCGCCATGTTGGTTCCACGTTAACAAGACACAGATACACTACAGAATAACCCGCGTTCGTTTAACCTCAATTACTAAAGTTTACTTTATAATCTTACTTCACAATCTTCACTACATCTCACTTCACAATCTTCACTACATCTCACTTCACAATCTTCACTACATCTCACTCCACAATCTTCACTACATCTCACTCCACAATCTTCACTACATCTCACTTCACAATCTTCACTACATCTCACTTCACAATCTTCACTACATCTCACTTCACAATCTTCACTACATCTCACTTCACAATCTTCACTACATCTCACTTCACAATCTTTACCACATCTTACTTCACAATCTTTACCACTTCTTACTTCACAATCTTCACTACATCTCACTTCACAATCTTCACTATATCTCACTTCATAATCTTCACCACATCTCACTTCACAATCTTCACTACATCTCACTTCACAATCTTCACTACATCTCACTTCACAATCTTCACTACATCTCACTTCACAATCTTCACTACATCTCACTTTACAATCTTCACTACATCTCACTTCACAATCTTCACTACATCTCACTTCACAATCTTCACTACATCTCACTTCACAATCTTCACTACATCTCACTTCACAATCTTCACTACATCTCACTTCACAATCTTCACTACATCTCACTTCACAATCTTCACTACATCTCACTTCACAATCTTCACTACATCTCACTTCACAATCTTCACTACATCTCACTTCACAATCTTTACCACATCTCACTTCACAATCTTCACTACATCTCACTTCACAATCTTCACTTCATCTCACTTCACAATCTTCACTATATCTCACTTCACAATCTTCACTACATCTCACTTCACAATCTTCACTACATCTCACTTCACAATCTTCACTACATCTCATTTCACAATCTTCACTACATCTCACTTCACAATCTTCACCACATCTTATTTCACAATCTTCACTACATCTTACTTCACAATCTTCACTACATCTCACTTCACAATCTTCACTACATCTCACTTCACAATCTTCACTACATCTCACTTCACAATCTTCACTACATCTCACTTCACAATCTTCACTACATCTCACTTCACAATCTTCACTACATCTCACTTCACAATCTTCACTACATCTCACTTCACAATCTTCACTACATCTCACTTCACAATCTTCATTACATCTCACTTCACAATCTTCACTACATCTCACTTCACAATTTTCACTACATCTCACTTCACAATCTTTTACCACATCTCAATTTCACAATCTTCACTACATCTCACTCTCACAATCTTCACTACATCTCACTCTCACAATCTTCACTACATCTCACTCACAATCTCACTACATCTCACCTTCACAAATCTTCAATTAAGCATCTCACTTCCCTACAATCTCTACCTCACATCTCTACTCTGCCAATCTTCACTACATCTCACTTCCCTACAATCTTCACTAAGCATCCTCACTTCCCACAATCTTCACTACATCTCAATTTGCCAATCTCACTACATCTCACTACACAATCTTCACTACATCCTCACTTCACAATCTTCACTTCTATCCCCACTCTCCCCACAATCTTCACTATATCTCTAATTTCACAATCTTCAATTAAGACCCCACTTCTTCACAATCTTCACTACATCTCACTTCACAATCTTCACTACATCTCACTTCACAATCTTCACTACATCTCACTACACAATCTTCACTACATCTCACTTCACAACCTTCACTACATCCCACTTCACAATCTTCACTACATCTCACTTCACATCTTCACTACATCTCACTTCACAATCTTCACTATCACTTCACAATCTTCACTCTCACTTCACAATCTTCACTACATCTCACTTCACAATCTTTACCACATCTCACTTCACAATCTTCACTACATCTCACCTTCTTTACTACATCTCACCTCACAATCACTACATTTCACTTCACAATCTTCACTACATCTCACTTCACAATCTTCACTACATCTCACTTCACAATCTTCACTACATCTCACTTCACAATCTTCACTACATCTCACTTCACAATCTTCACTACATCTCACTTCACAATCTTCACTACATCTCACTTCACAATCTTCACTACATCTCACTTCACAATCTTCACTACATCACTTCACAATCTCACTACATCTCACTTCACAATCTTCACTACATCCCACTTCACAATCTTCACTACATCTCACTTCACAATCTTCACTACATCTCACTTCACAATCTTCACTACATCTCACTTCACAATCTTCACTACATCTCACTTCACAATCTTCACCACATCTCACTTCACAATCTTCACTACATCTCACTTCACAATCTTCACCACATCTCACTTCACAGTCTTCATCATATCTCACTTCACAATCTTCACTACATCTCACTTCACAATCTTCACTACATCTCACTTCACAATCTTCACTATATCTCACTTCACAACTTCACTACATCTCACTTCACAATCTTCACTACATGTCACTTCACAATCTTCACTACATGTCACTTCACAATCTTCACTACATTTCACTTCACAATCTTCACTACATCTCACTTCACAATCTTCACTACATCTCACTTCACAATCTTCACCACATCTCACTTCACAATCTTCACTACATCTCACTTCACAATCTTCACTACATCTCACTTCACAATCTTCACTAACACCATCCTTCATCACTACATATAACAACATCCATCATCACTACTTATAACACCATCCATCATCATCACTACATATAACACTATCCATCATCACTACATATAACACGATCCATCATCACTACATATAACACCATCCACCATCACTACATATAGAACCATCCATCACGACATATAACACCATCCAACATCACTACATATAACACCAACCATCATCACTACATATAATATCATCCATCATCACTACATATAAATCCATCCATCATCACTACATATGACACCATCCAGCATCACTACATATAACACCACCCATCATCACTACATATAACATCATGCATCATCACTACATATAACACCATCCATCAACACTACATATAAAACCAACCTATCATCACTACAAATAATATCATCCATCATCACTACATATAACACCATCCAACATCACTACATATAACACCACCCATCATCACTACATATTACATCATCCATCACTACATATAACTCTATCCATCATCACTACATATAACACCATCCAGCATCACTACATATAACACCAACCATCATCACTACATATAACATCATGCATCATCACTACATATAACACCATCCATCATCACTACATATAAAACCATCCTATCATCACTACATATAACATCATCCATCATCACTACATATAACACCATCCATCACTACATATAGAACCATCCTATCATCACTACATATAATATCATCCATCATCACTACATATAACACCATCCAACATCACTACATATAACACCACCCATCATCACTACATATAACATCATCCATCATCACTACATATAACTCTATCCATCATCACTACATATAACACCATCCAGCATCACTACATATAACACCAACCATCATCACTACATATATCATCATGCATCATCACTATATATAACACCATCCATCATCACTACATATATTACCCTCCTATCATCCCTACATATAACACCATCCATCATTACTACATATAACGCCATCCTTCATCACTACATATAACACCATCCATCATCACTACATATAACACCAACCATCACTACATATATTACCCTCCTATCATCCCTACATATAACACCATCCATCATTACTACATATAATGCCATCCTTCATCACTACATATAACACCATCCATCATCACTACATATTATAACACCATCCATCATCTCTACAAACACCAGTCCTCAACACTATAGTGATAAACAGAGCTTCATTTTGTTGTCAATTTCTTTAAATTCCAACCTTATTAAACCGTAATTCTTTCTGTATGGTCAAATTTTGATTTGACCTCAGTGAGAGAGCTGTTAGTGTCAGTAAATCACAATGGTGTTCCGACGCACTGTAACAAAAGTTTCAAAGGTTGAGGTGAAGCCTTGCCAGGTGAAGGAGAAGGGCCCCCGATCTAACAAACTGCAGACCACAAAGCACACTAAACCTCAAAACAACAAGAAGAAGAAGGAAACTACCACTTTCTGCCATGTACAAAAGGACCAGTACCTGCCATGGGGAGACTACATCTTCACCGGGAAAAAGACAAAGAACAACAAGAAGCGTTGACCCATCTTTTCTGATATTTAAAAATAATAAAAAACATATTAATTGATTTTGTTTGTATTATTTATGCTTTTATTATTTTTAACTGTAAACGTGCTGTTTTGGGAATATATTTTGAGTTACATAATATTTAGGTACAGCAGTTTATATCACTGTATCTCCTTGTGTGAGTGTGTGGGTAGTGTGTGGATAGTGTGTGGGTACTATGGGTGTGTGGGCATTATGGAGAACTAGTCATGGCTAACTGTGACCCTATATACGGGTTACATCGGCCTTAACGCCCTTGTCTCAGCGCTATCTCATATATCCAAATTTCACATATTTGAAAGTATTAGATAACCAAAATATCTGGAAAATGTTTAGGTAAAAATACAAATAATAAAACAAAATCGAAAACAGAAAGAAAAAACAATACCCGTGAAAGTGGAAATAAGGAGGAGGCAGAGCAGACGATACACAGGAAGGCAGTAATCATCATCCCCGTGTGAACCAGCCAGAGAAGAACTCCTTCGCCTCACCGTCCACCCGCGTACGATCAGCTGAGTGAAGTTGCCTCGTGTTGCAGTAAACTTTATCTGTAAAAGGACAATTTACTTTTACTTTTATTGTTTATCTTACTGTTTATAACTGTTTATTTTCTCTTACATAATGTACACTAAGTATGGGAGTGTACAGTAAGTTATACCGGATGGCAACAAATTCATATTCGTCTTGCAAATATTAAAACATTACCCTAACAACAGTATTGTATAACAACACGAGCTAAAGTGATGTGTAAAAAGGTCGGTTGCAAAAAGAAATATTATTCTTTTAAGTCTTTTTCAGTTTGTTCAGTGTTAACAACATTATATGTCATATTTTATGCAGTATGCATATACAATGTTTGCTGAAGGTTTAATACCTTTCTGTTTACTGATGATGTAAAACCCTCGTTAAAATACTTTAGAGTCGTTTACAAAATATTTGGTGCGTTTCCGGAGCATTGTATGTTTTTACAGCATGCGAGGCGGCAGGTATGTGGAGTTTTAAGAGCACTTCACGCTATAGCTCAGTTGGCCACGGATTAGCGAATTACGAACTGAAAATGTTTGGATCGTCATCTGTTTCGTGTAAGCTGTGTCGGACATTTTGTGCTACATTAAAGTCCAGCGATCTGTGGCAGCTGTCGGGCTCCTGCCTGACCACCCTTTGCCTAAGAAGAGCGATTGTCTGAAGGTGTTCGAGTAGTTACTCAATTGTGAAAAAGTGATAGTGAGTCCCATAGACATGGCTGCCAGTTAGGGACAGTGTGGATACGGCACACTACATAGCATGTCTTCGGAAAGTAAAGGAGGCCGTGTAGCCAAGACTGCACTCAACCGCCTTCACTTCCCCAATTACAGCTAGGTGGACTGAGAGCGCCTCGGGATTATCATATTTATAATGCCAGACGGGAACACCATCCCCTTGACACCTCGGAGACTATACAGTACTGTGTTCGGGGCGTGTTTGTGGGTCTCTACTGCCGCCTCCCTATCGTTGAGTTGCTCCCCACTTACCGTAACCAGTCGAGGTCACTGTGGGAGGCCATGTACGGTACAGTACAGTACAGAGTCACGCCCCCCTCAACAACGTCCGCACCTCGCCTGCTGAATACAGTATTTGCAAATGTGACCATAAACCCCAACAATTGTAGCAAATTACAAGTCCCGGGATTTGCCCCTGGTATTAACACAGTGACAAGCGTCCCATTCCTGGTAAGTAGCAGGTGGCCGGAGGTAGTGCAATCCTCTCCCAGACTACACGGAGATGAGAGAGAGCTGGCTGACCATCATGGTAAGGACGCGTCACTATTTGGACCCCAGGGAGGCCATTATCGTAAGTTAAGTGAAAGGCATTTGGAATACTGGACGACTAGACGCTATATGAATTTCTTTACCCTAGTTTTCCCACCGATAATAATGAGTACAAGGGAGGTAGTCTCATCGGCGTTCATCAACACCATAGCCGTCTCAGTTACCTATTGCTCGTACAAGGTTTTTGAATGAAATAGTTTTACTAATATCAGGAACTTTCAAACTACTACAGGAAATAATATATATATATATATATATATATATATATATATATATATATATATATATATATATATATATATATATATATATATATATATATATATATATATATATATATATATATATATATATATATAACAATAAATTATAACAAAAAGTGTTTGTATGTCATGCCGGACGAGAGTAATGTATCGCCCCTGCGCTTTTTCGACGAATTTTGCTTCACTAACTGAAAAAATCAATTACGAGCAGCTTGTACAACGATGTGCCGGAAAATGCCATTACGAGAGCAAAAATGGTGTTGCTGGCACTTTGTTCCATTTAGTCAAAGAAGATGACATTGAATGAATTTAATACAATGCGTATGTGGTGAATGAGCCAAGTGAAAATATGACATATTGAGCTACTTAATGAGAGAGAGAGAGAGAGAGAGAGAGAGAGAGAGAGAGAGAGAGAGAGAGAGAGACGGTTAATAGACTCTAGATGAGAGACAATTCCTCAACCACACCATTAAGCACCAACAAAAAATTTCACCGCTATACCATAAATCCGAGCGTTAGTAGACATTATCAGCACCTACCTGTCTACCCACCATTATTGGCTCTTAAATTATGGTGCAATATGGTGCAATAGAATTTATTTTATGGTGCTGATGTGCCCTTCCCCATGTTATAGACGCGAGAGAAGGTTTGTTTACATTGGGATGCCGTCATAGTCCTCTCTGGTGGCGAGAGTACTGACTGAGGGTATAGGGGAGGAAGAGGAGGAGGAGGATAAACAGGAGGGGGAGGACAAGATGGAGAAAAAGGTGAGAGAGAGAGAGCGAATAAGAAGAACACCAACACAACATCAAAAACCCAACCAATACTAAAATAATATAACGAAATTACAGACGAAAAATATCACAAACAATATAAGAAAATGAGCAGGAATGAACACCAAGGTCAGAAAAAGAGCAGGAATGAACACCAAGGTGAGAAAAAGAGCAGGAATGAACACCAAGGTGAGAAAAAGAGCAGGAATGAACACCAAGGTCAGAAAAAGAGTAGGAATGAACACCAAGGTGAGAAAATGAGCAGGAATGAACACCAAGGTCAGAAAAAGAGTAGGAATGAACACCAAGGTGAGAAAAAGAGCAGGAATGAACACCAAGGTCAGAAAAAGAGCAGGAATGAACACCAAGGTCAGAAAAAGAGCAGGAATGAACACCAAGGTCAGAAAAAGAGCAGGAATGAACACCAAGGTGAGAAAAAGAGTAGGAATGAACACCAAGGTGAGAAAAAGAGTAGGAATGAACACCTCAAGCAGAGAAAAGAGTAGGAATGAACACCAAGGTGAGAAAAAAGAGAGGAATGAACACCAAGGTGAGAAAAAGAGTAGGGAATGAACACCAAGGTCAGAAAAAGAGCAGGAATGAACACCACAAAGTCAGTAAAAGAGCAGGAATGAACACCAAGGTCAGAAAAGAGCAGGAAATGAACACCAAGGTCAGGGAAAGAGTAGGAATGAACACCTCAAGGTGAGAAAAAAGAGTAGGAATGAACACCAAGGTGAGAAAAAGAGCAGGAATGAACACCAAGGTCAGAAAAAGAGCAGGAATGAACACCAAAGTCAGAAAAAGAGCAGGAATGAACACCAAGGTCAGAAAAAAAGAGCAGGAATGAAACACCAAGGTCAGAAAAGAGGGGTAGGGAATGAACACCAAGGTGAGAAAAAGAGTAGGAATGAACAATTGGCGAGGAAAAAAGAGCAGGAATGAACACCAAGGTCAGAAAAAGAGCAGGAATGAACACCAAGGTCAGAAAAAGAGCAGGAATGAACACCAAGGTCAGAAAAAGAGCAGGAATGAACACCAAGGTCAGAAAAAGAGCAGGAATGAACACCAAGGTCAGAAAAAGAGCAGGAATGAACACCAAGGTCAGAAAAAGAGCAGGAATGAACACCAAGGTCAGAAAAAGAGCAGGAATGAACACCAAGGTCAGAAAAAGAGCAGGAATGTACACCAAGGTCAGAAAAAGAGCAGGAATGAACACCAAGCTCAGAAAAAGATACAAACACTGATTAGAAGAGAAAATATAAACATTGTGAACAAAATATAAAACGCAGAATGTGAAATGAATAAGAAACGTTAAGTGTTTTATATTCAAGAGACAATAAACGGATCAAGGTACAAAAAGTAAAGGTAAATAGATGAAAAAAAATACAAAGTGAAGAAATTAGAATCTCCTCTTCGTAAATTGAGAGCAGCAGCAGGAGGGGGGGGGGCATGAAATGGTCAATAATGTTCCATAAATCAAGAGGAAATGTCGCAGAATCGGAGCAGCTGAGCCAATATTTGACCTCTGGTTTGCATAATTCGAAGCGCCAATTTTTTCACCAGCGTTGAGTTAAGGCAGCTCGGTGAGCCGCCGTCACCCACCTGGCCAGGTATGGTACACAGTCAGGTTAAATAATCAACTCATCTTTTTTTTTTCAATTGGGAGGAGTATTTAATCATCATGAAAAAGAAGAATAACGCTCAAATTACACACACACACACACCGTAAATTGACTTATTCACGATATTCGGTCGCTTATGAGAGAGAGAGAGAGAGAGAGAGAGAGAGAGAGAGAGAGAGAGAGAGAGAGAGAGAGAAAGAGATTAATTCAGAGCGTGACGTGCACAAGTCAGTAGGATTAATAATAAACTTTTGTTTTCCGGAACTGAGAACTCTAACAAACTCTCTTTTTCTCCCTTTCCTATGACTTGAAATTACGATGGTGTCAGTGTGTGTGTGTGTGTGTGTGTGTGTGTGTGTGTGTGTGTTGAAGAGGAACATGAATGATAAAGTCTTCTGAACTAAATGTTATCTCCTGGAACCACCGCGTGATGCCTAGATAAGGAGTGTAAGGAGGAACTTATGTTTCTTTAGCTCTGGGTCTGGTGAAGTTATACAAACAACTGTTTATGGCAACTTGGGTCCTTTACAGACTCTCCCTGTATAATATAGTGTATGTTTATGAAGGGGAAGATGCAGAGAGACATTTTTGTAGGCATGTTTGTCGGGAAGAGCCCAATGTCATGAATGGAATGCCCGTCCTTTGATATAGTGAAGAATAAATGTACAGTTTATCTGACTGCACGACGCTAGAGACGCTCGCTAATACAAGGAATACCAACAAGACCATTAATGACGACGCTACACTGAAACACAACTTTTAGGGTTGGTAACAAAAATAATTCGAGGAAAGTAACATCTGGTGAACCGGAAAGTTTGATTAAAATTTTTCAAATATGACAGTTTTTCGCTCTAGTTTGTGTAACGTGGATTATAAAATACACAAACTTATTAAGCTGAGGCGCAACGAATATGAAACACACACACACACACACAGACTTAACATTTTCATGAACGTAGGCAAAAGTATTTACATTTCCAGACTTTTCTTACAAAACTATAATCTTAATCACAACATTTTAATCATTCGTCATTTTTTAAACTTAAGTTCCACCAAATGATAAGCAACACTTCCTAAAAAAAATCGTTACTACGTATTTTTACATTTTCCGCCATAGGAGTGAGCCGAGCCAAACTAAAACACGATAATCATTACACAATACACCAGTAATCATCACAGTTCAGTAAAAGAGACACAACACTAAACTCGTTATGTGTTCCCTCGCTAACACTACTGACAACGACTGATTGAAACATATTTGTTGAAGGACGCAATGCTGCAATGGTCACTGCAAAATCTAAATGCGAAATACATGATCAAGGCAACAATGGTGTTTTGTCTGTCCTGTCTGACCTTTGTTGCCGAGTTTAAAGGAAATACACTCACTGACTCACACGGTTATTTTGAGAGAGAGAGAGAGAGAGAGAGAGAGAGAAAGTATGTGTGTTTGTGTGTGTGTCCATTCAAAACAGGTATGTTTTTAATTAGTGGGAGTGTCTGTCGTAACACTAAACAAAAGATTCCTAGTAGTGTCTTTGTTCTTCAAATGTTATAAATAAGACGACAGCTTTTGGTGGAAACTATGCTGGTAGTATTAGTGTAAGAAGCTGACAGTCTCAAACTTCCTTGTTATCTTAATAAACAAACAATGCATCAGTTTAATACAATAAAAAAAATAGCTTGAAGAATGGCGCTGGTTATCATTAATTACCCTCAATATACAGCACAGTACATGGAGGTATTGTCCAATATTTCCTAACACCATCATGTTAAGACCTGAAGCAACACATCACCATTTAAAGCTAAAATCACCGAGTGTTTTATTCAAAGAATTGATCAACTGCCCGAATGGCTAATAAGCTATTAAGTGGCATCATAAATTGAGTATATTGTTTTTCTCCTTGAGTACGATAATTTAGTCCTATGAGTATAATAACTGGTCCTCTGAGTGCCGTTACATAACAACTTGAAGAATATCCTGAGTACGATAATTTAGGTGTTTTTTTAATATTATTCAACCCTATTAGTAAATTACTTAAACCTTTGAGTACGATTACTTAACCTTCTTGAGTATACTATTAAACAATCCCATGAGTACAATGACTTAATCCCTTGAGTACGATATCCTAAGACCTAATCCCTTGAGTTTTAAAGACTTAATCCCTTGAGTAAGATAACTTAACCCATTGAGTACGATAATATCCACCAGAACAGTGAATTATCTTGATGAAACGATAACATAACCTGTCAAATGCAAATGTTCACAGTGCATATGGCAACAGGTTACCAGTTTAAGATTCCCCTGTTGTGTATACAGGATATGACAAGAGTGTGACCTGTTTATAATAAGACTCATGTTGCCTTACATTGAGAGTCGATTGGCTTTTGAAGATATTTGTATAGTTTTGTATTTTTTTTAATGTAAGGTCAGGTCAGGTTAAGTCAGGTTACATAGCGAGATATGAATAGTTTATTGGTAGTAAGAAAATATATTTATTTGAATATTGGTTAAGGTGTCACTTTTATGGTGTTGAAACCACATGGAAATTTCTGTACCTGTACTGTATACCTAAATCTGTACCTGTAATGTATATCTATACCTGTACCTGTACTGTAAAGTGTTCCTGGTTGCCGTTGATTCATCTTAAGAATGTTTTATTTTATTTTTTATTTTGTTTTTTGTCGATAAGTGAGAGATTTGATATATGTTACAGATGATTACAATAAATAAAACCAAGAGGAGTGGGTGTGAGAAGGTGTAGTGATGCATCAGGTGTGTTAGAGGTAATAAACAAAAGCCTTACACTTAACCGAGGCTCCGTACCCGGTGCTTCATCACATAATGGAACTCTGAATCATCCAGGTATTTTAAACACAAACTACTAATTAATCCCCCAAACATTCGATGATCCGAAGCTTCGATACCAAATACTGCTTCGTCACACAATGGGACTATGAATCATCTAACCACTTCAACACACACACACACAGGACGATAATTAACCCCCAAACACTCTCGATGATCCGAAGCTTAAGGCCCCAAGTACTTCATGAGACACTGGGACTTTAATCCTCCCACTTATAATTTATCCCAGGTATTAGAACCATTACAGACCACGATGATTCTGGCGCAGCTGGCGATAGGGGCAGGACTGCATTCCTCTCTGAGCGATTTAATACAAGCTGGAGATAATTTACGAGAATGCTAACTCAGAAAATAACGAGTGGGGAGAGTTAAAAGCTACCGCAATTAAATAAAGTGTATAAACAATATCAACAATTTCCTTGTGGCCCCGTGCGTGGAATGTCTCAGCGCCAGGCCAGGCCAATCAAAACAAATGTACACACTAACACATACTGTACATACATACATACATACATACATACATACATACATACATACACATCCTCCATTGAAGAGCCTCACTAATATCCCCCCACCTCTCAACACCACCCCTCAACACCCCCCCTACCCCTCACCCCCACAGAACTGCAGGATTTATTGTGGCCAAGTTAGTTCTGGTCTCTGGGTCATGGTGCGCCAAAAGACCTCCATTGTTAGCAAATTTTCTCTGGAAGTTGATGACAAAAGTAAGAATTAAGAAGATGCAAGAGCTCCCCTCCCCTCCCCCCCCCCTCCAGAGTGTTGTATGCAGTGGGCGGGCGGCGGCGCTAATGTTGATCAAGATCCGACCTCTTCTTAATTTAAGTCTTGGTGATTAATATTTATTTTTTTCACCGATAGTCTGTTCAAAAACTTAAAATATATGGATCATGTGAAGATTAGACACCCTAGATTATTTTTACCTGAAGGTTAACCATTGTAACGGTACAATAGAGGCTAGATTAGGTTAGGTTAAGCTAGATTAGGTTAGGTTAGGTTAGGCTAGATTAGGTTAGGTTAGGTTAGGCTAGGCTAGGTTAGGTTAGGTTAGGCTAGGCTAGATTAGGTTAGGTTAGGTTAGGTTAGGTTAGGTTAGGCTAGGCTAGATTAGTTTAGGTTTGGGTGGTTAAACTTAACGTGAAATAAGTTGCAGTGTACCTGTAGAAGAGAGAGAGTTTCCCCTTGAACAAACACCTCTATGGTCGTTACAGAGTCGTCACCGTCTGGCAGCGTAGACCAAGATTCTTCTCGTACATCATACTGCTGGCAGCGAGGAGCGATACAAAGGTCAAAAGTATCGTACTGGAGCTGGCCATTTACAATACACCCTGAATATTTACATAGGAACACAAAACAAACTCGTACGTCTGGCAGATAACTCAGAAGCACTATCATATTTTTGGGGGCAGCGCCGAAGTTTCTGACCAAACAAACAACTATCGTGCATCCGACAGAACGGGTCAAATTCGATTGGGGGTCTGGCGGTACAGGCAGAACTTTTGTCATACATAATGATTACATGGACTAAAACATAATTATACATCTGGCAGCTTGGATCACAATATTATCATACATCTGGCAGCATTATGAAAATACTATCACAATGTATACTTCTGGCAGCGTCGATCAGAAATTACATCATACATCCGGTAGCGGGGGGGGCTGGGGGAGGGTCAATATTGTGCCCAGGCAGTTGGCAACAGTGAAGAAGAAGCTGCTATCATACATCTGACTCCACAGACCACAGACCCCCTCCCCCACCAAAAAACAAACAAAAACACAATCTTATATCTAGCAGCCTTAACTAAAAAAAAAATATACGATCATACATCCGGCAGCACAACCCATTTCGTTACTATTCAACTTTCAACTAAGCCAAAGCAACTTTCAATCTCCTTGTTCATTATCATCAACACTTTTTAAAACCCTGCGGTATAAATCAGTAAGGTCTTTTGTGTGGCCAACCTGACCCCTTCTCTTCTTCATTACATTCTCACTAAATTACTTATTTTATCTTTTCCCTGGAGAGAGAAATTAGTAGCGGTCAACTTTATCTGTTCAGTCCGCCCGGGGGGGTAGTGTGCCTTAGAGAATAAAGGATCGTGTTATTGTTTTACTGTAGATAATAATACACAGTAAAAATATTTATGAGGTTTAATAAAATCGGTTAAAAAAGAATACGATTGGCTACTCTCTCTCTCTCTCTCTCTCTCTCTCTCTCTCTCTCTCTCTCTCTCTCTCTCTCGCTGTGTATCTATTATCACCGGAATAAATATAAAGTAATACCTAATTTAAATGCTTAGATCGTAATATAAATCAATGACATTAAACTCCACCGATTTATTCTTTAAAAAATAAAAAAAATTAAATAAAAACAAAAATCGAGGCGCCATTTGCACATTTCTATGAGAGAAGAAGAAGAAGAATCTTATGGTCATGCTATTATTAATCTTGAGACGTGTATATAAAAAAAAATCAAGCCATCAAGTAACAAGCACAAACTTATTATACTAACTGGGATAAAATCAATTTTTCTCTCCATGTTCTTTCTGTACAAGATAGTGGACGGGAAAAAATAATGAATAGTTGGATATGTTTTGTAAACCTTGTTATATAATAATTTCTCAGGTATATTGGGTCCTTTTGTGTATTGTTTAGAGTTTTCTGTGTGAAATTTAGATTATCTTCTTCTCTTAATTAAGTGATAAAGAAAATACTATAGGGAGGTAATGTTTGAGGAGCACTGTTAGATGTTTGGTAGATTAAATATTTTTTATTTTTTTTGTGTTGAGAATTCTTATTGAGGTGTCGACAAAATGGGAAGAGAATGGAATATCTCTGATGTGTGTGTGTGTGTGTGTGTGTGTGTGTGTGTGATGAACAACAGGGCATTTACCTTTCTCTTGTGAACTTTAAATCAGCACTGAACTAATAGAAAGTCTTTGCAGTAACGGGCCACTGAGCATTGCCGTAGGAAAAAAAAATCATTCTAAAACCAGACACTTCAGTAATGATTAGGTTTATTCACCTTCCTTCGCCTGAAAGAAACAGTTGTAGCGTTCACATAACCCCTCTCAAAAAAGTATCTATA
>NW_024737097.1:0-48209 GCF_018991925.1 Homarus americanus
GAGGTAACTCTTAACCGAAATCTTGTTAAGAAAGAGCTCATTATTGAGAGGATCACTGTACAGTACTGTATTTAGTTTATATTTAATGTTTTGTTAATTCTATTACTGATATACAGTACTTTGTGTACTCTTTTTCTGTGAGTTGGAACCAATTACCCAATATCCCATTGAAATAATAAATTCGGTTTCTGAACGACTCTGGATATTGTGTTCGTTAACCGAGGGACCACTGTATATATAAAATTATATCATTTTGTATTGGTACTCACCGATGGATGGAGGTGGTGGAGCGAGTGTGTGGTGGGTAGTGGAGTGGAGGAGGCGGATGGCGGGAAGGGGGCAGAGGGTGGGGCGGGAGGAGGAGGGTGGGAGCTGGGTGGAGGACGGAGGGTGGTGAGTCAATGAGACTTGGTGGCTGCCTCCTCCTCCTCTCGAGAGAGCATAGCAGGGCAAGAGGAGAGAGGGTGATGCTCTGTAAAAAGTAGTCTGTGACGATGCAAAAACAAAGTTAAATTGAGCCACCGGGACGTTATCCGAATTATTGGTATCTAAAGAGTAACAACGTTGTACCGAAACAACATTAATCGGGGCGATGTTATTTGAGGACTTACTATTACTGCACAGTACACGATGGAATGCATATACCCCTAATTACATTCTTAAAAATTCCATTATAAAACATTTAATTTTAAGTCTCTTTTCTCTGGAACACATCCCTGACGCATAATGAGGTCCCCCTGTACTGAGACACTGGAAAAATGGTCCCTTCAGGGGCGGATACAAGAATATAAAAAACGGGGGGTCCAAGAAGTTGTGGGTGAGGGGAACATGGTGAGCACATTGAGCCCACCCAGCTGGGGGGGTCTTGAGAGGGGTGCTGTAAGCATTTTGAGGCCATTTTGAAATTACGTGCCATTGACATTAAGAGATATCCTGATGTCAATAGTAACTACTTTTAATATACAAAAACATCTGAGTACAATATCATGTTAAAGAAAAGGGTAGAATTTTTATAGGGGGGTGGTCTGGACTCCCAGGACCTCTACTAGATCTGCAGCTGCCCTTACCTGTATATCAAATTTCCAAATTTATTTACTTTCCAAGAGCCTCTTGGTCTTAAGTATTTCAGACTCCTGATACTCAAGTGTATGTAATATTGAACTAAATTTATCGGTAAAAAATAAATTATGCTTTTACTCCATATTACAGGAGCGCCACTACTTGAAGAAGCAGAAGGAGATGATGGATGATCATTGTGCAGAGGATCAGTTTTCTCTCTCTACTCGTGACTCGGACAGTTTGAAAGATAATGTTTCACACACACGGTCTGTCAGCATGCAGGAGTGATGCCCACCCAAACCTTCTGGTACAGTATCTCTATGTTGTCTTGTTGAGTGATGTTGTAAAAGTATATTATGGTTGTACAGTAAAGGGTCATTTATCAACAGTGGTAATGCAGTGTAGTATTCATTGTGCCTTTACTTCATAATAAATTGTATTCATGAGTACAAAAACAATAGATTGACTTAAAAAAAAAATACATGGAAAGCTGCTAATATACAGCAGTAAACAAATTGAGGTTAATGCTCTGACATATACAGTAACATGAGTGTTTGAAAGAAATTGTGTAGACCAAACTTCTTACACTTTATGTGATAACATTATTTCAAGTTATACAAAACATCTGGAGGTAAAAACACCAAGATAACTGTAAAACTTCCTGTCTTCTCAAATCAAAGTCAGAGTTTGTTGTAACCATTGCTGCAGAGCAGAGAGTTAAGTGTGACTCTTGTTATGATGAACTCAGGATCTTGGACTAAGGCAAGGTAGCTCACCTCAACCAGAAGCCAACTATTCTAAAAAAATCAACTCATTGTTTCACAAAACCCCAAAAACAATAAATAATATCTCCGTTAGACGGAATCCCTCAAACCCAGAAATCTCTGATAGCCGGAAATTAAATTAGATCGGAAAATCATTCCCAAAGCCGGAATTTTCCCAAAAATTTCCAGCTCTAGGAACAGATTTTCGCTGAAAATCGTGAGAATTTTCTGATAATGTTTTGAATAAAGATGAAAGTTAAAGTATTTGACTCACGTCAGGTGGAGGTAGGGTGGGGGATTAGTGGTCTCATATTACTGACCTTCTGATGGAATGTCAGGTTACCCTTTCTTGGGTGGGGGACTAGTGGGTCTCTTGACCTGAAGATGTCTTGAATAAACATGAAAGCTAAAGTATTTTTAGGGAGATTGTGATTAGTATAAATGAGCAAAGTTGTATCCCTTCAACATTACATTACATAACATTTTAAAATATGGAGTGAGAAAGCAGAAAGGTGTGGGTGATTAGAGAGATGGAGTGGAAAGGAGTGCGGGCTCTTATGGGCTGAATTTTGTTGTAGTGGCGGACTGCGCGAGGTGGGCGGGGGACTGCAGGTGGCAGTAGGTGGTGATGACGAGGATGGTGCAGTAGTCCACTGCCAAACCTTGCTAGTGTGTGGTGGTGGAGGAGGTCACTGAAGGATGGCATTTCCAGAGTGGAGAGAGCGTTGTTGTGGCCGGAGTAGTCTGCGTCGAGCATGATTCTGCAGGCCCTCTTCTCTACCTTCTCTAGCTGACGTTGTTGGGTAGAGTTGAGAGAGACGACCAGTCCAGTTTGTGGTCTATAGTTACACCCAGGAATTTGGCAGACTGCATTAACTGGAGAGGATGGGCACCTACTGTAACTGCTGGAGCTTGCACTGGCAGTATTGAAGTGCATGACTACTGTTTTGGTGTGATTGATGGTGACCTTGTTCTCCGTAGTCCATGCCTGTAGCCTGTCCAGGGTGCCTTGTAGTGATGAGTAGTCCAGTGAGGTGTTGTCCACTGTAACCCCCACAGTGCAGTCATCCACGTACTTCCACCTGTGAGGAGTGTCCAATAGAGTGTCGTTGATCAGGATTAGGTAGCACAGTGGTCCCATCTTGGTTCTCTGGGGAACACCGCAGGTGAGGTGTTGGAATGTGGAGACAGAACCCTGGTACCTCACTGCCTGACGACGCTCACTCAGGAAATCAGTGAGCCATGAGACCAAGTTGGTGGGCAGCTCTAGTGCAATGGCCATGTTGATAACAGTGCAGTGATCAACAAGGTCAAAAGCCTTCCTGAAGTCAGCAAGGGCAACGGCCAGTGATGTCTTACGTTTCTCCAGGTTTTTGTGCAGAAAATCCAGGAAACTAACTAAGCAGTGTGATGTATTTTCTAAGGTGGTGAAATAACTCATAATTTTCTATGGCGCAGATCTCAGGAACAATTTGCCACGCCTTGGTTATCGCCACAATACCTGCGCCAACTGACTTCACTGTAACACTGACCTCCTCCACCTTGTTGCATAACGATGTAACACTGGACAGCAATAGGGATGGTAGGCTGTACCATAGTCGCGGCACTTCATAGCGAGCACACTGTCTTTCTGGCACTGGCTTAACTTTGTTATGCTTGCTCGGCGTGATGATAGGGATTCGTCTGGGAATGCGGCGACCTGTCTGCAGCTGCAGTTGTGAAAGATTCTCAGCGCCTTTAGTAGAGTGATGGTGTGGGGAGGAGGATAGCCGGCACCAGACTTCAGCCGGAACAGGTCGGTGCGACGGTATCGTGACACTGGAATGCACATATTCACAAGTCTAGCACTCAGTCTCTGACACCTTGAAAATGCACACTGTCTTTCCGTAAAAGTACTGAACTGCCTTAAATTAGCTACAGGTCGACATGATGACCTTGGCTGCTGCGGAGCGCTAGGGGACACGTCCTCACTCAGTGAGGTTGCCAAAGTGTGTGTGTGTGTTTGTTTTGAGCTTGCCAAGCACATTGTAGGATTTGAAGAAGTTGATGAAGAATTTGTTCTACATTTGCACTTAGACAGCTGATCAATAAATAAACCAGGACATATGGAGACGCATTATACACTAGTGATGTCTCGAAGCTTCGAAACTGCAACCACAACTTCTGAGCAACCACATAAATTATCACAACCTGTACTCAAATGTACCAATTTTATTACTAAAATTATTATGTCTGGAGCAAACTAAGGGATGTTGTACTTAGATTAATCGCTATCTTACATGAATTCCAGCAGTGCACGTTATATTCTCCTAAGTCAAGTCAGTGGCATTTTATAAGGAAAAATCTAAAACCCCTGCCTTTCATAATCCTTGAGTAAACATCAATCTCTCCTCCTGGCTGTCGACACCCAACCTCCCCCTCTCCTCGCAGACAGCAGTAGGGGAGCAGACGACATTGATAACGATTGATAAGAACACAAGTGACAGTAAAATACTTATTTTTACCTTCTAATTCAGCTTGTTGTTTAAGGATATGATATTGGAAACGTCTCATAGAGGATCATTATGGTATCAAGTTCATCTCTGTAACACAAATACAGTAAAGATTATAATGTTTGTTGTGAGCGAGGGAGAAGGGTCCATTGGGGGGTAAAAGTGACCAAGCCACCCCCTCCCCCAAAGGGTCACCTCACTGTTTGTTGTACTGACTCATTCATGATACAATATTATTATTTTTTTTTTTTTTCAATTTCAATATTTATTCCTTGATAAAGGAAGCGGGATCCTAGTGCTGTCACTAGGTACCCCTGTACCATAACACCAGAAGCATCTGGCAAGTGTCACAAGTATATATAAATATTATGAAGGTGCTTACTAAAGCCTAAGGAAGGAATGATATTTCTTTAACACATCATCAATATTATTTACATAATATCTGGCCAGTATGGGGAGGATCATTGTGTCTCCATCAGGGGGTCGTGGAGTGGTGGTCCAGCAGGTTTCATGGAAGAGTTGTGTGTGGGGATTATCTTAGGAGGTAGTGGATAAGGGTGCGGCTGTCGGGTCTTCTGCATAATGCACAAGTGCGTTGCTCAGGGAATGCGGAGATACCAATCTCCCAAGCAAAATCCTACCCAAAGATGATACTTCAGCAAACATGTCCCTTTTCCGCGACCCTTTCCCATAGACATACGAGAGGTCAGGAAGTTTACGGAGAATATCGCACCAGGTGGGCGGGGAGTCCAGGAGGATGGCTGCTTCCCGAGCGTCTCTCTGTTTGCATCTGATTTGGGTCCTTAGCTGTAAAAGTGTTCGAGGAACAATGTAGTCAGGTGTGGCCTTGTTACAGCCAGTCTTAGCAAGGCCATCTGCTGCCTCATTCCCCAAGATACCGACATGACTGGGTATCCATAAGAATGTCACAGGACGGCCTGCATCCTTAAGTGTGGATGTTAACCCTCGTATTCGGAGGACGAGGTCCTTATTTTCCCCTGATCCAAATGTGATCCCGTTGAGAGCAGACCTGGAATCGCAGCAGACAAACAAGGGGCAGAAACCATCGGTTTCTTCCTCAGCGAGAAGGGCAGCAAGGAGGGCTATCAGTTCAGCCTGAGTGGAGGATGCCCCGTCAGGAACTCTGAGAGAAAGTGGACAACTTCTGTCGGCCACGGGAGAGATGCAATGAAGTGCATGAGAGTGTTAAACAAGGTGGGACTCGGAACTCCACCTTGAGGGGTGCCGAGGTTCATTTCTTGAACAGGAGAAATAGAGCCTTCAACGCGAACCCGGGCCTGACGTCCAGTGAGGTAAGAGGCGATCCATCGAAGAAGTCTCCCTTTAACCCCTAACTGCGCAAGTTCAGCTAAAATGAGGGCAGGCTGAGCCGTATCAAAGGCTCCCTTGATATCAAGGAAGACGGAGAACGCGAGCAGTCTGATTGCAAAAAAAGGAAGCAATGGAGTGTGCTGTACTGGGATGTTGTATGAAACTATTGAGGGAGTTGTGGAAGCCGCCTGTGGTGTGAAGAAGGTGACGATGGAGTATTCTCTCCATCAACTTGCAAACACAGGAGGTAAGACTAATGGGTCGATATTTCCCAGGATCTCCCGGCTTAGGGATGGGGATAATAGTGGCATTTTTCCAGTTAGACGGGAGAGCCCCATGTTCATAAGACATTTTGTAGAGAGCGAGCAAGGGGCCGTTAGGAATATTAGTACAGACGTTGAGGACGGAGTAGGTTAGCTGATCATCCCCATGAGAGGTGTCTTTTCTAGAGCGACGAGCACTGTCAAGCTCGAACTGTGTGATGGGATGATCAGTGAGGGCAGGGGAGGTAAGAGCAACACGAACAACAGGCTCAGATGCATCGATGCGAGCCTGCACTGCCTCCTGTATTGGATCTGGAAGTGCCTAAGGGGAGGAAGCTCGTGCCCAGTCCTCCATTAAAGAGCAGGCAAGGGAGGCAGGATAAGGGTGGGGAGGAGGCCTCCGTCGAGTACCCGGTATAGCATTAATCCGATTCCATACATAAGAGGGTGACGACTGGAACGATACAGACCCCGTGAAGGATAGCCAGTCCGCCTCACGAATCCACTGACGCTCCTGAGTTGCAAAGGAGCACCAGTTATTAAAGTCTTCCCAGTCCCCAGGAGAGCGAGACCTCCATATGGCAGAGTGGAGATCACGGGTTACCTGCCGGAGATGTCTCACGGCAGGGATACGATACCAGTCGTTGGTGGCACTTCTGGGGTGATGGGGAGGGCGTGGAGGGGCAGCGAGATTGACAGAGTCATACACGGCATCAACAAAATCAGCGCTGTAAGAGTCAAGGGACTGGGGGACAACATAGGAGTCCGCCCAGGTAGTAAGGTATTGGGTAAAGGAAGGAACAGCATCTTGTGTGAGGCGAAGGCGAGGGGATTGATAAGGAGCTGATGTAGGGGCAGAGAAGGAGAGCCTGAGATGCATAGTAACGGCAAGATGGTCACTATACAGAGCAGGCTCGGTGCAGACAGTAGGATGAAAGGAGGTATGATTGTTCAATAGTGTAAAGACCTTGGACTTAGGGATAGAAATCCCTTACCAGGCTAATCAGGATCTTAATAAAGGAAAGTCAAGGACCATGGTTTTCTGAGGAATAACAAACAATCGTTTGAGATTGACATCTCTTTACTATAAAAATATAACACAAAACTCTGACACCACTCAACAAACATCAAATAACAATTAAGGCAGTCAACAGTTAATGGAGTCAAACAATTAATGGAAGCAACCAATTAAAGGGAGCAAACAATTAATGGGAGTCAGCAATTAATAGAATGAAACAATTAATGGGAGTCAACAACTGATAGAATCAAACAATGAACAAATATTTCCTACGGCAGTGGCCCTGGGGGAAGGTTCTGGAACACGGTGATGCACACTCAGGGTAGGGGAGCGTCCATTCAACTCCACACTCGAGCGACATCTTGAAATGGCAGGAGAACACCGGGGCCCAGACGGAATGAGATGAACTGACGGTCGTGGTATGCGGTAGTGGTGGATGACCAGAGAGTTGACAGTTGATAGGTGAAGGTCTGGGAACACAGCCCACGAATCCAGGACCTATGATGAGATCACAGCCAGAATTTGACGGACAGCAGGGTAGCTAGATAGTGACTGTATGGCGGCTGGGTTGAATCTGCCGGTGACCCAGATAGTCGCTGCCGTTCTCACCTCTGTCCAACCGCCCAAGTGTCGTCTGCAACAGCAAACGAGCGAGTTAGCAGCAGTAACCAGCAGGAAGATCGTTTCCGCCCTTACACAGCTCCCCCAACAAAAATCTACTGTAAGGTAGATTAAAACTTAAGATTAGTACACAGAGCATAATCATCTTACAACAAATGCTATACAGTGGATCTGCTCAAAAGGTCTGCCCCAAGGTTGTCTTTTCCGGCAACGTGGACCACACGAAACCTATAACCCTGCAGACTTAGAGCCCACCATAACAATCTGTCATTTGCCCCCTTGAATATATTTAAATACAACAAGGGTTTGTGGTCTACCTCAAGGATAAATTCTTTTCCTCTCAGGTAATAATCAAATTTCAAAACCCCAAACAAAATGGCTAGACACTCACGTTCAATGGTGGAGTACCTCCTCTCTCTGTCTAGTAGCTTCCTACTGGCATAGGCCACTGGGTGAGGGCATGCCTGAACATATTGGAGGAGGACGGCTCCTAGGCCATGACTGGAGGCGTCCGTCCTTAGAACGAAGGTCGAGTGTTGATCAGGCAGTTTGAGGATAGGCTGCGTGGATAGCGAATTCTTGAGACGATTAAATCTGGCCAGTAGGTCGTCGTTCCAGACAAGAGGCTCCCGGTGGCCTTTCCTTAGCAGGTCAGATAAGGGTCCGGTATACTCAGATGCCTGGGGAATGAAAGCTTTATAAAAAGAGATCATACCGAGAAGACTACGGAGGAGTTTCTTAGTAGTAGGAGGATGCACCTCACAAAGGGCTTGTATTTTCTCAGGTTGGGGACGAAGATGCCGACCATCTGGCACAAATCCAAGATAATGAATAGACTCAAATCCAAACCGGCATTTAGATGGCTTTATCGTCAAAACATGTTCCCTTAACCTCTCCAGGACAGCTTTAACGTCGCCAAGATGTTCTTGCCAATCTGAGGAATATATGAAAATGTTGTCAAAATAAAAAGAAACTCTAGGCAAACCGGCAAGGACGAGGCGCATCAGCCTGATGTGCGTGGCACAGGCAGTCACCAGCCCAAATGGAAGCCGGCAGAATTCCATCAATCCTCTACGAGTAGGAAATGCAGTTAGTGGTTTTGCGCGTTCAGTTAAGGGTACCTGGTAGTAAGCTTTACATAGGTCCAACTCCGAGAAGTACTTCGCCCCTGAGAACTTATGCAAGTCTTCCTCCATAGAACAGGCGGGCTCGGCATGAAAGACAGTTACCGCATTTAACTCCCTGTAGTCGATGGCCATCCTAAAAGTACCATCCTGCTTATGCACCATAACCACCGGAGAGCAGTGAGGGGACGACGACAATTGGATGATTCCCTGCTCAAGTAGACGGTCGACCTCCTCTTCAAAATAACTCTGGAGATGAATAGGGACAGGATAAACTTTGGCCTGCACACGCTGAGTGGTTGTAAGGAGGATGTCATGGTGTACAGTGGACGTGCATCCCGGGACGTTTGAGAATACATCCTCAAAGTTAGTAATCAGTTCCTCAATGTCAGCACGTTGGTTCCTCTTCAATCCAGGTTTAAGTGCTGGCCCATTGTCAGTCGAAGGGGATTCTACTATGCCATCTGGAGTTATCGGTAGCTGGCAACCGAGATCATCCGAGTCTGGTGCCGGAATTACTCCCGACCCCTCGCAGGGTAGTGCCTCGACTGACTCTAGCCTAGAATCGCTATCTAGGACATGAGCAAAGTTAAGGTGGGCCCTGCGATGATATTTCTTTAATAAATTAGCATGATATAACTTAGGCCCCTTAGGTTTGTCAATGACGTAATTTACCCTACTCCGCTTCTCTAGGACTTTGTAAGGCCCATTCCAGGAAACAAGCAACTTGCTCTTCTGATCTGGCAGGAGCACTAACACTTCATCCCCCGGAATAAATTGACGATCTTGTGATTTGACGTCGAAATAGGCCTTATATTTGGTGTTACTAATGTCAGCATTCTGAGCGGCGATCTTGGTACACTGTGAAAGTTTGTCCCGTAATTCAATGACATACTGGTAGTGAGTCCGCTCGTCGTCTTCTATACTTGTGTCCTCCCACAGATCCCTTAACACCGAGAGCGGGCCTCTCACGGCTCGGCCGTATAATAATTCGAACGCCGAGAACCCGGTCCGGTCACTAGGAATTTCTCTCAGAGCAAATAAAGTGGGGACAAGATACCGGTGCCACTCCCTGGGTTTGTCGGCGCACAATTTCCTAGCAACTTGTGAAGCTCCGCCATCAACTGAGAGGTATGCCTACGCGAGAGAAGATCACAAGCAATGCTTCGGCCACAGAAATAGAATCAATTTCCTTCAAGGGCAAGGCTTCTGGAAACCCGGTGGCAAAATCAATTAACGTGAGTACATACCTGTGCCCCGCAGAGGAAGGGGGTGAGAGCGGTCCAACCAAATCTATGGCTACCCGAGAAAATGGTTCAGTAATGATGGGTAAGGGTTTAAGAGGAACAGGACGGACTCTACCTTTGGCGGACATACGCTGACACCGATCACAACTCCTACAAAATGCTCTAATATCCGCTCCCATTCCTGGCCAGTAAAATTGATCAGAAATCTTCATATATGTCTTTCTATGAGAGAAGTGCCCTGCTAGGGGGCTCTCGTGAGCTACAGAGAGAATGATGTTACGACAATCAGCCAGAACAACAAGGAAAAACTGACCTACTTTGGCTGGTTGCTTGGATGACACACACGATCGAAGTAACAGACCGTTAACACGAGCGAACTTGAATACAGACCCATCTCTAGCCTGATCCTCCTCCCCGGAAGTTATCTTCTCCCTTACCCGCTTCAGAGTGGCACACGAGTCTTGAAGCTTGGCAAACTCCTTGGGAGTCACAGTCAGCGGCTGCAATTTCGGCAGAACCAGGGGATGCAGGCGCTTCACCTTCGCCGACCGTGTCTCCACAGCTAGGATCTTTGCTGGAGGGGAGGTGGCATGCGAGGGTGGCGAGGCGACGTCAGCAGGTGGGGAGTCGACGTCGGCAGGCGGCGAAGAGACTGGCGCTGAGGAGACTGGTGCTGGTGGTGAGGAGAGTTTTAAAGGTTCCGGGTCGTTAGGATCACGAACACCGGGAACATTACCAATAAGAACACTGGCAAATATAATGGGAGCTCTTACCACATTAGACCAACCAGTAAAATAGGGGCAACGTAGGTAGCACCTAACAACAGGGAACTGGTCAACACGACCCAAATAATCGGTGACACTAACCTTCGGGCAGCTGGAGATGTCAGCGTCAGGCAGGGCTTCCTCAGAGACAACAATACATGAGCAACCGGTGTCCCTGATGATCGTAGTTGCCCATGACCCATTTATAGTTCCGCTGACACAATAGCTGGGACAGCTCCGGTCTTCGAAACAGAACCTGACTTCGAAGCTGGGCGGATGAATGTACGTAGACTTGAAGGCGCGTGGATTCCTGGGACAGCGAGAACGAATGTGTCCTATTTCTCCTCAGTTGTGGGACCGCACGGCTGGTGAACTTTTCCTCTCTACTCCTGGGGAAGGTTCCTTGGAGGTCGGAGGCTTCCAGTTCTTGACCACAGGAGGGGAAGACTTGGGGTAGGTGTTGCGAGCGGACGCCCAGTTGTCGGCAAGATGTACCGCTTCTCCAAGCGTCGCTGGCTGGTGTTCTTTGATGAAAACTCTCAAGTCTGGAGATAGAGAAGACAAAAACTGATCTAATATCATGAAGTTAGAGAGAGACTCAAAGGTTTCTTCAACCTCTGATGCCTCCAGCCATTGTTGGAACAAACGTCCCAGGTGAATAAAAAACTGCTGGTACGTTTCTCCCGCTCTAATCTTCGTTCTGCGGAAATCAACACGATAACCGTCAGAAGTCTTGTTAAATCCTCGCAAGAGAGCTTGCTTCAACAAGAAGTAATCTCGGGTGATGTCGGCAGACAGGGACGTGTAAATTTCTACCGGCTTACCACTCAATAGGCTACCCAACCTTACAGCGTAGCTATCTGGGGCTACACCAAGCAGCTCAGCTACCCGTTCAAACCTAACAAGGTAGGAGGTGAAGTCTTCTCCTTCACGGTACACAGGCAAGCTGGGTTTTACCACATTGTCTTGTATATGGCCAGAGGATGCTGGTCTACTGGAAGCATTAATCCTAGCTAGTTCTAGGTCCTTTTCTGCCTGCAACTTAGCTAATTCGAACTCTCTTTCTCTCTGATGTTCCTCCAACTCTCTCCCTTTCTGAAGTGCCTCCACCTCTCTCTCTTTCTGAAGTGCCTCTCTCTCTTTCTGACGTTCCTCTCTCTCTCTCTCTCTCTCTCTTTCTGATGTGCCTCTCTCTCTCTCTGACATTCCTCTCTCTCGACATTCTGTTGGGTGACCACATACTGACCAATCTCATTACCTGTCAGACCCAGGGCCACCGCTTGACCTTTCCACACCTCAAAAGCAGACATAATGATCCGAAAGGCCAAGAACAAAGGAAAAAACAAACAACTTACCCCGCAAATAGCCAAAGGTAACTCACCTAGTGGCTCAATCAGACCAGTAAATGATTTGATCCGACTGGAGAGAACCTCGTTCCGCACCCAGCCCAGCTGAATCACTCTCAGGGTAACGAAACCGCACCAGGTGAAACAACAACAAAAATGCTATGACAGCATCCACAGTGCACCCCAACCAACACTAACTAACTTCCCCAAGTACAAGGGAGAGCAACAAAATTAGCACACAGAAGGAAGGGATAACCACTGAAAACACTTGCTTCCGGGCCACAGACAGCAAGGTGGCGAGCTCACGGCGACTTACAACAACACCGGAACGAATGTTAAACCTCAGAAACCAAAGGTCAGAGACTATCCTGGCAAGGTCACCACTTGTAAAGGCCTGGGACTTAGGGATAGAAATCCCTTACCAGGCTAATGAGGATCTTAATAAAGGAAAGTCAAGGACCATGGTTTTCTGAGGAATAACAAACAATCGTTTGAGATTGACATCTCTTTACTTTAAAAATATAACACAAAACTCTGACACCACTCAACAAACATCAAGTAACAATTAAGGCAGTCAACAGTTAATGGAGTCAAACAATTAATGGAAGCAACCAATTAAAGGGAGCAAACAATTAATGGGAGTCAGCAATTAATAGAATGAAACAATTAATGGGAGTCAACAACTGATAGAATCAAACAATGAACAAATATTTCCTACGGCAGTGGCCCTGGGGGAAGGTTCTGGAACACGGTGATCCACACTCAGGGTAGGGAAGCGTCCATTCAACTCCACACTTGAGCGACGTCTTGAAATGGCAGGAGAACACCGGGGCACAGACTGAATGAGATGAATTGACGGTCGTGGTATGCGGTAGTGGTGGATGACCAGAGAGTTGACAGTTGATAGGTGAGGGTGTGGGAACACAGCCCACGAGTCCAGGACCTATGATGAGATCACAGCCAGAATTTGACGGACAGCGGGGTAGCTAGATAGTGACTGTATGGCGGCTGGGTTGAATCTGCCGGTGACCCAGATAGTCGCTGCCGTTCTCACCTCTGTCCAACCGCCCAAGTGTCGTCTGCACCAGCAAATGAGCGAGTTAGCAGCGGTAACCAGCAGGAAGATCGTTTCCGCCCTTACAAATAGTAAGCCAACATCAAGGAAACTATGGGGGAGGCGAGTAGGATCGTCAGGACAAAGAAAGCGAACATTATCATCCCTAATAAGAAACTGAGAGATGTGATCCGTTAAGGGTACATGGAGTGGGATGATCTGAAGTAAGAGTGGGATGGCGGGCATTAAAGTTGCCAAGAACAATAGTGGGAACCCCATCATGGAGGTCGTGAAGAACCTGGGGGTCCAGAGAATCACTCTTGAAATAAACATTGACTACACGAAGTAATACAGACGGGGGTCCAAGTGAGTCATGTGAAGGGAGTCGAACAGATGGAATGGTGTTACGCACAAGGGTGAGGAGGCCACGAGCCTGCCCACGATACCGAGGCAGGATGTAAACAGTATAGCCAGAGAGGCGGAGTGGAGAAACATCGTCTGTGATGGTTTCCTGAAGTAGAGCGGCATCTACTTGATGGGAGAGCACAAACTGGGCGAGGTCTGTCCGGCGAGGTCTAAGTCCCTGGATGTTCCATTGTAAGAAAAGGAGGGAACAGCCTCCGGTGTGAGATGAGTCGGTGGGGATAGACAGGGCTCCGGAGGACGTACCAAAGTCTGTTGAGGATATTGGAGAGGGAGGAGTGGGAGAGCAAGGGATGGATCCTCCATCTCGGGAGAAGGAAGGAGACGGATCACCAGGGCTTGCAAAGTGCGCCCCTGTTGGGTCATGGTGTCCAGAATGAGTTGTTGTTATTGCCTCTGCACAGTCGCGAACGAGTTGAGTTGGGCAGAGAGAAGGTTGATTTGCTTGGAGTGGCGATCCAGACGGAGAGTGATTCTTTCCATAGAACCAACTTGGTGTACCTGTGCAGGAGCTGGAGGTGGCGGCGAGGGCCCAACTGGGCAGGTGGTGGTGGTAGCAACAGAGAGGGACGGTGAGGGTTCAGGTGAGTAAGAGGTGGTGGTGCTGGTGAGAGACAGCGGGGGTCCGGGTGGGCAGGAGGTGGTGGTGACTGTGTGGCAGGGCCGGCAACGACCTTGTTCCAAGAACGATAGGGAGAGGGAGGGAGGGGAGAAAGGATGGGTGATAGGGGGGATGGTTGGGGAGAGGAGATCAATGGAAAATCCTTGGTGGATGGAAGAGGCGGTGGTGGATAGGAGTGAGGTTTGGTTGACAGGGGCTTCGTCAGAGACGAGGGCGGTGGAACAAGGTAAGTTTTCCCTGGGCGAGTGCCAGGACGCTGTGGGCAGTTGGCATTCCAGGCGTAGTGACTGCTATGGCAGTTGACACACTGTGGAACAACTGGGATTTTGTTCTGAATTTTTTATTTGCATTCCACTGTGTCATGAGAATCTGCACAGAAACCGCAGGCGACCATCCTCATGCACTCCCAGGTGCGGTGTTTCCACGATTAGCAACGACCACAGATTTTCAGAGTTCCGATAAATCGGTCGAGAGGACAGTTGTGAATAGGTCCTACATTCACCTTCGGAGGGAGGGGGCCCACCCACCAGCCGATGAGTTCGTTGGATGGACATTTGGAGACCGGGTTGATGCGGCGCTCCGTGTCGAGTAGTTGTGGGAGAAGAGGGCGAAGATCGTCGATAGGGATCTCCCAGGGTACGTGGCGAACCACTGCCTTGGTACGACGAGTTTCTGGGGTGATGGTGGTGAACTTCAACATCACCTCCCCCTGGGGAGCAGGAAAGCCCACTTGAGTGAGCAGGCATACCGTCTCGTCCATTTGTGTGGTGACTATTACAGCTGTAGGTCCTCGGCGGAGGCGAAGTGTTGAGTCCTAAAGTGGAGAGCAGTGACGGAAGAACCAGGTCATCCGTGTGCTCAGAGGCAAGTCCCGAGGAAAGGCGAGACGACGAAGGCGCGACGGGGCAGGGAGACAAAGAGAATCCCCTGTGTTCATCATCGGCGGAAGGTCAGTCATTGAGCCACATGTAAGCTCACTTGGGGACCCCGACGGCAGAAGGAGGCCACCCTCTACAGCCCCAGACGGGGTGTGAGAGGGAGCCGTAGCCCCTGCTGGAGAACCGGTCACCTACTGCCGCCGTCTCAAATGAACGGGAGCGTTTAACGGTGGGTATAGGACACGTTGGCAACACTGCAGTCAGGTGGAGTGGTAAAGACGTCACTGCTACGTCACACTTCACCTTGCGCATGCGCAAACTTGAAAAACTCAACCAGAGGGACCGGGTGGTAGGACCAGATGTTTTTATCCCCAAAAAATGACAAAGTACAAAAGAAAAAAAAAAATAGATGCCACTGTGCTGATAACTGGGTCTTACTATAGTTCTCTGCACAGGCTGGAATTTGTAGACTCGCTGAATTCGTCAGAAATATGACTTTTAAGGAGCAGTCTCTTACAGCCTTTGTTGACACCCACGGCACGCATGCGCATTCCCCGATACAATATTGGTTTTTTTAGTTAATTAGTAAAAACTCATTACTGTAATAATCTGTGCTTATTAATACCTGTACAGTGGTCCCTGGGTTAACGAACACAATTCGTTCCAGAGGGTCGTTCGTTAACCGAATCCATTGTTTCAGAGGGATATTGGGTAATTGGTTCCAGCTCACCGAAAAGTACATACAAAGTAAAAAAAAAATGCAGTAAAGTACACTTACTTTGAGGTGTGTATGTAGAAGGTTCCTGGTTGATGATGATGAAGGAAATTAGAAGTGGGGGTGGAGGAGAAGGGAGAAGAGAAGGAAGTGGGGATGGAGGAGAAATCACCTTTCAGGGGACCCATGCTTGATGCTGTCATTTCACCAATAAAATTTTAAGTTCACTTGGTGTAATTCAAGATTATTTTATTTAAATCAACACTGCACTATGCTATATATTATCAATATGTTAACTAAATTTCAGAATGATCAATAATTTCAATGTAAAAATGCAAAAATATTCAAGACACCAACAGAGTAGATGTTCACTCCACTGTCAACAAAGCCAAACTGACGCCTGGTGGCTGAGTCAAGCTGCTGATGGGCACACAAAAAACTAGTTCCCCGTTCTGTATATATTATCAATATGTTAACTAAATTTTAAAATGACTAATAATTTTAAAATAAAAAATGCAAAAATATTAAAGAGCACAACTTTCTTGATATTTACTCCACTGGAAATGAATGTAAACAGAGAACAGATTACTGAATTGGCAGACTAGCCCATCAGCTGATCAGCTGTTGTTCATAAGGATTTCGTTAATCAAAGTTTTGTTCGTTAACCGAATTGAAGATCCTTACAACCACCCACACACACCCTCCAACACCACCCACACACACCCTCCAACACCACCCACACACACCCTCCAACACCACCCACACACACACCCACACACACACACACCCTCCAACACCACCCACACCTCCAACACCACCCACACACACCTTCCAAAACACCCACACACACACACACACACACACACACACACACACACACACCTCCAACACCACCCACACACACCCTCCAACAACCACACACACACACACCCTCCAACACCACATACACACCCCCAACAACCACACACACACCAACACCACCTATACATCACACACAACCACACCCTCCAACAACCACACACACACACACACCAACACTACCTATACCTCACACACAACCACACCCTCCAACAACCACGCACACACCACACCACCTAACATCACACACAACCACACCCTCCAACAACCACACACCCCTACATCACCCACACACACACACACACCCTACATCACACCCCTCCCCACACACATCCTCCCCACACACACCCTCCCCCACACACACACACACACACACACACACACACACACACACACACACACACACACACACACACACACACACACATACCTACATCACACCCTCCCCACACATCTCCCCACACACACACACTCTCCCCACACACACACACACACACACACACACACACACACACACACACACACACACACACACACTCTCACACACACACACACCCTCCACCCACACACCCCCCACATCACCCCCCACACACACACCCCCTACATCACACCCTCCCCACACACATCCCCCACACACACACCCTCCCCACACACACACACCCTCCCCACACACACACACACACACACACACACACACACACACACACACACACACACACACACACACACACACACACACACACACACACACACACACCCTCCACACACACACACACACACACCCTCCCCACACACACACACACACACACACACACACCCCCACTCACACACACACACATCCACACACACACACACCCTCCCCACACACACACAGACCCCTACATCACACCCTCCCCACCAGGGCCGGATTCAGGAGTGGGCAAAGTGGGCAGCTGCCCAGGGGCCTCCACAATGTGGGGGCTTCCACATATTACAATATGTACTAATTTCCTCAATATAACTGCATATGGCTTCAAAATTCTCCAAAGAAGTGTTCAAATTTCAAAATTTTCCCAGATGTTTAGGCTCACTTCATTCGCCACCCCACCCTCTTGGGTAGATAAATGAGGGGGCCTCCACAAAGAGGCTGCCCATGGGCCTCCACAGGTCTAAATCCGGCACTGCTCTTCACACACACACACACACACATCAATAACTTGTAATAGACCAGTGTATTCACTCCCAGTAAACACTACTCCTTGCACTGTCACTATGTTGAAATGCACTGTAGTTTGAGCTTTTCCCCATCTAGTTATTATATATCTTATTTATATCACTTATGTTACTTGTATATTATTTGTAATTCGAAACCCATTCCCCAAATATGTAACTGTATATTTTCAGCCTTCTGGCTGCCAAGTTCTTTCAATAAACCGTTAATTATTATTATTATTATTATTACACACACACACACACACCCTCCCCACACCCCTCCCCCACCCCCTCCCCACACCCCCCTCCCCACACCCCCCTCCCCACACCCCCACACACACATCCTCCCACACACACACACACCCCTCACATACACACACCCACACACACACACACACACCCCCACACACACCCCCACACACACCCCACACACACCCACACACTACATCACACCCTCCCACACCCTCCCCACACCCCCCACACACACACACACACACACACCACCGACCACCGACGGGTCAGACGCACCTGGCTCTGCTCAGCAGCAGCCACGTCAACTATTATGTTGGCCCATACCAACTCCCTCCCCTGAACCCTCCTCCCCACCGGAAGATCAACAAGTTCTCACCAGAAGTTACTATTTCATTTGGGAAAGGAATGGAACCAGCTTTGAATAGTGGTGAACAGTGCTTAAGTCAGTGAAAAACAACTCTGCCATTGAGTCTTACCCAAGCTAACCTTCACACAGTGAGGTCCCAGGTACCCAGTGATAATTCCCCTGAGACTCCACGATAGAGAAGCCTGGGACCACACCTCACCCACTTGAGTGAGTGAAGTCCTGTGACAACTGACCACGTGGTGTCCCCATGATGCTTCGACACCACGTAGTGAATGAGTTGCTACAGCATCATGTGAGGTTCCTCATACACCATCTGTGAGGGAATTACTACACCACGTGATGCCCCTCATAACACCATCTGTGAGGGAATTACTACGCCATGTGATGCCCCTCATAACACCATCTGTGAGGGAATTACTACACCACGTGATGCCCCTCATAACACCATCTGTGAAGGAATTACTACGCCATGTGATGCCCCTCATAACACCATCTGTGAGGGAATTACTATGCCATGTGATGCCCCTCATAACACCATCTGTGAGGGAATTACTACACCACATCAGGCCCCTCATACACCAACTGTGAGGGAATTACTACACCACATCAGGCCCCTCATACACCATCTGTGAGGTAACTACTACATCATCAGGCCCCTTGTAACACCATCTGTGAGGGAATTACTACACCACGTCAAGCCCCTCATAACACCATCTGTGAGGGACCTAGTACTCCACGTGATGCCCCTCATAACGCCATCTGTGAGGGAACTAGTACTCCACGTGATGCCCCTCATAACGCCAACTGTGAGGGAGTTACTAAACTACGTGTCTGCTGTTCACACCTCAGCTCACATGATCTACGTGTGTAAACATTAATCTGTATGTTCACTGTATGTTCCTTCACCTTTCCCAAATGAAGACTTTTGTTAAACCACCAATGTATGTTATAAGTCATTTATGTCCAGTGTATATTTTCAGCCTTCGGGCTGCAAATTTTTTCAATAAACCGTTTATTATTATTATTATTATTATTACCCCTACATCACACCCTCCCAACACACACACACACCCTCCCCACACACACACACACCTCCCCACACACACACACACACCCTCCCCACACACCACACACCCTCCCCACCCCCCACACACACCCCTCCCACACCCCACACACACACCCTCCCCACCCCCACACACACACCCACACACACACACTCACACCAGCCACACACACACCCACACACCCCCCCCACACACCCCTACATCACACCCTAGTCACACACACACACACCCCTACATCACACCCTCCCCTACATCACACCCTCCCCTACATCACACCCCTACATCACACCCCAACATCACACCTTCCCAACACACACACACCCTCCCCAACATCACACCCTCCCCACACGCACTCCAACACCACTCACATAGCCCTAACAAGGGAATGAAGACAGCAGACATAAGGAGTGAGGGTCTTATTGTATGACAAATTTGCATGTGTGTGACTGTGAGTTAAATATCAGTTGTTGAGGAGTTGAGGAGTGCTTGGCAATACCCATTTCCACTCCATCTCTTTAATCACCCACACCTTTCTGCTTTCTCACTCCATATTTTAAATAGTTATGTAACATAATGTTGAAGGGATACAACTTTGCTCATTTATACTTATACTTATCACAATCTCTCTAAAAATACTTTAGGTTTAGTGTTTATTCAAGACATCTTCAGGTCATGAGACCCACTAATCCCCCAGCCAAGAAAGGGTGACTTGAAATTCCATCAGAAGGTCAGTAATATGAGACCACTAATCCCCCATCCTACCTCCACCTGACATTGCATCAGGTCAGATAGGTACACTAGACCCACTACCCCCACAGCTCCATGCGAGTGGAAAATACCAGTCTTTGCTTTAACACACAGCATCCCATCATGTCCATATCTTATAGATTTTTAATGTTTAATATATTTATTTAACCAAACTTTTAGATAAACTATTTTGGATTATTATAGTAAAGAAATGGAGTTTCTCACTTAATTAGAACTGCATTTACGGACTCCGGTAGTTTAGTCTCAAGGAAAACATCCCCAGCGCCCAGAAACATTCTGGGGAAGTGGGCTAGTGTCTGTGTGTGCAAGATGTCTGGTTTAGACACTTGGAAACTTTTCCCAGTAACCGGAAAATATTCCGGGGATAAGGAATTTTTCCGGGTTTGAGAAAGTCGTCTGGTTAGCCGGAAAATCTCTCATCCCCGGAAGTGCTCTGCACCAATTGTTCCGGCTAATGGGGATATCACCAATGTACTGTAGAGCTCTTTAGTCTGAGGTCTCAATTCTTGTCAGCTGTTACAACAAAAGTGCTTTTAAAGCTGAAATATGATAAAGACCTTTTGTGCAGTAACTTATATATCATTCCTGAACAAGTCCTCTTTTTAAAGGGGTAGACTGTTTTAAAGCAAAAGTAGATATTGTATTTAAATTATTATACAGTATTGTCATACTCAAGTGTAAAGTCATTATACTTAGGTAAATTCATCAATCACAACGGGTAAATAAATGTCCTCAGGGCCTAAGACTTTAGGAAATATAATTAGAAAGATGTAAAGATATTTTTTTTTTAATTAGGGACTGATGACTGCTAAATGTAGTGTGGCAGTACATAAAGAATTTATAGATACTATGGCTTAAATATTGTGGCAACAAAATCTGCTTGTTAAATTTTCAATGTTTCACTCATAGTTGATTATCTTGATTTGTTCCACATATGTTGGTAATATACAATATTTCTCTTCAAATACCATGGTCTTATTAATTGCTGATAACAGGCTCTTTACTGTTTATTCTCAAATGTGGCATTAGTTGGTAAGCATGTTAGTCACAGTCTCTAGGCTAAAACATATAATACTGCATAACATAATTAGTGTATCAGTCATTGTTAGGTTGTGCTCAAAATAATTATAATACATTAAGAAGTAACAGTTAAAACAATGTGTGAATTTAGATAAACAGCATTAGTACAAGCTAGGCTTCACTGTTATTTTGTATTACTCTGGAATTATTCAATGATGGTCATTTTTGGGGAACAAGAAAATTAAAAACATTTGTACATAGAAGCATCCATGGATGATGAATCTTTTCCCTTACAACAGATCTGTTCAGTACCAATGTCTTTCATCTATCCCAAAGCCTCTGACTTGATGAGTTATTCCTAAAAAGAAAGATGGGATTGAGTAGGTGTACAGTCACGGTACTAGCTCAACTTTTCAACACGGCAGGTCACAAGAGGGTGGGGGAGGTATTGATAGGAGGAGAACTAGGGGTGGTGGACCCAGGTAAGGTAGGAGTGTGCACCATCAAGGATCGCATATGTAGTGAGAGTGTATCTTGTCTTAGAATTATCCATAGCACCTGAAGAAGGTGTTAAGGTTGCTGGATATAGCTTGATGTTAAGAGCCTTAATGACCCTGGCAGTTGATAGGCCTAAAGCCCAAACAACCAACCAACCAGGAGGGCGGGTGTCCAGAGAGGTGTCATATAGACTTAATTTTCCCCCCTTAGTTATCTAAGCCTTTACTTGAAATTATAGGGAGGAATGTGAGTGAGCTTTTGGCAGGTAATGTGTCATTAGGGTTGTTAGACGTCTAGCTTCTGTAAAGGAAAACCTCTGATATGACAACATAAGAGAGGAGGAGGCATGGCTTTGCATTTGTCCTTGCTCACCACCAGTAACACTACACTGGATTGTTAATTGATCACTTCCACCTCCCGCCACCACTTTTCTTGAAAAAAGTACCTGTACTATTAATTAAAAAAATAAAATAAAAATTAATTGTTGAATAGAATGTGACTTGTCCATCCTTATGTCCTTGGCCCCAAAAAGACTCCAGGAGGTTATAGAAAAGGGAGGCCATTGGGTGGGCTGTTGAGATTCTCTAGGACCTGTGTTGGTAAATATTAAAAGTAGATGTGGTTTCCATCCTTATATTCAATATTTCTTCTCATTTCAATGTTATTGTAACTATCTAATTACTGTACTGTTGTTTAAAACCTGAACCACAGCCTGAAAAATTAATAAACAAGGAAATAGATGGCACAATATAATAATCATAAAATAAGGGTCTTCATCTATTACTCTTGCAGGCATGTAAACCTAAGATAATATAGTGAAAACTTATCGGGGGGGTAATCCATCCTTCTCTTCCTTCTTTCATGAATATCCAAGCTTTCTTTAATCCCCTCCCTCTCTGATGAGCAACTTGCATCACTTACCACCCTCCCATCCCCTCCAACAAATGGCCCTACCCCAAGTCAACCAGTCCCCGTCTCCACCCCACGTGACTTCCGGCACAGAGAGGAATCAGTCAGGCCCAGGGATTGGTGGTGGGGTGCATTATTACTTTTGACCATGACTGTACATGCATAACAGCTCCCCAACACATATAACACACTATCTTGTAGGAAGCAATGTGTTAGTGAGTGTTGTTTTAACCATAAAGAATATTATAACCCACTTAAACTTTGTTATGCCAAAGTCATTATTTGAAAGATTATACTGTACTGTATGTGCAGAATCAAAGGATGTAGTGCAGAATTTACAAGGCTTTGAGTTCAAAACCGTTCTCAGAATGTACCATATCTCACCCAGGTGGCTGATTGTCACCTACTCTGTGACCCTCAACAGTGTTAGTTGAAGAATTTTCCCTTCTTCCCAAGTTGAGAATTAATAATGTACTTGAGTTTCTTTTCATTAAATTATAGAATTTCATGTATCCAGTCCAGAACATACAGGTATTTGTTCAAGAATGTCTATTTGTCCAAGAGCAATAGGGTCAAACAGAGAAAATTGGTGACAAGTTGAAGATTTCAGGAAAGTTCCAGAAAAAAACAAGCAAACCTCACCAATACTAAAAGTCCCTGACAGTCCTCCTTGTACTAACTTGGGAATTCTTGATGGTGTCCAAGATGGCCATCATTCTGTAATTTATCATATATTTGCACTCAGACATAATAGAAGTGCAAAAACGTGTCTAAACATTGGTTTCCAGGCATGAGCTATCCAATAAAATCATTCATTACAGTATTGGAAAATATTCCCCAAAGTTTATAATTATAATCTGGACCTAAGCTAGCGGAGCCTTATACGCAATGTCACCTCCCTCTCCACCTCCTGCTCGGGAAATCACAGCTAGACGTCGCATTCTGGATTGAACAAAAAGATGTTTTATCTAAAAACCAGTTTTTGTGATATAGTCCAGAATGCGACATCGACATCCCACCCATCTCCACCCCTCGAGAGTTGACATTTGTTTACTGCTAACTCTAGGGCAAGAGATGACGGTAGCA
The DNA here is from genome assembly GCF_018991925.1 of Homarus americanus. NCBI lineage: Eukaryota > Metazoa > Arthropoda > Malacostraca > Decapoda > Nephropidae > Homarus > Homarus americanus. The sequence continues at coordinate 23,736 of NW_024737097.1, forward strand.
ATGCGTGTGATGGAGGGTGTGGGAGGGGCTTTGAGAATTGCAATTAAATGCCAGGTAGCGACCTGTCCTCCTAATATTACGTATTTAAGTAATTGTTAGATGTTTTAATTGACTGTATGTTGGCTTGGTGAGTTAATGCTAGGCATTTACATACCTAGGTATAAATATCATAACAGTGCAGTACAGTACAGGTATGTAGTACAGGTTGTACCTCTCTAGTCCGGCAACCTCGGGACCTGACCGGTGCCGGACCATGGAAATTCACCCTTTTCCTGGATAGATAGTGACTTGTGCTTATGCTTGGAAGCACTAGCACCACTTTCTCTGCATCATGGTCTCTTTGAAGACATATTGAAGGGTTAAATGTCGTATAGTAGCTAATCAAATTTCGCGAGTTTTTAATTCTTAACGTATTTTATTGGAACACACAAAAAAATAGATAAATAAAAATTTTGACCGCGGAAACTTGAATTTCGACGGGTTTGAACGGCCCGCCAACGTGCAGACGATGTGCATAATCGTGTAAACAGCGTCATTTTTCTTATGTACAAAAGATTCATTATTGTTTATTACTGAATGTCTTTTTTATTGAGTTAATGTTTGTGTGCAAAATGAGCACTACAATTCATTAATAATACGTAGAATATTAAAACACACGAGGAAATGACACAGCATTGTTTTTCGTTGATTACAAAACCAGTGACTGACTGGTTCTACATATAAAACTGAAGAAAATAAGACCTTGGTTGTAGCTGTAGTAAAATTAATATAGTTGTTTTAAGTAATGTTATTTAATGTTAATAAATGGAACAATAGAAGTAGCTAATGATAATGGTAAAGAAAAAAGAGAGATTGTGTATGTAAGTGCACATGCGCACACGTGAAAACATATCGTCATTACTTTACATAAGAATATGAAAGGAACACTTATTTACTGTTCATATATATTTTAATTTATGTTTCTGAATTTGTTTTTATTGAATTAATGTACGTGTGTGCAAAATTAACAATACAATTTATTAATAATACGTGGAATATTAGAGGAGACGAGACGGCTGCCGGCATTGTTTATGTTAAAACTTACGAAACCAGTGACTGATTGGTTCTACATATAAAACTGAAGAAAATAAGACCCTGAGTTTAGCTGTAGTAAAATTAATGTAAAAAAATGAATATGGTTGTTTGAAGTACCTGTAATGTTATTTAATGTTAATAAATGGAACAATATAAGTAGCTAACCATTAATGGTAAAAAAAAAAAGTGAGACTGCTCGTATGTAAGTGCGCACATGTGAAAACATATCGTCATTACTCTACATAAGAATATGAAAGCAACACTTATTTACTGCTCATATATATTGAAGGGTTAGATGTTGTACTCTGTATAGACAAGCAGAGAGAGAGAGAGCAGCCGAACTGCCGGATGTAAACAAACCTTAATTTCCCGCGGCTTTGTTTTTTTGGTTTTTTTTAAGGGGATTAGCCCACCCAGGCATAGGTCACTGACCCACATTGGGGCCTGACGGGCAAAAATTTACTACTCCTTTAATAATAATAATAATTCAGATAAGTAAAAAAAAAAAAAAAGCTGCTTATCTACCTATTGGACAAACTAAAACCGTTCCGGACCACGGGAGTTACCGGACCACAGAATGCCGGACTAGAGAGGTACAACCTGTATTCATATACTTTATACTTTATATACTACTTGAGCTGATGTTAATGATACTGTGGTGTAATAATCACCAAGAAATTTACTTAATTACATCTAAAACACAATCAATATCATATACTGTACATGAAATTTTTTTCAGTTTGTACTTATTTTATAACTGCTAGTAAAAGTGCATGTTTACTTTTTATTGCTGTCTTTATTTTTATAAATCTTAACATATTTATGTTTTCCTTTCATATATCTGTACAGTACAGTACAATAGTTACTTTTTCAACTGCTGCACATGAAAAGTAAGTCATGTACTGGCTCTTCCTATGTTTGAATATATTTCATTTACTTCTCTGTAATTGCACATTACAGGGTATATAAATTTAAAATATCACCCATGCACAGTAAATGTTTTGGTAAATCCATTACTGTACATATTTTAATTTAAAAAACCACCAATTGAATCAATGGGATATACAAGTTATGACAGTCTGAACTGTGGGGAGGCTTTGCATTTTAAGCCTGCTTATTATTAATTGTTAATGACCACTGTAACTGCCCGATGAGCGATTGTGGGATAATGAGACCCTTGCACGTAGGACTCGATTGTTCTTTATTCGGTCAAAACCTGCAGAGTACAAATTACATATGTTACATATGAGATAATTAAATCACTCGTACGTTCCTTCACTATTTACAACTACATATGATGTATTAGAGTAGAGTGAGGTGTTAAACAATATAAAACTTACATGTTTCGAGTCTAATGTAGGACTTTTTAACTCCCTGACTTGTTAGCTCACTGGACGGCTAGAGACTATCTTATGAACCCCACAGGGAGCGAGATAGTCAGCCCTGAGGCGAGGGCCATCTGTTTCACATTTAACACCTCAGCAAAGTTTGTTGTAAACACTCCCTCCTGTTACCCCCCCCCCTCTCTCTCTCTCTCTTCTAGTTCATCCTACTGTGGCAGTAACAAACCACCCTGGTACTATTGAATGGTTGGGAAAATTTCATCTCCTTCACTCCATTTGCACAATGCCACTTATCATCTTCATAACTATTGTGGGTTGTGTATGCCATTTTCTTTCACAGTAATTATTTTCCTGTGAGACTTTTAATGAATACTGTATTCGGATTTAATTCTGTTCTGATAAACAAAATCACTAGAGGATGCACTTCTGTATAGCTTTTTTTCCAATTATCAACACCATCTAATGCATTTTGAAAATTTACCAGCTTGTTCATGGGTTGGTGACTTTCTCTGGAACTTTATTGAATTATATCACAAGTCATTTGATATTGAAAACAATATGTATTTATTATTATTTTTAATTACCATACTTACAGTGTTTGGATTTACAGTACAGTCTCTCCACGACTTACGATGGGGTTCCGGACACGACGACTAGGTCGTAAGTCGAATTGGTCGTAATTCGAAAATGCGAAAATAATACATAGAAATTCTAAAATGAAATACGGTACAGTAAAAGTAATCAATAATGAAAATTGAATAAAGTGTTACTATGCACTTACCTTTAGTGTAGTCAGCTGAAGGGGCCTCAATAATTTTTTAAATAAACATGGAGACTACATTAATTGGATGAAGCAGAGGAGGAGACAGGGCTGGGTGGGTCATCAATTTTGCTTTCTTCAGACAGGCTAACATACTTGCTTGTTGAAGGTATTAGATCATCTTTAGGGAGTGAAGAGGCAGCAGTGGTGGGGAGTGAGGAGACAGCAGTGGGGGACTTCTTAAAATATAAGTCCAATTTAGACTGCACAGTTTGCCTTTTCTTTTCATTGTAAATCTCCCTGTAGCAAGCAAGTGCATCTTGGATCATTCTCTCAACTTTTTGCAAAACACTCAACATTTTGATCCTTGTCTTCAAACATTTGCATCCCCTTATTAATAGTAGCAAATGCCTCTGCCTTGTCCTTCAAAATTGTTGATATTGTCAAGTGAACGAAGCCAAGGTCACGTGAATTGGTTGCTATCATTTTTTTTCCATTTTCATATTGCATTATTATTTTCATCTCAAAGGTAAATTGACTGTCTCCTTTTCTTATCAGCACCATGAGAACTCTCACTTTTACACTTGCCAGCCATTTTAAAGGGACTTAGAAACGAAAATTTTGTCAGTACACAGAGCGATCACTAACAACAACAACGACGGCCAAACACCAACTGAGCGGGCTACAGCGTGGATGCTGTACACCACGAGGCAGCCCAGCCCACGCTGTAGTATGGGACGGAAACGTTTCGGTACAAGAAAATACGTAATTTAGACTGTACAGTTTGCTTTTTCTTTTCATTATAAATCTCCTTGTCGCAAGCAAGTGCATCTTGGACCATTCTGTCAACTTTGGCAAAACGCTAAACATTTTGATCCATGCCATCAAACATTTGCATCCCCTTATTAATTGTAGCAAATGCCTCTGCCATTTGCTTCACTGAAAATTTTTTGGGTGGTGAAGGTTCTTCTTCTACATTTAGACTCTCTTCTTCCTCTGCTTTTTTTCTGTGCTTCCAGTTCGATAAGATCCTCGTTACTTAGCTCTTCTGCTACACTTTCAACCAACTGCTCAACATCTTCATTATCAATTTGTAACTCAAGCTGTTTACCCAACTCCACTATCTTGTTACTAATCTCAGAAATTACTTCATCTTCATTATATCCTCTGAAACTGTTCACATATCTTTTCAGGACTTTCTTCCATATTCCATTCATGCACTGTCCTGTAACCTCATCCCATGCTGCACTAATGTTCTTTATACATTTCAAAATGTTGTAGTCCTTCCAAAACTCTCTGAGCGTTTTTTCACCTTCAGCAGCAGCAACAGCCTGAGCGAAGGTTGTATGTAAATAATTAGCTTTAAAAGCAGCAATAGCACCTTGATCCATGGGTTGGATGTTAGAGGTAGTGTTAGGTGGAAGGTAGACTACCTTAACATCAGGGTGCAGGTCGTCCAGGTGTGGTGGGTGTCCCGGAGCATTATCCAAAATTAACAAAATCTTTGAATGCAATCCCTTGTTGCAGACAATACTCCTTGGCTTATGGAATGAAACAAGTCATGAACCAATCCTCAAACAGTACTAGGGTCATCCAAGCTTTCTTGTTACTTCGATAAAACACTGGCAGTGTGTGCTTGCTGACATGTTTAAAAGCCCTTGGGTTCTCTGAATGATAGATCATGAAGGGCTTTAACTTGAAACCAGCTACTTTCCCCCCCAACAGAAGTGTGATTTGGTCCTTGAATGTCTTGAATCCTGGCATTGTTTTCATCTCTTTGTGGATGTGTGTCCGTTCAGGCATGCGCTTCCATAATAATCCAGTTTCATCCACATTGAATATTTGCTCAGGCAAATAATTTCCCTCCACGATCACACGATCTAGCTCCTTCTTAAAAGCTTTGACAGCACCAACATCAGCACTAGCTGCCTCTCCACTCACCTTCACATTATGTAAACTGTAGCGTTTCTTAAATCTGTTAAACCACCCATGACTTACTGTGAAGGTTTGGTCGCACTCATCTCCTGCCCGCTCCTTCAGGCTTTGGAACAGGCTTCTCGCTTTAGCCTGTAAGGTTAGAAGGCTTAAAGGTACACGCTTTTGTATCTGGTCTTCCATCCATATCACAAGTAATTTTTCCATCTCATGAATAGGACCTTGTTTTTTCTTCGTTATTATAGTTCCCTTTATAGGTGCTGATCCTTTCACTACCTCACGAATACGTTCCTTGTCCTTCAGAATAGTAGATATGGTTGAGTGCGAGAAGCCTAGGTCGCGTGAAATGGTTGTCTCTTTTTCTTCTCAGCACCACAAAACACTCACTTTTAAGCTTGCCAACCATTTTAAAGTGAATTACAGGTACAAACAAAAATTTTGTCTGTGTACTGACTTTGAGACTTGAAAATACGTAATTTGACCAAATTTTGGTATGACTGAGGCAGGTCGTAAGTGTGGGTGGTCGTAAGTCGAGTAGGTCGTAAGTCGGGGAGGTGACACACACACTATTATATAATATATTATATTATATTATTTTTTCTTTTTTTCTTTATTTTATTTTATTTTTTTAAAGTTCTAGATAATAGCTTCAAGTGAAATCAGATCATGTTGTTGTTACATTTCTGAAGTGTCAGAATTGAGATATGTTTAAACCTTGAATTAATAAAGACCCACTAACCCAAGCATGTATGGAAAGCAGCCATAAAATGTTGGTGATACTGAAGCTCTTTAGAACTAAAGTGTAGTTGAAACATGCAGTATATTTTTTGCTTGCCTTGAGAAGGCAGGCACTAAGAAGAAAACCTGCTATGTATCACATTTTATTAGTATTAGGGGTTGTAACTCGGCAATAGATATATTATAAATGTAATGTACATACTGTAACTGTCTTTTATAATGCTAGTCACTTGGTTTGATGAATATTTTAGATGATTCAAGATTATGCACCTTTAATTTAGCTACATTTTGTTAAAAATCAGCTTGTATAGTACAGTGAGTTCTGCTATAACGCGTGTTTTGATAACGCGAATTTGCTCTAACGCGATTTATGAATTAGGAACGATATTTGTATAACGCGAAAGCTTGTTTGCTATAACGCGATTTTTGCTTACTATTTCTCCAATTTTGTGGTATTAACTGTGAATATGGTAAAGAAGAATATCTCCAAGAAGCGTTCTGGTAATAGAATTCCCGGTGATGATCGTAAAAGAAAGGATATAACACTTGAAGAGAAGCTCGATGTTATCAACCTCAAAATCACCCTTCTCCCCCATCAAGTTACATTCATATTTTTTCAAGGTAAAGTATTACATTTACTGTATGATTTCATTATTAGATATGAATGTAACATTTATTTAGACTGTGCTATCCTTTGTGTTAGGCGAACTACTAAATTTTTTCGATTTCGAGTAATCTGCACCTAACCCTATTTTCTCCATAAGCCCTGTCATTTCTATTACGCGATTTTCTATAACACGATATTTTACAAGAACACAATTATCGCGTTATAGCAGAACTACCTGTACGTTCTTCACTGAATGTAAAAATTATATATAAAAATATCATTATTATGGCCAGTTAAATTACTGTTGTTTCTTTAAATTAATGTGATCATTTATTTCTCATGTGTAGTAACAATAAAATTTATCTACAAAGACTATTTTAATTTTGTATCAATACCCTTTTTTATTACTGTGCAGACGAAAAAATGTGGCCCTGGAGGATGACAGACAAACAGGTGATACCTTAAATTAATACTTTGCATCATTATTAACACAAGAGATGATTGATAACATGCCAGTACCTAAGAGAATGTACACCTCAGGGGTGGAAAATGCATTAAGAGAGCTAGCAATTACAGAAGATATCATCCAAAAGGAAAATAGCCAGCTTGAAAGAATTCAATTCCCCTGGAGTTGACAGAGGACAGACCAAGGTGATAAAGGAGGAAGCAAATGAGATTTGCTCGCCACTAAGACTCTTACTCAGGAAATCCTTGGATCAAGGTAAAGTGCCTAGGGACTGGAAATCAGTCAACATCGCCCTAGCCTAACGTCCCTTATATGCAAATGCCTAGGAATCCCATCATCTAACACCTAACCAAGCACAGTCTCATTAACACATTCCTTGAAACAATAATGGACTATGTGGACCAAGGCTTTAACAGTGGATGTGTTGTACAGTCAACCAACAAATTTTCTGCACCTTTACAGTGTTATACAATATGACACACGAAGTGTCATGATTGATGTGCTTGCTCTCTCTGAGGTTTTCATATTGACTATTCCATTTCTGTTTCAAACAGATCTGTTAAATTTAAGGTAGCACATTTCGTCTGGTGAAATTCAGTGCTAGACGGTGTTAAATAGGATTGACAGAGTCTTTGTTCTATAAATATTACTCACAGTTACCCCCAGTTAACCTCCAATTCTTATCGTATGTAACATAATGAAAGGTGACATAAGCTCATTCAATAATGCATCTGCTTCTTTACAGCAACTCAGTTCCCTATGTGTAATATTGTATGGCTTATTAAGTGACTAATTTCTTTCTTTTTCTTCCTGGATGAGGTCTTGTATTATTTCACTCATGAAAGTTACTTTATAAGATATATAAGTTATAATACTGAGGATTTATACAGTAGTACCCCGCTTAACGCGGTCAATTGAACCACCCACAGGGTACCGTGTTAAGTGAACAACAGAACATATGGGATTAATTCCAATAGAGACTGGCCGGACCCCCAAACTCTACTTTTTCCAACACAATACCTATGTTCTAGTAAAAATAACATCTTAATTTTAATATGGTACATGCACACAATTAATACTTAAGAGAAATAGAGAAATACAGTCACCAAGTTAATGTCCATTCAAATAATGGACTCAACTCCCTCCCCCTCTTATCACACTACACTCCCTGGCTCTTCCCTCTTGAGAAATTTTTGGGGGAAAACCACTAGATTTTAATAAATAATACCTCAAACTAAAGTTAGGATAATATAATTGACATTGCTGGATTCCTTGTAAGACCAGGAATATTTTGAATATAAATGTCATATATTTAGCACAAAAGATAACATATTTACTCAGAGTAAACATTATATCTAAAATTTGTATGTCTAATGCAAAATCTATGTTGTTTATATTCAAAATGATCATCAAATTGTAAGAATTCCAGCAATGTAAATTATATTCTGGCCGGGTAATTTGTATGAATTTTATGAGCTAAAACAAATATCTTCAGTTAATAAAAAAAAAAATATTCTTCACGACACTATCTGTCAATCAAAGTACCCCAACTTGCCTCCTCCCCCCTCTTCCAACCGAGCCAGATGGTCGGTCGGTCCCAACCCTCCCCCCCACCCCCCACCTTCCCTCCCTACCAGAGAAATGTTGGGTGAAAGAACTAGATTTTAACTGTTAGTAATAAATAATACCTCAAACTAAAATTAGGATAATATAATTGACATTTCTGGATTACTTGCAAGACCAGGAATATTTTGAATATAAACGTCATACATTTTGCACAAAAGATAACATATTTACTCAGAGTAAACAAAATACTTAGAGTAGATCTAAAATTTGTATGTCTAATGCAAAATCTATGATGTTTATATTCAAAATGATTATCAAATTGTAAGAATTCCAGCAATGTAAAGTAAATTCTAGCCGGGTAATTTTTATGAATTTTCTGAGCTAAAACAAATATCTTCAGTTAATAAAAAAAAATATATTCTTCACACACTATCTGTCAATCAAAGTACCCCACCTTGCTTACCCCCCTCTTACAACCCCGCTAGATGGTTGGTCCGTCCCTCCCTCCCTCCCCCCCACCCCCCATCAACCCTCCCTACCAGAGAAGGTTTGGGAGAAAATAGTAATTTACATTTTTAGAAATAAATAATAAATCAGACTAAAGTTAGGATAATATAATTGACATTTCTGGATTCCTTGCAGGTCAGGGAATATTTTGAATGTAAACTTCATATATTTTGCACAAAAGATAAAATACTTGCTTTGTGTAAACCAAATTATTACATTAGATCTAAAATTTGTATGTCTAATGCAAAATCCATGATGTTTATATTCAAAATGATCATCATATTGTAAGAATTCCAGCATTGTAAATTATATTCTGGCTGGATTTTGCATTAGACATACAAATTTTAGATCTAATGTAGCCGAATAATTTGGTTTACACAAAGCAAATATTTTATCTTTTGTGCAAAATATATAGAGTTTACATTCAAAATATTCCCTGACCTGCAAGGAATCCAGAAATGTCAATTATATTATCTTAACTTTAGTCTGAGGTATTATTTATTACTAAAAGTTAAAATCTAGTTTTTTCACCCAACATTTCTCTGGTAGGGAGGGAAGGTGGGGGGTGGGTGGGAGGGTTGGGACCGACCGACCCAGCTGGCGTGAGTGTGAGGTGGGGGGCGAGGCAAGGTGGGGTACTTTTATTGACAGATAGTGTAGTGAAGAATATTTTTTTTTTATTAACAGAAGATATTTGTTTTAACTCATAAAATTTATACAAATTACTCGACCAGAATATAATTTACATTGCTGGAATTCTTACAATATGATGATCATTTTGAACATAAACATAATGGATTTTGCATTAGACATACAAATTTTAGATCTAATGTAATAATTTGGTTTACACAAAGCAAATATTTTATCTTTTGTGTAAAACATATGAAGTTTACATTCAAAATATTCCCTGACCTGCAAGGAATCCAAAAATGTCAATTATATTATCCTAACTTTAGTCTGAGGTATTATTTATTACTAAACGTTAAAATGTAGTGTTTTCACCCAATAGTTTCTCAGAGAGGTAGGAGCTAGTGAGCTGGGAAGAGGGGGGATTTGAGTCCATTATTTGAATGGACATAAACCTGGCGACTGTATTTCTCTTAAATATTAATTGTGTGAGCATACCATCATAAAATTTAGATGTTATTTTTACTACAACATAGGTATTGTGTCGGAAAAAGTGGAGTTTGGGGGTCGGGCCAGTCTCTATTGGAATTAATCCCATATGTTCTGTTGTTCACTTTACGTGGTTTTCACTTTCCGCGGTACCCTGTGGGTTCAATTGACAGCGTAAATCGGGGTACTACTGTGTGTGTGTGTATATATATATATATATATATATATATATATATATATATATATATATATATATATATATATATATATATATATATATATATATATATATATATATATATATATATATATATATATATATATATATATATATATATATATATATATATATATATATATATATATATATATATATATATATATATATATATATATATATATATATATATATATATATATATATATATATATATATATATATATATATATATATATATATATATATATATATATATATATATATATATATATATATATATATGATAAATCACATGAGTTAGAAGAATCACGTTCCCAAGCGCTGTAATTCACATCTTCAGGGGTGAGTACAGACTAAAGAGAAGTACAAAACAAGGTGTATATATACAGAGGAGGGTGAGACCAGGTCCACAATGGTCAGGTATTAGGTAATGACCATACTAATCTTTAAATAGCACGGCAACGGTCGGTAGTCAGGTCAGAGGGTAAGGTGACCCAACCTTCTCACCTGGTTACAAATCTTCTTAATTACAAAATTGTCCAGTTTGTACATGCCATTACTCAAATTCATGTTGAATGCTTCGGTATGTTTAATGAGACAAGATTCTATGATGTTCCTACTATCAATTGAATTACAAGGTAATATTGAGGAGGCATTATCCCAGTCAATGCAATGCTTGTTATCCCTCAAATGAACAAACAGAGCATTGGATTCCTGGCCTGTCCTAGCATTTTTACTCCTGGGCCACTGACAAATAAATTTATGTAACATATTATCAGTTTTGAACTGACCATCACTAAGGTTTATTGATTTTAATTCGTTAATCAAACTAGCTTCAACCAGAAGTCTTTCTGTGACACAAGATGATTTAAATACTTCTAAGCTTTTTTCCCAAGCAATGGGATGATTATTATTCCTAACATGAACGAACAAGGCACTGCTTTCAGATGCTGTTCTGATATTGTACTTATGTTGTTTGATTCTGAGCTGCAGTGTTTTTCCTGTCTGTCCTACATAATTACAATTACATTTGCTACATGGAATACAATAAACACTTCCATTTACATTCAAACTTGGGCTATTTCTTATTAACATATTGGTAATGGTTGAGTCATACTTGAAAACAACATTAATATTTAGTAGCTTCAGGGACCGAACTAACAGGACAAATTCATTACGATAGGGCAGAGTCAAAATATTCTTAAGTGTAGGAATTTGCCTGATTTGAGAGGAATGAAAGGATTTTTTAGCCCTTTTAAAACATATATATAAATATATATATATATATATATATATATATATATATATATATATATATATATATATATATATATATATATATATATATATATATATATATATATATATATATATATATATATATATATATGCGCTGGTTAACGTCCTAGATACGTTCTTGGAAACATGACGTTAACCGAAATGGACGTTGTCCGATCATCACATAAACTTTTTATTTATACTTACGTGTATGTGGAATTATTTATACTTACGTGTATGTGGAATACTATATACGTACATATACACTTTTACTCTTAAATCACTACTGTAATGTGATACAGGTGATTAATTTTTATCTCTTGTGCAAAATACATGACGTTTATATTAAAATTATTCACTGTTTTACAAGGATTCCAGCAATGCCAGCAGATGGGGAGAGAGAGGGTGGGAGTGAGCAGGGGGCGTGGGGGGAGGGGAGGTAGTACGTTTGACAGTTGGCACAGGCCCAGGTCTAACGCGTGTATATTTATCAGTTCTTAGGTGACTAAGCTTCTCTCTTATAAAAAGCCAGTGAAATGACCTGGGTGAATATAATTAACATAGCTGGGATTCTTGTAACATACTGATTAATTTGAATATAAACATGCTATAATTTGCACTCGACAAAACAATTTTAGTACCGTAATCAAATTAGTACATGTGCACTCCAGCTTTGCACTAAGAAATCTATGTAAATCTACCCAAAAATACAGTTGAAAAACTTTTTATAAAATGTACTACAGTATTGTACACTAATGTACTACATTTTTTATATCTTGAGCAAAATATATGACGCTTATATTCAAATTAATCTCTGTCTTGCAAGGATTTCAGCAATGCAAATTATATTATCCTAACTTTAGTCTGAGATATTATATAAAATAAACATAAAGAAATCACCAATCTTTTGTCTAGGAACACAGGGAGGGAGGTAACCAGCCGAGCATGAGGTGAGGTGACAGAGTGTCTTTATTTATTTGAGATAAGATTTGACAGTTGGCGCTGAAGGCCTGGGTGTTTATTTATCATTACTTAAGAGTGACTAAGCTCTTCTCATAATTTGCCATCCAAACGACCTGGGTGAATATAACTTACATAGCTTGGATTCTTGTAAGATAGTAATTTATTTGAATACCTGTATAAACAAGCTATACAGGTATTTGCAATAGACATAACAATTTTAGTACCGTAATCATTTAGTACATGTACAATACAGGTTTGCACTTAGGCCCATTGTTAACCGTGGGACCACTGTATTGCAGTGAACATTTTACGACCATTTAGACCCACTAAATATATATATATAATGTTATGGTAAGTATCATAAACACACAAAGGCATGGCTAGGTTTATTACAAAGTGATGAAAAGGGTACGCTTAATACTGTAGTCCACAAAACATGTAGCTATGCTTTTTTTATTTGGTCCCCCGTCATACGAGTCCGTTTTCTCTCACATCAGGACGCCCGAGTCCTCCGTTTTCTCTCTTAATCTTAGAGTGCACCAGAAACTTTACTATTTTTAGTAATGCCACAGAATTTGAAATTGCAACCCCAATTGCAACTGGGGTTGCAATTGTTGAGGCAACTAGATATGTCTGATTACAGCAAATGTGTTATTGTCAATTTGTAGGTGAAAGATTTTATCCTCAATAGATGTAGGTTAACATTTCACCTGTAGGCAAATGCTTAAAAAAGCCTAAGTAAGGAAGCATATTCCTTTAACACATAATATCTAACCAGTATGGGGAGGATCATCGTGTCTTCGTCAGGGGGTCGTGGAGTGGTGGTCCAGCAGGCGTCACTTATTTTTTTCTCTCTCTCTTTGGGGGGGGGGTGCCCACGGACGTATATGCAATCGGACATTGTTCTGTCGGACGTTAAACGGTGCATGACTGTACATATATATATATATATATATATATATACATATATATATATATATATATATATATATATATATATATATATATATACAGTGTATATATATGCAGTAGTACCCCGATTTACGAGGTCAATTGAACCCACAGGGTACCGCGTTAAGTGAGATCCGCGTAAATGGAACAATAGAACATATGGGATTAATTCCAATAGAGATTGGCCCGACCCCCAAACTCTACTTTTTCCGACACAATACCTATGTTCTAGTAAAAATAACATCTTAATTTTATGATGGTACATGCACACAATTAAATCTTAAGAGAAATAGAGAAATACAGTCACCAAGTTAATGTTCATTCAAATAATGGACTCAACTCCCTCCCCCTCTTCTCACACTACACTGCTGGCTCTTCCCTCTCTGAGAAATTTTGGGGGGAAAACCACTAGATTTTAATAAATAATACCTCAAACTAAAGTTAGGATAATATAATTGACATTGCTGGATTCCTTGTAAGACCAGGAATATTTTGAATATAAATGTCATATATTTTGCACAAAAGATAACATATTTACTCAGAGTAAACATTATATCTGAAATTTGTATGTCTGATGCAAAATCTATGATGTTTATATTCAAAATGATCATCAAATTGTAAGAATTCCAGCAATGTAAATTATATTCTGGCCAGGTAATTTGTATGAATTTTATGAGCTAAAACAAATATCTTCAGTTAATAAAAAAAAATATATATTCTTCACGACACTATCTGTCAATCAAAGTACCCCAACTTGCCTCCCCCCCTCTTCCTACCTCGCCAGATGGTCGGTCGGTCCCTTCCTCCCCCCACCCCCCACCAACCCTCCCTACCAGATAAATGTGTGGGAGAAACCAGAATATTTACCTTTTTAGTAATAAATAATACCTCAGAATAAAGTTAGGATAATATAATTGACATTGCTGGATTCCTTGTAAGACCAGGAATATTTTGAATATAAATGTCATATATTTTGCACAAAAGGTAACATATTTATTCAGAGTAAACAAAATACTTAAAGTAGATCTAAAATTTGTATGTCTAATGCAAAATCTATGATGTTTATATTCAAAATGATCATCAAATTGTAAGAATTCCAGCAATATAAAATATTTTCTGACCCGGTAATTTGTATGAATTTTATGAGCTAAAACAAATATCTTCAATAAATAAACAAAATATATTTATCGAAATACTATCTGTCAATCAAAATACCCCACCTGCCCCCCTCTTCCCACCTGCTCCCTGGGTCCCTCCCTCCCTCCATACCCCTCACCCCCACCTACCCTCCCTACCAGAGAAATGATTGAGTTATAACAGTATATTTACATTTTTAGTAGGCCTAATAAATAATACCTCAGACTAAAGTTAGGATAATATAATTGACATTGCTGGATTCCTTGCAAGACCAAGAATAATTTGAATATACACTTCATATATTTTGCACAAAAGATAACATATTTGCTCTGAGTAAACAAAATACTTGCATTAGATCTAAAATTTGTATGTCTAATGCAAAATCTATGATGCTTATATTCAAAATGATCATCAAATTGTAAGAATTCCATCAATGTAAATTATATTCTGGCCGGATAATTTGTATGAATTTTATGAGCTAAATAAAAAAATTATACTTCACCCGCGTATATGAGTAGATGCACTGCGTAAAGTGGGAATTCCGGTTCTGGCAGGGTACCGCGTAAATGTAGAAACGCGGAAAGTGAAACCGCGTAAAGCGAGGGTTCACTCAGTAGTACCCCGATTTACACGGTCAATTGAACCCACAGGGTACCGCGGAAAGTGAAAACCGCGTAAAGTGAACAACAGAACATATGGGATTAATTCCAATAGAGACTGGCCCGACCCCCAAACTTCACTTTTTCCGACAGAATACCGATGTTGTAGTAAAAATAACATCTAAATTTTATGATGGTATGCTCACACAATTAATATTTAAGAGAAATACAGTCGCCAGGTTAATGTCCATTCAAATAATGGACTCATATTCCCCCTCCCCTCTTCCCAGCTCACTGGCCCCTACCTCTCTGAGAAATGATTGGGTGAAACACTAGATTTTAACGTTTAGTAATAAATAATACGTCAGACTAAAGTTAGGATAATATAATTGACATTTCTGGATTCCTTGCAGGTCAGGGAATATTTTTAATGTAAACTTCATATATTTTGCACAAAAGTTAAAATACTTGCTTTGTGTAAACCAAATTATTACATTAGATCTAAAATTTGTATGTCTAATGCAAAATCCATGATGTTTATATTCAAAATGATCATCATATTGTAAGAATTCCTGCAATGTAAATTATATTCTGGTCGAGTAATTTGTATGAATTTTATGAGCTAAAACAAATATCTTGTGGGGTATGGGTTGTTTGGTTCACACTCAGGATGGAATGGAGAAAGGAAACTCACAATGTGCTCTCTATATACATGTTGTATTGGATGTACAATGCAGCTTGGTGCTGGGAAGGCAGCATGGTTACAAGCGTGATGTAGAGAGAGCTGGTTGGTGAGGACGCTCAGAGAAGGACAGCTTGTGGGTCGCCATGCTCGCCAGCGGGAGAGAGGACCGCCAGGTAGGCGGAGGAGGAGCGAAGGCCGCCAGGCAGCGGCGGAGGAGGAGCGAGGACCGCCAGGCAGGCGGAGGAGGTGTTGCTGGCTGGTTGGTGTAGGTAGAAGGAGAGGCAGATCACCACGAGGTCAGGTCTTAAATAGCGGGGGTAGGCGTGGCTTAGCAGTTGACCCCCGCTCCGTGGTGTATGGCGGCGCTGGTTGACCTAGACCACGAGGCATACACTGGGGAATTGGTGGGGTCGGCTAGGCAGCGACAAACAGCGTTTGTAGGGGAGAATTCCACTACAATACTCCCCCTTCCCTCCAGGCGGTGTAGGAGACTTGTTGTCTGCAGGGTTGCATAGCACATGTGAGGCAGAACGGGCGGTGCGTGCCTCATGTGAGACAACGGCGATGGCGTGGATGAGCCGGTCGCTGGGGACAACTGTCTAGATACACATTATCTGTGGGAGTAGAGAGGGAGAATAAGGGTGTGTGGAGGCGATGAATTTTGTGCTTCCCTCACGGCAGGTACAGAGTCGTCAGATGCGCCTGCTGGGGTGTGTGGGCCTGGGTCAGGAGCAGGGGCTGCGTCAGCAGAAGCGGATGAGGGCTCGTGATAGCAGCTGGGCCCACGACAGCAGCAGGGTGCAGGACATTAGCAGGGAGTACCTGAGGGAGAAAAGAGGGGGTGTGTGGGTCCGCACTCAGGAACAGAGGCCGCATCAGGGGCGGCAGGGGTTACTGCTGGGCCGGGGTCGGCGTCTGAGGCAGGACGGGTGTGCTGGGGTCGGTAGGACGTGGTGCTTGGGGCAGGAAGAGGAGCTGGTGTCTGCTTAGAGTAGCAGAGCTGCTCTAGGGTGTCTAACCTGCGGTGTAGAGACAGTAGCTGTAGAGCCGATGAGAGCTGCTTCTGGGTGGATAAGCCAGTCTTCCATGTTGCTTGAAGACTGGGAGTGTGATCAGTTTCTCCTCCATCCTGTGTGAGTGCGAATCTCCGGGAGTCACCATTTGTGGGGTATGGGTTGTTTGGTTCACACTCAGGATGGAATGGAGAAAGGAAACTCACAATGTGCTCTCTATATACATGTTGTATTGGATGTACAATGCAGCTTGGTGCTGGGAAGGCAGCATGGTTACAAGCGTGATGTAGAGAGAGCTGGTTGGTGAGGACGCTCAGAGAAGGACAGCTTGTGGGTCGCCATGCTCGCCAGCGGGGGAGAGGACCGCCAGGCAGGCGGAGGAGGAGCGAAGGCTGCCAGGCAGCGGCGGAGGAGGAGGTGTTGCTGGCTGCGGCTGTAGGTAGAAAGAGACAGGTCACCACGAGGTCAGGTCTTAAATAGCGGGGGTAGGCGTGGCTTAGCAGTTGACCCCCGCTCCGTGGTGTATGGCGGCGCTGGTTGACCTAGACCACGAGGCATACACTGGGGAATTGGTGGGGTCGGCTAGGCAGCGACAAACAGCGTTTGTAGGGGAGAATTCCACTACAATCTTCAGTTAATAAAATAAAAAAATATTCTTCACAACACTATCTGTCAATCAAAGTACCCCAACTTGCCTCCCCCCCTCTTCCAACCGGGCCAGATGGTCGGTCGGTCCCAACTCTCCCCCCACCCCCCACCTTCCCTCCCTACCAGAGAAATGTTGGGTGAAAAAACTAGATTTTAACCTTTAGTAATAAATAATACCTCAGACTAAAGTTAGGATAATATAATTGACATTTCTGGATTCCTTGCAGTTCAGGGAATATTTTGAATGTAAACGTCATATATTTTGCACAAAAGATAAAATATTTGCTTTGTGTAAACCAAATTATTACATTAGATCTAAAATTTGTATGTCTAATGCAAAATCCATGATGTTTATATTCAAAATGATCATCATATTGTGAGAATTCCAGCAATGAAAATTATATTCTGGCCGGGTAATTTGTATGAATTTTATGAGCTAAATAAAAAAAAAATTATACTTCACGCGTATATGAGTAGATGCACCGCGGAAAGTGAAAGCCCGGTTCTGGCAAGGTACCGTGTAAATGAGAAATTGCGGAAAGTGAAACAGTGTAAAGCGGGGTAATACTGTAAATATATATATATATATATATATATATATATATATATATATATATATATATATATATATATATATATATATATATATATATATATATATATATATATATATTTATTTATTTATTTATTTCATGTAGATCCACAATGAAAACGTGGATAAGATAAATCTTGATAAATTCACACCACTCGTGATTTTGTATATCAACTTCTTAGTGAAACTGACAAAGCCCAAAAAAGAAGGTTAAATGCCAAATTAAATGCTCTGTTTGACGAGAGTTACTGGACCACATTGAGTGATCCAAATTTGTTCATAAACTTATCATCTTATGATCTACAGACAAATGAGAAACTTGTTCTTGGTTTTGGTAGGAAGTTTTCTATCACTCAACGGTGCGTTAATCCGCTTACTATTGCTAAAGGTATAATCAACCTGGAAAAGAATAAGTCGTCAGATGTTACAAATGAAGATATTTCCATAGCTAAAGGTTGTATATATAATGTTTTACATAAGAAATTTGTTTCAAACATTCCAAAAAGATTTGAAACAGCCTTGATAAACGTGAAAAGAAATAAGAATATCCATATTACCAAGGCTGATAAGTCTAATGCTATTGTAATTTTGGATAAAAGTGACTTCAATGATAAGATGAATTTGTAGGGGTATCGAGATATTAATGTTGTCTAGCACTCAGGATGGAAGGAAACTCTAATGTGGTTTTCTTGTATAATATAAGTTATATGATAGACAGTCTGGTGCTGGAGGTGCAGAATGAGAGTTGGTTGGTGAGGAAGCTCAGAGAAGGACAGCTGGTGGGTCGCCATGCTCGCTGGTGGGAGCGAGGTCCGCCAGGCAGGCGAGGAGGAGCTAAGGCAGCCAGGCAGCGGCGGAGGAGGAGGTGTTGCTTGTTCAAGAAGAATGGTCAGAATGAATCTCAATGGAGAGACAGAGCTTATATACCCAGCAGCCGCTATTAGTCATGTTGGGAAAACCCAAAAAGTCGCCGGTGAATAGTTTCGTTGCTAGGCAACGGCACGTCGGTGAATAGTTTCGTTGCTAGGCAACGGCACGTCGGAATGCGTGGAGGTGCCGTCTGGTGGCTGTGGCTACGCAGTTGTAGGCAGTTGTAGGGGAGATGTCCACTACAAGCTGTTTGGTGCTGATGACAAGGAAAATGATTTTGATGGATTTTAATGAAAATATTCAGAAATATGGTATCGAAGGATAGATTATTATTGTAATACAACAGTTTTTTAACTAGAAACCATTCGAAAAGCGATTACTGTAAAATCTTTTGAACAACGAAAGAAAGCGAAAGTCATTGTTTTCGTCATGATTTTATCCCACTTTCCACTGTAATACGTACGTCATTTCAACAAAAATATGACATTTCCATATATATTTCTGAGAATATATTCATTCAGTCACAGTTAAGGTAAAATAAACATGTGATGTAATATTTTAATGAAAATACCCGGTATTTAGAAATACAGTATCGTAGTTTTCTTTTGTTTCAAATTTAATTAACAAAGATTGATGTTTCAAATGAAATGAACAAAAATTTATGTATCTATAAATAAAATTTAAAAAATGAATACTTTATGTTTTAGATCGTCCTGTGCTACCATACCATGCATTTGGCTACTTTGGGCTTGCTATGATGACGCAAGAGATCTGCCCTGGCAACTGTACTGACACTCACAGCTGGTGGTGCGTTGTTACCATTGTTTACTGGTAGTTATTGGTAAATATTTTTCAACCTAACGAAACTATTACCTGTTTAGAGGTCGATCCCTGGTCTTAAAAACTCGAAACTACACGCAGGTATATACGGTAAATAAGGACATGGGGGGCCAGGGGTGTTTTTTATGGGGGGCAGCAAAAATACGAGGATTCTTAACATTCACGGGTATCTCTGTTACCCAACCCCGGGTATGTTAAGGGCCCACTGTATATATATATATATATATATATATATATATATATATATATATATATATATATATGTATATATATATATATATATATATATATATATATATATATATATATATATATATATATATATATATATATATATATATATATATATATATATATATATATATATATATATATATATATATATATACAGGTTGTACCTCTCTAGTCCGGCAACCTCGGGACCTGACCGGTGCTTCTCAAATTTCGCGAGTTTTTAATTCGACGTTTTTTATTTGAACACACCATAAAACAAAACAATTTAAAATTTTGACGGAGGAAACTCAAATTTCGAGGTGTTTGAACGGCCCACCAACGTTCAGACAACGTGCATAATCATGTAAACAGCGTCATTTCTCTAATGTACAAAAGATTCATTATTGTTTATTACTGAATGTCTTTTTGATTGAATTAATGTTTATGTGTACAAAATGGGCAATACAATTCATTAATAATACGTAGAATATTAAAACACACAAGGAAATGAGACAGCATTGTTTTCGTTGATTAGAAAACCAGTGACTGACTGGTTCTACATATAAAACTGAAGAAAATATATGACCCAGGTTGTAGCTGTAGTAAAATTAATATGGTTGTTTTAAGTAATGTTATTTAATGTTAATAAATGGAACAATAGAAGTAGCTAACGATAATGGTAAAGAAAAAAGAGAGATCGCGTATGTAAGCGTGCACACGTGAAAACATATCGTCATTACTCTATATAAGAATATGAAAGCAACATTAAGTTACCGTTCATATATATTTTAATTAATGTTTCTGAATTTGTTTTATTGTATTAATGTTTGTGTGTGCAAAATGAACAATACAATTCATTAACACGAGGAGACGAGACGGCTGCCGGCATTGTTTTCGTTAATGCTTACAAAACCAGTGACTGATTGGTTATACATATAAAACTGAAGAAAAGAAGACCCTGATTGTAGCTGTAGTAAAATTAATGTAAAAAAAATTAATATGCTTGTTTGAAGTAATGTTATTTAATGTAATAAATGGAACAATATAAGTAGCTAACCATTAATGGTAAAGAAAAAAAGTGAGACTGCGCGTATGTAAGTGCGCACATGTGAAAACATATCGTCATTACTCTACATAAGAATATGAAAGCAACACTTATTTACTGCTCATATGTATTGAAGGGTTAAATGTTGTACTCTCCTAGGTAGTAGTTAGCTACCAAAAAGGGAGGTACTACTGCCTGGGAAGATATTGGAAGCAAAATGTGTTGTCTAATGGTAGACCCTGCTGCTATATGGCATCACGAAAATTGTGACCAAGTCCCAGGTTGCTCATCTATCTTTCTGCCTCATTTACACACAATTGCAGGGTCTCTACTGTCTCTCTTACTATTGACAACACCACAAATAAAACCGTACTCATTCTTGATCTGTTTTATTCATTCTATTTCATTCTCCTATGTCAGTTGATATTAATACTGAAGCGGGGCCTTCTCGGATGGGTCCCACTGGTTGGGAAGGTTGTGGACCCCAGGGCCGACCTGATCATCATCAAGCTACTGGGGCCTCTACTGACGCCACCACGGTTGCTGGAGAATCGGCTTTTTTCACACTTCATTTTTCCAACATTCGCGGACTGAGATCCAATTTTTCTTCTGTGGAGCACCATCTCAACCTCTTCCCCCGACCTCTTACTACTCTCCGAACTTCAACGGACCAAAGCAGCTTCACCCAAACCTTTTCAAGTCTCTAACTACAACCTTTATACCTACTTCCGTTCTAAGGGAGGTGTATGCGCCAACTGCAATACACTTTCACCTATAGCCCGACTGACGGAACTTGAATCTCCCCTTTATGATGTCATCTGGCTCAAAATATCTCTATCTACTGTGACTATTTTTCTTTGTTTCCTATACTGTTCTCCCAACTCAACCAACTCTTTCGAACTCTTTGACTATCTCACTTCTTGCCATGAGTCGTTGCTATCCACACACCCCAACACCGAGATCCTCTACCTGGGGGATTTCAATGTACATCACAGAGAGTAGCTTGGCTCTGCAATGGATGACCCAGCTGGAGCTGAGGCACTCTCTTTTTCCTTACTTAATGATTTGGAACAAATAATCAAACACACTATACGCGTTCCTGATCGACACAATCAACTTGCTAACATTCTTGATCTTTGTTTTACCTCTAACCCCTCACACTATTCATACTCACTTTTTGCCCCCTTAGGGTCTTCTGATCACAACCTTATTTCTATTAAATCAAACTGGGCACGACCACCTCCCCCACCCCCCTCTAAACGTCAACTATGGCACTATCGGAGGGCAAGCTGGCAATCCTTGCGAGAATTCTTCACCGACTTTCCTTGGGATGAATGTTGCTTTTCCACTCGGGATGCCTCAGTATGTGCTGACAGCATTGCTGGGGTTATACAGGGCGGTATGAGTGCATTTATCCCGTCTTGTACCAAAACTTTCACATTACAATCATGGTTTGATAGCTCCTGCTCTCTTGCTTGCAGGGTGAGAGATAGGGCATATCGAGCTTTGAAACTATCTCCTTCTCCTATAACCCACACCTCTTTCATTACTTCTAGGAATCGTTGTAAGGCTATTCTTCATAGGGCCAAGCGGAGTTTTATTAAAAGAAAGACCGCTGTCCTGACTAATTCTTCCTCTAGTAAATCCTTCTGGTCCTTAACTAAAAACATCTGTAACAACTTCTGCACGCCTTCTTTTCCTCACCTCTTCCGTCCCAATAACTCTATAGCCAACTCTCCCCCTGACAAAGCCAACCTCTTTGGCACCTTATTCTCCTCTAATTCCACCTTAGACGATTCCCACTCTATCCCTCCTACCCCTGCACCTCCTACTGAACCTATGCACTTTCCTATAATCTCCACTCGCAGGGTTGCCGGTGTGTTATCCAGGTTGGATGTGAGTAAGGCGCATGGACCGGCTGGAATACCCTCTCGTGTTCTGAGGGAGTGTGCTGAAGCCCTGGCCCCTGTGCTTGCTCGCCTCTTTCGCCTTTGCCTCAAAACCAAAACTTTTCCTTCTTCTTGGAAGCATGCCTTGGTTCAGCCCATCCCGAAGAAGGGTGACCATTCTAATCCCTCTAACTATCGCCCCACTGCCCTAACTTCACCCCTCTCTAAGATTTTCGAAACTATCTTGAACTCCCATTTTCTCCGTCACCTTGAACGCCTTTCTCTTTTGTCGGATCACCAGTATGGCTTTCGCCAGGCGAGATCTACTGGTGATCTGCTCTCCTATTGCACCCATCTTTGGTCATCCTCTCTTAGGGATTATGGGGAAACTTTTGTCGTGGCCCTCGACATCTCCAAAGCATTTGACAGGTTATGGCACAAGTCTTTGCTATCTAAACTTCCCTCTTTTGGTTTCTCTCCCCCACTTTGTTCTCTCATCTCTAGCTTCCTTGAGAATCGATCCATGGCAGTTGTTGTCGAGGGATCGATTTCTCGCTCTTTCTCTACCAATAGTGACGTCCCACGGAGTTCTGTTCTTTCACTAACTCTCTTCCTTCTTTTTATCAATGATTTACTTCACACTACAACTAATTCTATCCATTCTTACGCCGATGATTCTACTCTTCACTCTTCCTCACATTTTCCCCTTCCTCCTAACTCTCAAACTAGATCTGTTTCTAGAGCTGATATCATTACTTCTATCAACGCGGATCTGTGCAGCATCTCTGAATGGGGAGATACAAACTTGGTTAAGTTCAATAGTAACAAAACTCAATATTTACCAATTACACTTTGTAAATTAGACGATCTCCCACCAATTACATTTGAGGACGCTATCATCCTCCCAAATTCTGAAATAAATATGTTAGGCCTCACCATTTCCTCCAATATGTCCTGGAAATCACACATCCTTAATACAGTATAGCTAAAGCTGCCTCCCGAAAGTTGGGATTGCTGTAAAGATGCCGTAGCTACTTCACTCCTGAGCAGTTGCTCCAAGTATATAAGGGATTCATTCGTCCTAACTTGGAGTACTGCTCTCATATCTGGGGGTGGCTCTTTCTGTGCAATATTCCTAGCTACAATTAATGGCAACTTTAAATTCTGATTTTGCTTTTACCTCACACTCTAATTTACCTTCTGTGTTCAAAATCTCCAGTATAGTTTCTCAACCTGACAATTGAGTCTTCTAAAGGCACATGCGCAAATAGCTTCTCATACATATCTCTACTCATTATGGAGAAATCAGCTGCAGTATCCACTTTCCATGGTTTCAGTTGTGTCATTAATGCACAAGTCCACATTATACCTATGTTTAACTTCTTTCTTCATGACTGTGTAAATAGTAAACACATGGGC
>NW_024737097.1:48309-270722 GCF_018991925.1 Homarus americanus
AGTCCACTGTTCTAATAATAATAATAATAATAATTAACGGTTTATTGAAAGAGCTTGGCAGCCGGAAGGCTGAAAATATACAGTTACATATTTGGGGAATGGGTTTCGAATTACAAATAATATACAAGTAACATAAGTGACACAAATAAGACTAGATGGGGAAAAGCTCAAACTACAGTTCATTTCAACATAGTGACAGTGCAAGGAGTAGTGTTTACTGGGAGTGAATACACTGGTTTATTACAAGTTATTGATAATTTTTACAATGGTTGGGACTGGGCTGTTCTTATAGCGATCAGTTCGTGCGTATGGGCTGGATGCGGTTGTGGTGTCGAACAGCAATTCTCGGACTAGGATCTCAGGTGGTAGTAGGAGCCGGTGTCGAGGATGGTGTAGAAGCTTTTTACCAAATTTGCAGATGAGGTCGTGGTGATGGTCAGTGAGAGTCGAAAGGGTCAGTGTGTTGAGCGCTTCTTGATATGTGGAGTAGGAAGGGGAGAGAATAATCTTGCATGCCCTCTTTTGCACTTTTTCTAGGTGTTTACATTGTGTGGCATTTAGGGAGGAAGACCAGGTGGGGGAGTCATAGGTGAGCTTGGGAAGTATGAATGTTGTGTAAACACTGAGGAGCTCGTGTGCAGGAACTCCGAGGGACTTGAGTCGGCGGAGGAGGTGGAGACGGAAACTGGAGGATTTGACAACTTCACTGACGTGTGGTTTCCAATTTAGTTTGTTGTCTATGGTGACGCCGAGGAGCTTCGTGGAATCTACAACCTGGAGTGTGTTCGGACCTAGAGTAATGGAAGGAGGTGGGACAATGTTGGAGGAGAGGTTGATGTGCATAACCATGGTCTTGGTATGGTTGATGGTGACATGGTTGTTGGTGGCCCAGTTTTGGAGACTGTTCAATAAATCCTAAAGGGCGGTATAGTTGGGAGCAGAATTGTTGACGCTGATCCCAATGGTGGAGTCGTCAACATATTTCCAGCGAGCAGGGGTTTCTCTTAGGGCATCATTGATGAGCATAAGGAAGCAGAGTGGTCCCATCTTGGTGCCTTGGGGGACGCCACAGGTGAGTGACTGAAAGGTGGAGACAGCCCCTCGGCGTACAGCTTAGCATCGTCACTGAGGAAGTCTGTAAGCCATGTATAAGACTTCTCCGAAGCCCGAGGTCAATAGCTTTGTTGATGATTATATTGTGGTCGACTAGGTCGAACACTTTAGTGAAATCAATGAAGCGACAACTACAGACGTTTTCGTTTCTCGAGATGGCGGTATATGTAATCGAGAAAGCTGACAAGACAGTGAGTGGTGGAGGAAGTTTTCATGTTGCCAAATTGCTGAGGGTCTACGACTCCTGCAATATCAGCATAAGCCCAGTCGAACACAAAACTTTCACAGATAAGGCTGGGTATTGGGGTGATTGCAATAGGTCGTAGCTGATTTAAGGATTGTGGGCTGGTTGACTTGGGCACTGGTGATACATAAGAGGTCTTCCAGTCAGCTGGGCATCTGGCTTGACTGAGAGAAGCATTGATGATGGAGCATAGGGGTTTAGCAAGCTCCGGGGAGAACTCCTTGAAGAGTTTCATTGATAAGTCAATGGGGGTGGTAGAGCGTTTTAATTTTAGTTTGTCCAGGCGTTTTGCTACTTCAAATTCTTCTACTAAGTCAGTGGGAAGGGGGGCTGGTAGGTAAGCAGGGAGAGTGGTTGTGTCAAGCCGGGGGAGCGTCTGGCATATAGTAGCGAAATGGTTCTTTGTTTGCTCAGCTGCGTCAACATTAGTGAGATGGCTAAGGAAGGGGAGGGGGTGTGTCTTATTGTTTAGTCCACAGAGTTCTTTAAGCTGTACGTGAGTGCGTGCGTGTGTGTGTGTCTGAGACAGCAGATGCTGGTGGCCTTGGTGGTTGGAGCCGCTGCGGAGGCGAGAACGTTAGTGTCTCCCCGGATGTCACACGAGAAGGGTGTACGCCTGCGTGCTCCGTGGGTATCACAAAAAAGAGGCCAATGCTCAACTCTCAGCTCTAGACACACTAATACACTGACACTAACACTGCCACCGTCACAGCGAAACACAACGCAACACAACACAACAGAGTCGACACGCACATCGACCGCACATCGCCGGCTAACTGTCCATTGTTCACACACTTGTAAGTCCACAGATCCTACTCACTGCGCCATGAAGGTTCCAAGTGTTCCCTGAAGAAGGCAGTGATGGGTAGGGAAACACCGGGTAACACTGAAGTCCATTTATTAACGAATAGGAGAAATACAAGTGGTGACTTGCGTGTGCCATGCACGGCCCACAAAGTCAGACTGAGACTGCCTTGCCATATGGCAGCCTCGGGGCAATGTTGCCACATAACACGTGCAGTGTTGCCACGTAATTACATATATAAATGCTACTCGGCACAGTAGTTTATTTACAAGGTTGCTACTCGGCACAGTAGCATAGATACATAACCTACAATACCCAGTCGCATAATCAAGTCTGCCTCCCATCAGATGTGTCACTTTGTCTGTGTTGTATACAGTGATATTATGATTATTGATGTAATCCACGAACACCCTCCCATTAGAGTTACACTGGACATCATCGAGGACAGTGTAGCGAGAGTTAAAGTAACCCATACACAACATAGCATTGTTTCCTGGTGGCTTTGGTAACACGCGCGCTTGCAGCTCATTACATCGAACATAGATGTTAAGTGTTTTTTAATGGGCATTTACTAGTATTTATCAGTCAATTGATCCACAGCAATTTGGCAATATGAGAACCTCCTATACATCACACTGCTTAGCTTCGTGGATTTCTTGCACAAAAACCTGGAGAAACATAAGACATCCCTGGCCGTTTCCCTTGTTGACTTCATAAAGGCTTTTGACCCCACCAAGAGAAAATATTCAAGACAATACAGACAGCACAACATGACACAAGACTACATCCTGCAATTACCGGCCCTCTCGAACAGCGTGCCTCATGGCTCTTGTCTCTCACCAACCCTTAACACACTCTACACGGCTGACCTGTCACCCCCAATTGTCGGCAACGAGTATGTCCTGTATGCCGACGATGTAACACAGATCGTCACCTGCCCAGGAAGGTCCACGGCAAGGATGGCACGACTCACTGCTGGGGTAATAGAGGATATCCTGTGATATGCAAATAAATAGAAAATAAACGAGACGAAATTCGATGTCATAACCCATAGCCAAATTCAAGCCGGCCCCATTGATGATCGACGACGAAGAGATTGAGTACTCTAAACATTGCATCATCACTCTACATAAGAATATGAAAGCAACACTTATTTACTGTTCATATACAGTATGTTTTAATTAATGTTTCTGAAATTATAAAAAAAATTTTACCCACCAGTAAATAAGTGTTGCTTTCATATTCTAGAGTGATGATGCAATGTTTTTACGTGTGCGCACTTACACATGCGCAGTCTTAACGAAAACAATGCCGTCTCATCTCCTCGTATGTTTTAATATAATACGTATTATTAATGAATTGTATTGTTCATTTTGCTCCCTCAAACCCGTCGAAATTAGAGTTTCTACCGTCGAAATTTGAAATTATGTAGTGGGTTTTTTTTTGTGTCCAAATAAAAAACATCAAATTAAAAACTCGGGAAATTTGAGAACGTACCGGTGTAGTGGATCTCTCCCCTACAAACTACATCCGCATTCCAATGCGACAGTATCCTAGCAACCAAACGAGCGGCCCGGTGTCACCAGTTGCTACCATATCCTAGCAACACGGGCGGGGGGATCGCCACCTGCTACGTCTAGCCTAGCAACGGAGTCAAGAAACCGGGGAGTTCCCACGGGTTTACTTCCTGCTGCTGTGTATATAAGCTTGCATTCTCTCCACTGAGATTCATTCTGGCCTACGTTCCTGAACACGCAACACCTCCTCCAAGCAAGCTCCTCACTGTCCAGCCCTCATTCAACATGGAGGACAGCAACACGCAACATCTCCTCTAACGAAACTCCCACACAGATACCTCCTCAAGCACGCTACTCACTGAACGTGTCTCTTGACCAAGCTCCTCACCACACGGCATCTCCAGCGCCAGACTGTCTTGTATACAATATATTTTATATAAGAAAACCACCACCTAGAGTTTCCATCCAACCATCCTGAGTGCTAGGCAACATAATATCACGTACTCCTACACCGGTACTGTACTTGAATGTCGAAAATTTTGTTCATCTGTTACCAGGCCTTCACTTGTGTCACAAGCTATTTTCATTCCTGCAAATTATCTCCCTCATCTATGGCAGGTGTATCAAGGAGACATAAGTATACTATCGCATTTAAACTTGAGGTAGTGCGATATGCCAAAGAACATGGAAACAGGGCAAGAGAGAGAAACTTTGGACCACCACCTACTGAGAAGATGATTCGCCAGTGGAGGAAGCAGGAGGAAGAATTAAAAAAGCCAATAAACAGAAGCATAATCTTCGTACAGTGCCACCAAAATGGCCAGACTTAGAAAAAAACTTGAAAACATGGATATTTGACCAAAGAAACTTGGGTTTGGCAGTGACGACGAAGATGATAATTTTGGAAGCAAGAAGGTTTTCAGCAAACACAGGGGTGGATGATTTAAAAGGAACTGCTTGTTTGTGTTTTCGCTTCATGAAACGAAAAAGCTTAAGTTTGCGAACAAGAACAAAATTAGCTCAGAAAATGCCTGCAGCATACGAAGAGAAAATATTAGATTTCCATAAATTTATTATTAACGTTAGAAAACAGAGTTGTCCCGAACTCAGTCAAATTGAGAACATGGACGAAGTACCTTTGACTTTTGATGTGCCTAATAAAAGTGTAAATATAAAAGGGATGAAATCGGTGATTGTTAAAACCACTGGACACGAAAAGACTCACTACACGGTAGTTTTAGCTTGCTGTGCCGACGGGACCAAACAACCGCCTCTGTTAATTTTCAAGAGAAAAACATTACCAAAGGAAAACCTGCCAAATGGAATTCATGTCATTGTACAACCCAAGGGATGGATGGATGAAGAAGGTGTCAAGGAATGGTTGGATAAAGTGTCCTGGTGGCCTGCTACGAAAGAATTCACTGCTAGTATGGGATCAGTTTAGTGCTCACAGGACTGAAAACACCAAAAGGCTAGCAAAGGGGCTTAACACATAGCTGGCAGAAATTCCTGGTGGCCTGACTTCCCAGTTACAGCCACTAGATGTCAGCATTAATAAGCCCTTTAAGAATAACATGAGGGAGAAATGGAATAAATGGATGACAGAGGGGAATCATGATATGATGCCGACTGGAAGGATGAAACGCCCATCAATACCTGAAGTGTGTGAATGGGTGCTGAAGTCATGGTGTGATATTAAAACTAAAGTTATCATTAAGTCTTTCAAAAAATGTGGTATCAGTAATGCTATTGTTGGCACTGAAGACAACTTGTTGTACGAAACTGACAGTAGTGATGATGATGATGATGATGAAAGTTCCTCCCGTGATGATTCAGAGCTTGGTGATGAATCCAACAGTGACGACTTCTCGGGATTTGAAGATGAATAAAAATGCTTTTGACTGTTTTACTGGACATGATATTTAGAGATTTACATTTTTTTTATTTTTAGTGTTTGCTTACCAAAAATTATAATTTGACTTATTTTTACTGAGTTTTTTACTTGTAATTTTTGGTTTTTAAATAAAGATTTTTTGTTTTTAAATAAAGATTTTTTGTTTTATTTAGACTTTTATATACATGTTTACATTTGCTTACCTTCTACTGTTGGAAAATATTTCCCATCATTGTCATGCTGACAAAAACACGAGGAAGAATGTAAACGCTACAGCTTGCTAGACGTGGAGGCGACCAGGTGTATAAAATGAGTGCTGTATTAAAGATTTCACCTTCTTATACAGATTTTTTTTTTTTTAAGTTGATGAAAATGACGACTGATAAGCAGTTCTAAGTGATGATATTCAAAGAGGTGTGTGTGCTTGTGCCAAAAGGGCTGTACATCAAGCAATGGTTTCACTGGTGTAGGTAGTAGGCAGCTAATGTACCAAACAAGGAGGTACTACCGTCTGGGAAGATATTGGAAGCATAATGTATTGTCTAATGGTAGACCCTGCTGCTATGTGACCAAGTCCCAGGTTGACAATCTGACTTTCTGCAGGGTCTCAATTGTTTCTCTTACTTTGACAACACAACATACATACAGGTATATTGTTTCTCACTCTTGATATTTTTTTTTTCATTTTTGTATTTCTTTATTATAATTATTATTATTATTATTATTATTATTATTATTATTATTATTATTATTATTATTATTATTATATTTTCGCCCCCTAGGCCTGTGCCCAGGTGGGCTAAAACCTGTATTTTTTTTTTTTTTTAGAATTTCATTTCCAAAATCAGGGTGCGTCTTCCACGATGCAGCGTCTTCCAAGCCGAAAAATACGGTATATATATACTGTATATCTCGGCCTATAAGGCGTCGGGGTGCATAAGACGGCCCCCCTAAATTTCCATTTAAAAAGTAGCTTTTGAGCTATATAAGACCAGTACCCCAAATGTGACACTTACCCACTGACTCAGTAGTCCTCTACCAACCATCCTTGGTTTTTTAAAATAAGGCCAATTCACTTCAAGTAATGTCATCAAATGTTACCCGCTGGTGTAGTGTAAACACTAGTGACGTCACTGAAGCGTCTGCTATTTACCGGTAACTGGAACTAATGTCGGTGTCGAGTAAAATTTTTACATTTACAGGACTTGAAATGGATTTACCGATTTATTTGTTTATTTATTTATTTATAATATACTGTAATATATTAAACACACTGCAAGTTTTTTCTTTAATTTATACGGTTGCTTCGCATTAGACGATCGGTGGTGGGAGTGTTACCTCGTCTCGGTGGTGGGACTGTGCCGGATTTTCGAAAATGCCGGAAAACTGATGGTTACATTTGCTGTATAAGTTTAACAGAAAATGACTACCTGTACAGTCCTTTAAACAAAGAAAATTAAACACTTAAGTTAGGATAATATAATTGCCATTGCTGGATTCCTTGTAAGACCAGGAATATTTTGAATATAAATGTCATATATTTTGCACAAAAGATAACATATTTACTCAGAGTAAACATTATATCTAAAATTTGTATGTCTAATGCAAAATCTATGATGTTTATATTCAAAATGATCATCAAATTGTAAGAATTCCAGCAATGTAAATAATATTCTGGCCGGGTAATTTGTATGAATTTTATGAGCTAAAACAAATATCTTCAGTTAATAAAAAAAAAAATATTCTTCACGACACTATCTGTCAATCAAAGTACCCCAACTTGCCTCCCCCCTCTTCCAACCGCGCCAGATGGGCGGTCGGTCCCAACCCTCCCCCCCACCCCCCACCTTCCATCCCTACCAGAGAAATGTTGGGTGAAAAAACTAATTTTAACTTTTATAATAAATAATACCTCAAACTAAAGTTAGGATAATATAATTGACATTGCTGGATTCCTTGTAAGACCAGGAATATTTTGAATATAAATGTCATATATTTTGCACAAAAGATAACATATTTAATCAGAGTAAACATTATATCTAAAATTGTATGTCTAATGCAAACTCTATATGTTTATATTCAAAATGATCATCAAATTGTAAGAATTCCAGCAATGTAAAGTATATTCTGGCCAGGTAATTTGTATGAATTTTATGAGCTAAAACAAATATCTTCAGTTAATAAAAAAAAAATATTCTTCACACCGTGCCAGATGGTCGGACGGTCCCTCCCACCCCCCACCCCCCACCAACCCTCCCTACCAGATAAATGTGTGGGAAAACCAGACTATTTACCTTTTTAGTAATAAATAATACCTCAGACTGAAGTTAGGATAATATAATTGACATTGCTGGATTCCTTGTAAGACCAGGAATATTTTGAATATAAATGTCATATATTTTGCACAAAAGATAACATATTTACTCAGAGTAAACATAATATCTAAAATTTGTATGTCTAATGCAAAATCTATGATGTTTATATTCAAAATGATCATCAAATTGTAAGAATTTCAGCAATGTAAATTATATTCTGGCCGGGTAATTTGTATGAATTTAATGAGCTAAAACAAATATCTTCAGTTAATAAAAAAAAAATATTCTTCACACCGTGCCAGGTGGTCGGTCGCCGGTCCCACCCTACCAGATGAATGTGTGGGAATACCAGACTGTTTACCTTTTTAGTAATAAATAATAAATCAGACTAAAGTTAGGATAATATAATTGACATTGCTGGATTCCTTGTAAGACCAGGAATATTTTGAATATAAATGTCATATATTTTGCATAAAAGATAACATATTTACTCAGAGTAAACATTATATCTAAAATTTGTATGTCTAATACAAAATCTATGATGTTTATATTCAAAATGATCATCAAATTGTAAGAATTCCAGCAATGTAAATTATATTTTGGCCGGGTAATTTGTATGAATTTTATGAGCTAAAACAAACCTCTTCAGTTAATAAAAAAAAAAATATTCTTCACACCGTGCCAGGTGGTCGGTCGCCGGTCCCTCCCTCCCTCCCTCCCTCCCACCCCCCACCAACCCTCCCTACCAGATGAATGTGTGGGAATATCAGACTGTTTACCTTTTTAGTAATAAATAATAAATCAGACTAAAGTTAGGATAATATAATTGACATTGCTGGATTCCTTGTAAGACCAGGAATATTTTGAATATAAATGTCATATATTTTGCACAAAAGATAACATATTTACTCAGAGTAAACATTGTATCTAAAATTTGTATGTCTAATGCAAAATCTATGATGTTTATATTCAAAATTATCATCAAATTGTAAGAATTCCAGCAATGTAAATTATATTCTGGCCGGATAATTTGTATGAATTTTATGAACTAAATAAAAAAATTATACTTCATCCGCGTAAAGGGGTACACCCACCGCGGAATGTGAGCATCCTGGGTTCTGGCAGGGCACCGTGTAAACGTGGAAACGCGGAATGTGGGACCGCGTAAAGTGAGGGTTGACTGCACACATATAGAGGGGGGGGGGGGAGATAACACTGCTTATCTGAACTGTTTAAAGAAAATCAGTTATTGCTGCATTTGAACAACTAAGGTCCTTAAGTGTTAACAAGGTTATGAAAAGAATATTACATCAACAATAAAAAAAACTATGAAACAGAACTCTCAGGGCTGAAAATCACACTAAGTCTGGTTGTCAACAACTGTTGTCACTGAGATGTTATATGCAAGTAACCTCAGAATTTGTCTTTGAATAAAGAGAAAACTGTATACTGTACAGTACTATAAAGATAAATTAAGAACAAATAAGTGTAGGAGTATATTGTATGTGGAAGACGAATGTTTATCTGGGAGCAGCTGGCAGAGAGGAGGGGGAGAAGCATGGGTGGGTGGTTCCCTCCCCCTCTTTCCCCCTAAGATTCCTTTAACACTTCTTTGTGCATTTTCACCATAATTCTCATTTAGGTTCATTTGGCACCAGGTTGATAAAATATGAGCCTAAAAGAATCAGCTTTTCAGAAAAAAATCCCACACTGAACACCAGTGTAGGTAGTAGGCAGCTATCAAACAGGGAGGTACTACTGCCTGGGAAGATATTGGAAACATAATGTGTTGTCTAATGGTAGACCCTGCTGCTATAGAGCCTCACGAAAATTGTGACCAAATCCCAGGTTGGTGATCTGTCTTTCTGCCTCATTTAAACACAATTGCAGGTCTCAATTTTTTCTCTTACTTGACAATACAACATACATAAAGCATTTCTCACTACCCTCTCCCTTCTCCAGTGTTTGAATCTGCTATCCCAGTTTGTCCGCTCGTACTGAATCGCATTTATTTACTGCCATTGCTATACTCAGTGCTCGGGAACGCATCCTTATTTAACCCTTGTATTATTCCCTCCGTTATACATGTTTTCACTTTTCGAGCAGATTCCAAGGAACGTATCTACTTGTATCATCGAGATTTTATTGTATACATAACTCATCAAACTCAATAACTTATCAGTTACAGGAAACATCACTAAAACGAAATTAACATTAAAATGATACATGTAACCCATTAAGAAAATCATCACAATCTGCTCTGCTAAGTAAGATCAACTGAGCAACTAAAAGAAAAATACATAATAGCAATGAATAAAAATACATGTTGCATCTGCATAGCTAAACCACACACAGCAATTAGAGATTCAGAAAATTAGGTGGTTTCTTAAGACACTCAGACCTGCGTAGAGGCGACCTACTCTCTGGAGAATGAGCAACAGGCTGATGTGGTAACTGTGGTTTTACTACAGGCACATCAGCAAATCCGGGTCTTATGGTCTGAGTCGCTGGACCACTCTTGTCGATCTGGCTAAGTGGTGCCTCAGAGCTGTTAGGAACCTACAGAGCATGATCTTTAGTTTCCGCAGACACACCTGGCAAGTCCCCTCTCGGAGCTAGATCTCGAATTGATACAGTTGTTTCTTTGCCATCAGCAAAGCGCATGCGAACATACTGAGGGTTTGCTTCAAGAAGCTCTGCCTCATCGACAGCAGGATCGTACTTAGACTGTTTGACATGACGCCTTACACGAAAAGGTCCCAGTGAAGAAAGCCAAGTTAGAATGGAGCATCCACTAGTTGAATGACGCTGGAAGTTCAATAAACGTTCGTGTGGTGTGGCATTTGTCGCAGTTGACAGTAATGTATGTGTATCTTGTAGGACACATTCCCAGAGGGTGATGGATAAGTGTTGAGTTTTGAGTGCAAGAGTCACAGCCTTCCAAATTACCCCATTGTAGCAGTCACAGTAGCCATTTCCTTGAGGATTGTAGGGATTGGTTCAGCTGGTAGAAATCCTGTGGCTATGTAAAAAGTCACGAACTTTTGAGGACATAAAGGAGGTGACTCTGTCTGGGTGTATAAAAACAGGCATGCCAAAGATAGCGAACAGCTGGAAGAGGCATTTGATTACAGTGTGGGCCGTCATATCAGTACAAGGAAAAGCGACAGGGAAAGGAGAGAACTCATCTATCACTGTCAGCAAGTATCGATTAGAACACGATGATGTCAGTGGTCCTTTGAAGTCGATACTGAGCCTCTCAAACGGATGTGTAGCTTTGACCAAATGAGAAGTTTCTGGCTGATAGAACCTCGGCTTGCACACAGCACAAATGGAGCAGGAAGAAGTAACCTTCCTTACATAGTCTACCGAGAAAGGGAGGTTTCGTGTTCTAACAAAGTGAACCATTCGTGTGATTCCAGGATGGCAAAGAGAGTATCTTGATCAACATATTAGAACTGAAAGCAGAACAGTATGCCCTGGAAAAAGTATCTGACAGAACATTACTCTTGCCACCACTGGCACTCCTGCAGCTGCTACTCTTGCCACCACTGGCACTCCTGCAGCTGGTACTCTTGCCACCACTGGCACTCCTGCAGCTGCTACTCTTGCCACCACTGGCACTCCTGCAGCTGGTACTCTTGCCACCACTGCCACTCCTGCAGCTGGTACTCTTGCCACCACTGCCACTCCTGCAGCTGGTACTCTTGCCACCACTGGCAGCTGGTACTCTTGCCACCACTGGCACTCCTGCAGCTACTCTTGCCACCACTGCCACTCCTGCAGCTGCAGCTGGTACTCTTGCCACCACTGCCACTCCTGCAGCTGGTACTCTCGCCACTGCACTCCTGCAGCTGCTGCTCTTGCACCACTGCCACTCCACAGCTGCTACTCTTGCCACCACTGCCACTCCTGCAGCTGCTACTCTTGACACCATTGGCACTCCTGCAGCTGCTCTTGCCACCACTGGCACTCCTGCAGCTGTTATTCTTGCCACCACTGCCACTCCTGCAGCTGTTACTCTTGCCACCACTGCCACTCCTGCAGCTGGTACTCTTGCCACCACTGCCACTCCTGCAGCTGGTACTCTTGCCACCCTGCAGCTGCCTCTGCCACCACTGCCACTGCAGCTGGTACTCTTGCCACCACTGCCACTCCTGCAGCTGCTACTCTTGCCACCACTGCCATTCCTCTGGCACTCTTGCCACCACTGCAGCTGCTACTCTTGCCACACCTGCAGCTGGTACTCTTGCCACTGCCACTCCTGCAGCTGCTACTCTTGCCACCACTGCCCCCAGCTGCTCTCTCGCCACCACTGCCACTCCTGCAGCTGCTACTCTGCCACCACTGTCACTCCTGCAGCTGCTTCTTGCCACCACTGCCACTCCTGCAGCTGCTGCTCTTGCCCACTGCTGCAGCTGTTACTCTTGCCACCACTGTCACTCCTGCAGCTGCTACTTTGCCACCACTGCCACTCCTGCAGCTGGTACTCTTGCCACCACTGCCACTCCTGCAGCTGTCTTGCCACCACTGTCCCTCCTGCAGCTGGTACTCTTGCCACCACTGTCACTCCTGCAGCTACTCTTGCCACCACTGCTACTCCTGCAGCTGTTACTCTTGCCACCTGTCCTCCTGCAGCTGCTGCACTTGCCACCACTGCCACTCCTGCAGCTGCTGCCTCCTGCAGCTGGTGCTCTTGCCACCACTGCCACTCCTGCAGCTGCTACTCTTGCCACCACTGCTACTCCTGCAGCTGTTACTCTTGCCACCACTGTCCTCCTGCAGCTACTTTTACCACCAGCTGTTACTCTTGCCACTGTCACTGCAGCTGCTCTTGCCACCACTGCCACTCCTGCAGCTACTACGCCACCACTGTCACTCCTGCAGCTGCTGCTCTTGCCACCACTACTCCTGCCTGTTACTCTTACCACCACTGTCACTCCTGCAGCTGCTACTTTTGCCACCTGCCACTCCTGCAGCTGCTGCTTTTGCCATCACTGTCACTCCTGCAGCTGCTGCTCTTGCCACCACTGCCACTCCTGCAGCTGCTACTACTGCCACCCTGCAGCTGCTACTGCCACCACTGCCACTCCTGCAGCTGCTACTTTGCTGCCACCACTGTCCTCCTGCAGCTGCTACTCTTGCCACCACTGCCTCCTGCAGCTGCTACTCTCGCCACCACTGTCACTCCTGCAGCTGGTACTCTTGGCTGCTACTCTCACACCACTGTCACTCCTGCAGTTGCTACTTTGCCACCACTGCCACTCCTGCAGCTGCTACTTTGCCACCACTGTCACTCCTGCAGCTGGTACTCTTGCCACCACTGCCACTCCTGCAGCTGCCTTTGCCACCACTGCCACTCCTGCAGCTGCTGCTTTTGCCACCACTGTCACTCCTGCAGCTGCTACTCTGCCACCACTGCTACTCCCAGGTGCTACTTTGCCACCACTGCCACTCCTGCAGCTGCTACTTGCCACCACTGCCACTCCTGCAGCTGCTACTTTGCCACCACTGTCACTCCTGCAGCTGCTACTCTTGCCACCACTGCTACTCCTGCAGCTGCTACTCTCGCCACCACTGTCACTCCTGCAGCTGCTGCGCCACCACTGCCACTCCTGCAGCTGCTGCCACCACTGCCACTCCTGCAGCTGCTACTCTCACCACCACTGCACTCTGCTACTCTTACCACAGTCACTCCTGCAGCTGCCTGCCTGTCCTCCTGCAGCTGCACCACTGCCACTCCTGCAGCTACTCTGCCTCCTGCAGCTGCTACTCTTGCCACTGCCTCCTGCAGCTGCTGCTACTCTTGCCACCACTGCCACTCCTGCAGCTGCACCACTGTGCAGCACTCTTGGCTGGCCAGCTGGTACTCTTGCCAGCTGCTACTGCACCACTGCCACTCCTGCAGCTGCTCTTGCCACCACTGCAGCTGCCAGCAGCTGGTACTCTTGACTCCTGCAGCTGCTACTTTGCCACCACTGCCACTCCTGCAGCTGCTGCTCTTGCCACTGCCACTCCTGCAGCTGGTGCTCAGAGCTCGCACCACTGCCACTCCTGCACTGCACCCTGCAGCTGCCTCTTTGCCACCACTGCCACTCCTGTAGCTGCTACTATTGCCACCACTGCCACTCCTGCAGCTGGTACTCTTGCCACCACTGCCACTCCTGCAGCTGGTACTCTTGCCACCACTGCCACTCCTGCAGCTGCTACTCTTGCCACCACTGCCTGCCCACAACCCAGACTACCAAGACTGCAACTGGCCACCGTGGCATTAAAGCAAAAAGAAGGGAAAGGGCCACCTTGATGTTTCACTCGCACACATGATCTCCAGATCACAGACAAAAAGGGTTTATATTGTTGTTTGTGCTATGTGAGGCATGTGAGAAGGTGGGGCACATGCTATGAGTTTTTCATGTGTGATGTGCCACTGTGCCTTATGAATTGTTTCACTGTATCATTCAGTGCAAACCTTTCTTTATATTTTTTATTCAATTTTATGCACACACAATCGTACATACAGTACAGAATGTGAAAAAAACTAACCTCAGACCCAAAACATCGAGGGAATAAACATTTCTTTGTGTGTGAGAGTTTGAGGGAGAGCATTGTTTAGGGTCGGCAGAGGACGTGTCCCCAGTGGGGCCGGTTACTATGGCGAGGCTTGAGGCCTGCAGCTGTGTCTTATGCATACTGTATAGTGGTTGTGTTATATTTTCACTTAGATTTGCTTTAATGGTTTTAGCTGCATATTTTGATCTTGATAATATTTTATTTATATTTTTAATGTGTTAGATAGTATATTACAGTAGTTGTGTAATATTTATCATTAGTGGGTAGGCTGTTTTGTTGTTCGTGAACTGATTTCATGTTTTTGGGGTATGATATTAGGGTTTTCTTGTTATTGGAGTAACGAACCTTATTTTTCCCATATGTTCTATTATTTTATTCATTATACGAAAATCCACTTTACAAACCTTACCCATTTGACTCCTCCATACAAATGTTTGCCGATGACGCCAAGTTATTTCGAGAGATTAAGAACCAAGCGGACTGTGAAGAACTGCAGAAGGACCTCTGTGGGCTCCAGGAATGGTCGAAGAAATGGCTGCTGAGATTCAATGTCACGAAGTGTAAGAGGATGCACCTGGGGCATACCAACGGTAAGGAGGCGTATCATATGTCCCACCGGGTTGAAGAAACTGCACTAGTTGAGACTGTGTGTGAGAAGGACCTAGGTGTGTATGTTGACAATGAGCTGAAGTTCTCGGGCCATTGCGAGAAGAAGGTAAATCAGGCAAATAAATTATTGGGTCTTATAAGAAGGTCGTTCAGATATCTAGACGGTCCGTCCCTCGTAACGATCTTCAGGAGTGAAGTGCTTCCCCATCTGGAGTACTGTCACCCCGTCTGGTCCCCGAGATATGCTAGGGACTGTCAGTTGGTTGAAAATGTTCAAAGGAGGGCCACCAGACTGGTGCCTGCACTTCAGCACCTCAGCTATCCTGAGAGATTGGAGTGCCTGAACTTGCCTAGCTTATACTACAGACAGGCAAGGGGGGACCTAGTTGAGGTGTATAAGCATCTCAGGGGGCACTACTCAGTTGAGTGTCCTTACTTGGAGCTGGCGGACACTCGCCCCACAAGGGGTCACAGCTCGAGATTGAAGAAGCCGCAAGTCCAGAAAACCGTGAGGGCAAACTTTTTCGGAGTGAGGGTTGTAAACTCTTGGAACAATCTACCAGAGAGTGTTGTGACGGCACCGAGTGTGAGCTCTTTCAAGACAAGACTTGACCATCACTGGAGCAGGTTCAGGTACATTCAGGAGCCGGTGTATGCCCAGTATTTGCCAACAGTACGTGATAGAGACGTGACCGATCGCCCGGGCGGCTAGCGAGCCGATCTTTTGGTGAAGAAGTTATATGAAAAGGAAAAGTAATCAGAGACGTGACCGATCGCCCAAGCGGCTAACAAGCCAATCAGTGGCGAAGAAGATAAAAGTAAAAAAAGACATACTTGTATTATTATTATTTTTTCAATCAGAGTAGAAAAAAAAATTGTTTTGTACAGTAGTTTCTCCTATACACTTATCCCCCCATAATCGTGAGGGTAAAATTCTTGGAAATCATTGCGAATCGTGAATTCACAAATACTGAATTTAATACAGGCATCCCCGCATTACAGATTTCAAAGTTACGTAAATTGGCCCTCACCGTTTAAAAAAAAATGGGATATGGACAAAAAACTCACCCTTATTGAGTTTGGGTAAATGCCTGTAAAAAAAAATAAAAATAAAATAAAATTTTAGCCCAAATTTTTATCAAAATTGTAGAATTTATTTTGTGTGGATTCTCTGTGGTAACCATGGTTGCAACCCCACCACAACAACAACAACAGCAGTTTCAGTCAGTTTGAATTCAGCTTTGCCTCTTCAGGACTGTACTACTACTGTGTTTTCTTATTCAAGATGAGTGGAAATAGGCCCTTAAGTGCAACAGCATGCAGTGGTGGTAAGAGACCACGAATGTGCATTACATTGGAAGCAATATTATACGTGTTAAAGAGGTTTGATGAGGGAAAAAGTGGGTTACATTGCCAAAACATTGGGCCTTGTTACCGCCACTGTCAGAACCATGAGTGATAACAAGACAAAATTAGGGCTAGTGCTAAAGTTGCTACTCCATTGTTAGCCTGTACACTGTATTTTCACCTTAGTGATGTTATGATAAGTATGGTATGCTTACTGAGTGTGTGGCTTG
Source organism: Homarus americanus (assembly GCF_018991925.1). Classification (NCBI taxonomy): domain Eukaryota; kingdom Metazoa; phylum Arthropoda; class Malacostraca; order Decapoda; family Nephropidae; genus Homarus; species Homarus americanus. The sequence continues at coordinate 64,954 of NW_024737097.1, forward strand.
AGGACCAGACCAAGCAAAATGTGCCCATTAACACCATGGTTATTCAGAAAAAGGTTAAGCGTCTGCACAAAGATTTGGTTAAGGAACAAGGTGCTAGTTAAACCCTTTAATGCCAGCAAAGGTTTGAACATTTTAAGAAATGCCTAAACCTCCATAACTTTAAGATGGTAGGTGAAGCAGCCAGAGCTGATACTGAGACTGCAAGGCGACACCCAGTCGAACGAGAGGCAATCATTAAGGCTGATGGATACACACCACGATAAGTGTACAATGTAGATGAAACCAGCCTGTTCTTGAAGTACATGCATGCCCAGACATTTATTTCAACAGAAGAGAAGACAGCTCCGTTTTCAAGGTTTCCAAGGATCGTGTAACTCTTCTGTTAGGGGGCAATGTTGCAGGAGATTTTAAGTTAAAGCCCATGTTTGTGTGCCAATAGCATCTTTACAGATTCCCAGTTTGGATTTAGAGCTAGAAGGTCGACTGAAGAGTGCTCTGCTATCCTTTACTAATGACATCTTAAATTCCTTTGATGACAGTCAGTTCACAGTCGGTATATTCTTGGACCTCTCAAAAGCCTTCGATACTGTCGACCATACCATCCTCCTTTCAAAGCTTGAACATTATGGCGTTAGGGGCCTGTCCCACAATTGGTTTACCTCATATCTGTCCAACAGGATGCAGTATGTCTGCTATAATAATCACCAATCTGACTCCTCACCAATCTTGTATGGCGTCCCCCAAGGTTCCATTCTCGGTTTAGTACTGTTTTTGTTGTACATAAACGACATAGTCCATGCCAGCCCACTCATAAAATACAACTTATTTGCAGATGATAGTAATCTCTATGCCAGCAACTCAGACCTCCATTCCTTGATGAGAACTATGAACGCTGAATTAACTAAAGTCAGGGCCTGGGTAATACGTAATAAACTGACCTTAAACCTTGAGAAAACCCACTACACGATCTTTCACAGAAGGAAAAACTTACCCCCAGACTTGGACCCCCTGTACCTTGGTAATACAGTCCTCGAATGCGAACAAAATACTAAATTCCTCGGAGTTATTGTTGATGAGAAACTTAACTGGAGAAACCACATACAAGCCATTCACAGTAAAGTCGATAAACAATGCTGTATCATGTATCACACTCGACAGTCACTCACTCTCACAGCAATGAAAGAAATCTATCATGATCTTGTTTACCAACACCTGATACACTGTCACATACTATGGGGGCCTCTGGCTCTTCAAAAACACAATCTCTGGTTACTGCACAAAAGAGAGTTGTACGGACTATGACCTACTTGAAAAAACAGATCATTTGCTATATTGAAAATTTTAAAATTCAAAGATATTAACACCTACTGCTGTGCCCTCTCTGTTTACAAATCTATCAATCACTTGCTTGACAATAATTATTTCCTGTTCCGGAATAATCAGAGATACAACTTAAGGCACCCAGAGCTACTAAGACAACCCCCCATGCGCTCCTCTCAGTCCCAGACCTCCATAAAATATCACGGTGTGAAGGTGTGGAACAACTTACCCCCATCCATCCGAGCAAAGACTACGCTCCCTTCCTTTAAATCATCTCTTAAAAAATATCTATTGTCTAAGTATTAATATTTCTTGCAACACTTACTATATTTACAGTACCTGCTTTTATTGTACTTGTATACCATCAAAACCGTTTTATTGGAAATTATCATGTAAATAGATAAGTAATTACCATTGCAATAAATATAATTGCCAACTAGACATAATCCTGTGCTCTATCTTCTTGTTCAACCTTATTACTGTACAACCCATGTTGTACTGCTCCCCATTATACTTATGTTTTTCAATTCCACTGTTTTTTATGTATACAGGTAGTCCCCGACTTACGACCATATGGACTTACGTCCATTGGTACTTACGACCTGCTCTGACCGTACGTCCGTCGGGACACACGACCGTTGCAGTCGTGACCAAAAATATTTTCAAATGACGCGCGCATTTTCTATACCGAAACGTTTCCGTCCGGGGCAAGAGGGTGGCGCGTCTCGGGTCGCCTCGTGGGTACACTCACTCAGTGGAGCGCTTAGTTAGTGCTTGGCTATCGTATCCTTTACTGATCGCGCTGTGAACTTTCGTTATTATCGTATTTAATTGACTTTATAATGACTGGAAAGCATACAAGAGAGAGTGCTGGTGGTGTTCCAAAGAAAAGGAGACAGGCAATTACTTTTGAGATGAAAATGAAGATAATAACACAGTATGAGAATGGAAAAACAGTAGCAACAATCTCACGCGACCTAGGTTTCTCACACTCGACTATATCCACTATTCTGAAGGACAAGGAATGTATTCATGAAATAGTGAAAGGAACAACACCTATAAAGGGAACTATAATATCAAAGAGAAGACAAGGTCCTATTCACGATATGGAAAAATTATTGGTGATATGGATAGAAGACCAGATACAGAAGCGTGTACCCTTAAGCCTTCTAACCACACAGGCTAAAGCAAGAAGCCTGTTCCAAAGCCTGAAGGAGCAGGCAGGAGATGAATGTGATCAAACCTTTACAGGAAGTCATGAGTGGTTTGATAGATTTAAAAAACGCTACAGTCTACACGATGTTAAGGTGAGTGGAGAGGCAGCTAGTGCCGATGTTGGTGCTGCCGAAGCTTTTAAGGAGGAGTTAGATGAAGTGATTGTGGAAGGGAATTATTTGCCTGAGCAAATATTCAATGTAGATGAGACTGGATTATTGTGGAAGCGCATGCCTGAGCAGACATACTGTTTCAAAGGAGTTAATGAAAATGAAGTTATATCGGATATTAGTAACAAGATAGTGGAGTTAGGTAAACAGCTGGAGTTAGAAATTGATAATGAAGATGTTGGACAGTTGGTTGAAAGTGTAGCAGAAGAGCTCAGTAACAAGGATCTTATTGAACTAGACGCACAGAAAATTGCAGAGGAAAATGAGAGACAAAATGTAGAAGAACCTGCACCCCCCAAAAAGTTTCAGTGAAACATATGGCAGAGGCATTTGCTACAATTAATAAAGGAATGCAAATGTTTGATGGCATGGATTAAAACTATGAGCGTTATGCCAAAGTTGACAGAATGGTCCAAGAGTCACTAGCTTGCTACAGGGAGATTTATAATGAAAAGAAAAAGCAAACTGTGCAGTCTAAATTGGACATCTATTTCAAGAAGTCCCCCAGTGCTGTCTCCTCATGCCCCACCAGTGCTGCCTATTCACTCCCTCAAGATGATCCAATACCTTCAACCAGCAAGTTTCCACAGCACATAAACCTGTCTGAAGAATGCGACATTGATGACCCACCCAGCCCTGTCTCCTCCACTGCTTCATCCAATTAATATAGTCTCCATGTATCCTGTAAATAGAAAATTATGGGGGCCCCGTGTGCATTCAGCTGACTACATTTAAGGTAAGTGCTCAGTCACACTGTATCCATTCCTCATTATTTATTACTTTTACTGTACTGCATCCATTCCTCATTATTTATTACGTTTAGTGTACTTACTGTATTTCATTGTAGATTTTTTTTTTTTTTTTTTATGTCGGACTTACGACCATGTCGGATTTATGACCTGGATTGGGTCCCTAACCCTGTCGTAAGTCGGGGAGCACCTGTTTATATAAAAAAAAAAAAAAAATGCAGTATTTGTCTGCATTTACGAAATAACAGAACATATGGGATTAATTGAGATAGAGACTGAGCCGACCCCCAAACTACACTTTTTCCAACACAATACGTACTTTGTAGTAAAAATAACATCTTAATTTTATGATGGTATGCACACACAATTAATATTTAAGAGAAATATCAATAATATTAGGTTTTTTAACATTTACGTTAGTAGAAAAGATGGCTGGGCACATGGGGATGGGGGGTTGGTTCCGAGGCAGAGGGCAGATAATTATTGGCCCTCACCTGTATCACTTGTATCAATTGTATCACTATCCACCACAGAGGCTTGCAGGGCCTCTTTGACAAACCCCTCAAAGTCCATATCCTCACTATCACTATCACTGACTTGGGCCGGCTGTGGTGGGAGGCGGGTAATGTTTTGATGACTGGGCAACCTTGTGCGCACCCTGCCTGCAACGCTTCCCGCGTAAATGATGAAATTTACCGAGTAATTAAAACATTTCATTCTGGCAAGGCACCGCGTAAATGACCAAATGCATGAACAAAATCCGCGTAAATCCAGACTATACAGTAGTACCCCGATTTACGTGGTCAATTGAACCCACAGGGTACCGCGGAAAGTGAAAACCGCGTAAAGTGAACAACAGAACATATGGGATTAATTCCAATAGAGACTGGCCCGACCCCCAAACTCCACTTTTTGACGACACAAAACTATGTTGTAGTAAAAATATTATCTTAACTTTATGATGGTATGCACGCACACATAATACAGAAGAGGTTAGGTTAGGAAAAATAAAGGTTAGGTTTGACACTTAAGTTAGTAGAAGAGATGGGTCGGCATACGGGGATGGAGGCTGGTTCCGAGGCAGAGGGCAGATTACTGGCTTTCGGTGAATCACCATCACTATCCACCATAGTTGTCAGAGCCTCCCTGACAAATCCCTCAAAGTCACCTTCACTGTCACTGTCACTATCACTGGCTCGGCCTGGCTGTGGTGGGTTGCGGGCGAAGAACTCGGTAATGCTTTTTTGACGGCTAGTGTTGATGTTGTCTTGATACACCTTGATGTACGGCTCCATAGCCTGCACCAGCCGGGTATGGAGGACTTCATAGCGGTCATCGTTATGGTCGTTGGAAAGGAAGAACTTCAGTTTCTCTGCACACTCGATGGCACCCTTAATATTACTATGCGTTAACTTGTGTTCTTCTGGGGTTGACGCACCACCTGCCTCTTCATTGATGTGATCATCTTCCAACATCTCGTCGGCAGTCATTTCAGGATCTCTGATCACCTCCAGGATGTCTTCGTTGGTGGTCTCGGAGAAGCCTTCAGCTGCAATACAGTGCGCAGCTTCTCTTGCAAGGTCCAATGCCACTGTAACAGACTGAACCTCACCAGTCACAGGTTGACTCCGCCTCTCACCTGGGACACCATGCAACACATGCCTCCATGCGTGACGAATCGTAGCTACAGACAGCTGATCCAGTGCGTCCACCAAGAAGTCCACAGCTTGTTTTACGTTAAATTTTTTCCAAAACTGTTTGACAAGAACTTCTTGATTCACCACCTGTTGTTCTTTGTCCTCGTTCTCGTCGCTTTTGCTCTCGCTATCGGTGTCACCCAGCTTACGCAACTCATCCTTGGTGTTGGTACAGTCATTCAGGAGCTTAAATTTCTTTGCAGAGTATGCAGCTTTCACATTGCATATCAACTCCTGGTCCATGGGCTGGATTAATGTCGTAGTGTTGGGAGGAAGGAAGACCACTTTTAAGTTGGGGTGATGATCCATAAGTAGTGGCGAGTGTCCTGGTGCGTTGTCAAGGAGCAACAGAATGTTGAATGGAACATTCTGTTGCTCGCAGAATTTCTTCACGTTGGGGACAAAACAGTCATCAAACCAGGAGAGTGACAGAGCAGAGAAAATCCACGCCTTACGTGAGGTCAGCCAGTGGACATTAATCTTGTAGGCGTGCGGCTTGCGGACTGTGTGGATCACCGATAACTTGAGTTTACAGGTAACGGAGGCATTGGTGGTAAAGGGGACGGTGATGCGCTCCTTCTGCAACTTCTGGTCCCGAATCTTGCTGGCAGACTGGACAACGAAGGTCTTGGTAGGCAGCTTCTTCCAAAATAGACCGGATTCGTCCATGTTGAACACCTGGTCGTCGGTGTAATGTCCTTCCTCCATAACCTCACGTAAGAACGGAGGAAAATCTCTAGCCGCCACACGGTCAGCACTCGCTTCTTCACCACCAATGTTGATGTTGGTGATCTTGTTCCTCTTCTTAAACCTATGCAGCCAACCAGAGGAAGCATTGAAGGGTTTGGGCTCTGCAATTCCCATCTTACGTGACACTGCTGCGTTCAGTTCACGGGCGTACTCTTGAATGGATCGCGTGTCCACCGCCATGTTGTGTCGCTCCTGACGAATCAAGTAACTCACCAGCAAATTTTCAACCTTTAGCAGCACCTTGTTCTGGCAATACTTGATCATTGAAGCACCTGCAGACTTTGTGATTCTCATGTGTTCTTTGATCTTGGCTGCATCCTTCTTAATAGTACGAATCGTAGATTCGTTGACTCCATGCTGGCGCGCGAGATCAGCTTGACGTGTTCCTTTCTCCAACTCTTGAATGATCTTGTATTTCACTTCGTAGCTTAGGGAATGTCGTACAGTATCTTCTTTGGCTTAGGGCGGCTGGGTCCAGGTAAGGCAAGGTTTCTCTCTGGGGGCGGTGGTCTGGCAGAAGCCATTTTACAGAACAATGGATACTGGTTTACACGGTGTGGCCTGGAGGGATGCAACTGACGCGGCTAGGTCAAGCGTCGTCTTTCCTCCATCCCGCAGGTGGACATGTCATATTACTTTAAACCAATCACAGCTAGCAGCGGAGGGAGGTAAGGATGCACGGCCCAATCACAGTCCGATACGTCATATGACGTCACTGATAACGCAACAGAGACATCCACTGCGTAACCTTACTGCGCAGCTTGCCCAAGCGGGAGAAGGCGGGAGGGTCGAATCTAAAAATAGCGTCGCGCCAGACACTCTACGCGTATATGTGTAGATGCATCGCGTAAAGTGAAAGTCCGGTTCTGGCGAGGTACCACGTAAATGTAGAATCGCGTAAAGTGAAACCGCGTAAAGCGGGGTATTACTGTACTGTCATAAATAAATAAAATTAATAAATATTGAAGTGATAACTGTGGTAACATTATGAGATGTTCTTATTACCACCATGCTATTGTAATATTCCAGATGATACTAACTGTTACATAATACTTCCTTGAGATAAATGTATAGTATACATCAGATGCCTAAAAGAGAGCTCAGGTTCTCAACTGGCTCAGCCATGTTAATACTGTTATTATTATCCACTCTGTATCTGTGTTTTTCTGGCTAAATAAACTGTTTCAATTCAATTCAATTCAAATCCAGTGATATGGTGCTCCAATAGGAAATCATGGAGAACTGCCAGCCTCTTCCAAGATTGGTTCACAAACTGTTTTTGTCAAGCAGCAGAAAGGTACAGTAACCAATGAAATATTTACAACAAGGCTGCTTTATTACTGTTAAATAATGCTCCCAGCCACCCTATTAACCTTAATGACCTTTCCAGTAATATCAGGGTTGAATACCTGCCTTGATACAGCATATGGATCAAGGTGTGATTGCCAACTTTAAGGCGTACAGTACCATTTACGTAGGACATTTAAACAACTTATAGCTGCAATTGCTGGTGAGGCTCAGTAATCAGTCTGAGATTTGGGGAGGAAATTTAACATCATGAATACCATAGAAAACACTGCCGAGTCCTGGGATGAGGTCAAATGCAAAAAAGTGAATGGAGTGGAAGAACATCTGGCCAGAATTCATCCAAGATTTCCAAGGTTTTCCCCAGGTTCAGACCTTAAATGAGTTGCAACAGGAAATTTTAACTCTGGCAAATGGTGCAGGGTTCAAGGACATGTATCACGATGGTGTGGTTGAGCTGTTGAGAGTCACACAGAAAGGATCTGTCCAATGTTGATGGAACAGGAACGAGCTGCTGGTGAAGAGGAAGATATAGAAGTTCCAACCACCACCCGTGAACTGACAACAAAGGTTATGGCTAAATGGATTACTCAAATGGTAGATCTGATTCAACCCTTTGAGACTAACAATCCAGATCTTGAATGCAGCCTCAAGTGTGCCAGAGAATTGGAGATTGCCATGAGGGGCTACAAGGAACTGTACACTCAAAAATTGCACTGTCAACGACACATCACATTAGACAATTTAAAACTGTATATTTTCATACACATATGTGCTTGCGTAATATTTCTGAGCCTCAAAAAATTCTGTAGGAATACATCTACACTTACATAATGTGAGTCAATGGGAAAAATGGTTTTGCATTATGGAAGGATTATCAGGAATGGAACCCTTCTACAACCAGAGGGATGCCTGTACTATACTGTCCATTCTGGGATCACTAATTCTAAGGGGATAACTTAACTCTACTCTTAATTTTAATGTCGCTACCACCAGACCCCCTGGACAGTATGTAGCTTGTTAGGTAGCTGGCAGATCAAGCCAGGCATGGGTGTATGTTTGCATTCATGAAACCAAAGGTGGGAGTAAGGGTGAAACATTATTCATGGCTTAACTAATTTATTTCCTAATAAAAAAAAAATAGTGCAGTCAGTTACAATACAAAAAACAGTTGACCTTCATCAAAATAACTACTATTAGGTTCATTACACTTCACACCAATGCACGACCTTCTCCAAATTAACTAATTAAAATCTGCATTCTTCATAACAAATCATTGACCTCCTTACCCAGGACAATTTTTATATAATCACCCAAAAATACTTCGTAGCACCCAAATTTACAGCACCATTCTTCCTTGTAGCACCAAGATACACGTGATTGGTACCCGGCTCACACTCTACTCTTGCTAGATAGATGGGATAATTCCCCGGTAATCATACCAGGGCTATTCCAGCGTCCGGTATCATGGGGTCGCTTAAGTGGCGACCGCGAATCATTCCATATAAGACAATCATTGTCTTCTGTCCTAGATGGTGATATGTGAGATGTCCAGGGGCCTTAAGGGAGATTGTAGGGTGGCCAGCCGCGTTCCCCACAGTAACACGTGAGTGCCTCAGAGGAGGACGATGACGGGTGGGCCGTGCATTTCTCTGGCTCCCTCGGGCCTACATACAGTACACCTGTGTAGGTGAGAAGAGACGCCCGACTGATACTATGTCGTGGAGTCTCGCCCTGAACTAGGCCTACAGTTTCCAAACTTTAAATTTCACTCTGACATTATTCTGTTTCTCACCGATACACTTTCTCATCTATTGTGATTTATGCCTTATAATTACATATCTTAATTCTAAATTACATACTAAAGGAAGAGTCTTGGGCGCCATTATAGAACAAAGGCCTAGGCTCGTGTTTTCTTGACGTGGGTATATCCACGTCCCTTCAATCTGTATTTAGGGATCCTCCCCTCACAAGTTGCAATCATTGAACACATTCATAAGATTCTCTGATCATTGAACACATTCATAAGATTCTCTGATCATTGCACTGTTCGTGGTTATTCGTCATATGGGTTAAAGATGTGTATTAAGCTCACACCGAGGTATACAAGATATTTTCTTTGAAGCATAGTTTCTGGATCACTTCCAATACTTCTGATACATTTATCCTTTTTCCAGATCATTGTTCTCATATATTTTCATCTGATACTTGAGGTAGCTATGTTTACTAATCGTTCACAGACGTAAATATTATAACCTTCAGACACAGTCTACACACGGTTACACTTATCCCGTATAGTACACTAGTGCGTATCAATTGGACCTTCCCAATCATCCTATAGATACCTTGAGTTCTCCTTAATACTATCAGTACATATTCTTAATATTATATGCCCGTACATTGGTACAATTCGTATAAAACAACATACAGTATGTGAGTTATCCCTCACCAAAGTTTCCCAATTTCAACCATTTTCTGTGACTCTCTACACGCGTGGTGGATTTGAATGTTATGTAGCATAATATGAATTAAAAAGATATTACGGAAGGATTTTCAGGAATGAAACCCTTCTGTAACCAGAGGGATGCCTGTAACTCTTGGAAAAAATAGGGTATGGTACCATGGCTACCTTAAATATGGAGTGAGTTTTTGTAATATGAATTAATAAATTTCAACAAAAATAATTGTTTTCTCTTTGCATAATTCAAGTCTGAGTATGTAAATAATCATGTAACTTATATCACTCAGGATATTATAGTATACCCTTGTAAAATGGTTTTCTTTAATACACAGTAAAGGAGTAAAAATTGTAATACTGTAGTGTACTCTAATATGGCTTAAAAATAAAGAAAAAATAATACAAAACTATAAAATAAGATAAATGATGAGTATAGGTGTGTATGTGTGGAGGCAATGAGCTGTACTGCATCACCGAGGACCGCCGAATTGCTGATGTCCCTTCTCACGGCATGCACGCACTCACACATAGTACTACTGCTACTACTTTGCTGTCACTCGGAATTGAGTAGGACGATCATCCAGCTATGATATAATGATATGAGTTATAAAGGATGTCACCTTCGTTGGTGAGCTCTGAGCTGACTCGAGAGGCTGATATGGGACCGACAGGGTCGTCCAAAGATGTTGCATGTGTGGAGGGCTACATCTAGTATGGGAGGGGAGGCGGCAGCGTCTTTCCAACTGCCTCGGTATGCAGTCGGGCTAATCAAAAGTATTGACACCTTGTGTGGTGTTCCTCCAAGTGTTGCGGTGTGGAGTGATCGTCTCCCAGGTGAGGGGTAGATTTGGCAGTTTTTCAGGTTTGTCTTAATACTATCCTTATACCTTTTCCGTTGTCCGCCGGCGTTATGTTACCATTCGTTAGGTGACTGTAAAATAGCTGCTTTGGCAATCTACTGTCGTCCATCCGGGTAACATGGCCAGTCCAACATAGTTGTTCATGGATAATGGAAGCCTCGATACTCCTACAGTTGGTGTCAGCGAGAATACTGGCATTTGTTCTCTTGTCTTCCCAGCGAACTCAAAGGATGGAACATAGACTACATAGGTGAAAGTTTTCAAGTGCCTTGAGGCACCTCCTGTATGTAACCCATGTCTCACTGCCATATAGCAGGGTGGGGAGGACCACTGTTTAATATACGTGTAACTTTGTAGATAATTTCAGCACCCTACAGCTGAAAACACGGGTACTGAGTCTGACAAAGGTTTGAGATGCATAGCTGATCTGATGTTGAATCACTTCATCAATGTCCGCGGTGGTGGTCAGGTGGGAGCCGAGATACTGAAAGTGGGTAACTTTAGAGAGGGTAGTACCGTTAAGCTGGATGGATGGTAGAGGTGTGTCTGAACCAGGGGCAGGTTGAAAGATAATTTGAGTTTTAAGTACATTCACCTCAAGGCCGAAGTGTGCATACACATCTCCATAGGTGTTCAGGATCTCCTGGAGGTCGCGTTCAGTGTGAGGTCATCTGCACACTGAAGTTTATTAATGAAAGCTGCCGACAGCTTTGTTTCTGCCTAGAGTCGTCTTATGTTGAAAAGCCACTTCATCCGCTACTGGATGTCCACCCCACCGGTTAAATTGGGACTGGCACGAGTAAGGAAGGTAGCCAAGAAAATGGAAAAAGAGTTGGTGCCAGTACACATCCTTGTTTTACCCCCCCTTTGGATAGGGAAGAATTCAGACTAGGTACCATTGTACAGGACACTGCCATTCATGGAGTTGCCTCACAGTGGCAATGAATTTTGGTGGGCAGCCAAAACGGCTGAGGGTCCACCAGAGGGCTCCCCTGTTGACCGAGTTGAAGGCCTTGGTTAAGTCGATGAAGGCCATGTACAAGTCATGATGCTGTCTTTTGCACTTTTCCTTTAACTGGCGGGCAGCAAAGATCATGTCAGTGGTGCCATGTGATCGTCTAAAGCCACATTAAGATTCTGGGAGGAAGTTTTCCTTTCTCAGGAAGAAGTCTGTTTAGGGGGACTCGGGCAATTAATCTTGATAGCTATGGAGATCAATGAGATTCCACAGTAGTTGCCAAAGTCTGAACAGTCTCTCTTGTTCTTATAAATATTGACGATGGAGGCGTCTTTAGGAGCTTGGGGGATTTCTTCCTTTTCCCATATATTCTCCAGGAGAGAGTGGAGATGGCTGGTAAGCAGAGGTCCTCCTACTTTATATACCTCGCCTGGGATTCCAACAGGCCCTGAGGCTTTTTTAATTTTCATTTGTTTGATGAGTCAGCTCTGGGTGTTGATGGACCTGCTGGGTAATCAGGACATCCACATCAGTGTTAAGGTTGAGCAGTGAATGGTAGTGCTCTTTCCAGCACTAAAGGATGCCTTCTTCATCTTTAATTAGGGACTTACCGTCGATTAGTGGAGGGGGGCTGCGCCATGAGTGATTGGCCCATAAAATGTTTTAGTGGAAAGTTTAGTGCATCTTGTGTTGATCTGCAAGGCTTTGCATTTCACATGCTTTATTTTTCAACCAGTCATTCTTTAGATTGCGAAGTTCGTGCTGGGCCACCGCTTTCTTCTTGTGGAAGATATCAGCTTTGATCCGAAACTGAGGGTTGTTCTGCCAATCAGTTAAAGCAGCACCTTTATCATCGATGAGAATGTTTATTTTCAGGTCATTTTCATCAAACCAGTCCTGATGTATTCTTTTGATCTGGCTGAGGGTTTCTCTACAGGTTTTTGTTATGGCAGTGTCGAGAAAACCCATTCGGCACTGGGATTTGGGTTATTTGTTGTCGGGTTGTTTATCAGCTCATGTTCAAGCTGCTCTCTGAAAGCATGTGTTACTGCTGGATCCTCCAGGCACTTTGTGTTAATACCTCTTCTAGAGGCTTGCTGCCTTTGTCATTTTGGGGAGATGTGAAGTAAGAGTTTGGCTCTGATGAGCCGGTGATCAGTGTCACAGTGGTCTCAGCCACACATGGCACAGGTGATAAGGACATCTCGGTGGTCTCTTTCTCTGATAATGATGTAGTCAATGAGATGCCAGTGTTTGGATGGTGGGTGTTACCACAAACCCTTGAACCTGTTGGCCTCAGGGTTGCCAGATGGCCGTTTCCACGGCCAAATTTCTCTAATTAGGCTGTAAAACACTTCGCCTGGCCGTGAAAAAATGGATGGTCACGGCCAAACTATTTGGCCGTAGTTTGGCCGAATTTTGTAAAACACATATTACTTCCTCATCTAGTGGAATTTGAAGAAAAGTCTAGCAGATTTTCAAATTTCACAATGAAAATGCTGGCTCAGTGACCTCACCTTGTCATGACCTCACCTAATCAGTGACCTCACCTCTTCACATGTTTACGTGACCTACTGAGCTGACTGATCTTTCTAGTTACTACCTTAGTTGTTAGTTCTCATATTTGAGTTGTTCAGGCTGAACGTGTCCAGCATATGGGTTAAGCTTCAGAGCTTACAAAGCCATCTGAATTACTTTCTGAAATTCCGAGTGCTAGTTTTCAAAATGTCCACTAGTAAATGGAAAGGGTCCTACGACAGTGGTAGAAAATATAACAAGCCAGGGAATGATGACGAACTAGACTTTTTGCTTACGCCAGCTAGTGTTATCAAGTTCTCCACCATTAACATGCTCCACCACCATTTCAGATTAAGGTAAATCTTCACTGTAGATTATAGATATTATTTTATGTAATTATTGGGCTCTCAATTCTAAGTGAAAATTTGGTTTTATTACATTTTAAGTGGATATTGTAGGGGATACTTTTATTTTGTGTGGATTGCAAAAATAGCCATGTGCTTCCCATCCAAAAAGTTTTGGCCGAATTTTGGCTGATTTGGCCGTAAGATGGCGTGAAGCTTGTTATACATCTGGCAACCCTGGTTGGCCTGCCTAAACAAGGTGTTGGTGATAGTGAGGTTGTGTGCAGCACACTTGCAGAGGAGTAGGCCGTTGGGATTACACTTGCCTCTTCCATTTCTCCCGATAGTTCCCTGCCAAATATTAGCATCGCTGACAACTCTGGCATTGAAGTCACCAAGGAGCACAACCTTATCTCCTCTGGGGATAGAGATTAGCACTCTGCCAAGGTCGGTGCAAAAGGCCTCCTTGACGTCATCCTCTGCATCCAGTGTTAGGGCATATACATTGATGAAAAAGGCATGACATGAGTGATTCAGTGGGACTCGGAGTTTCATGAGACGCTCATTGATCCCAACAGGCATTTCAGTTAGCCTATGTAGGATGGATTGGCGAAAGGCAAAGTAAATTCTATAAATGCGGTTTCTCTGGGAGCCGGGACTCACTAATGGCTGCTATGATGTTATACATAGCCAGCTCTTTTGCCACAAGGGCAGTTCTTCTTTCAGGACACTCATTTGTGCCAGTATCCAGAAAGGTCCTGACATTCCATGCAGTGACCATAAGAGGTTGTATAGTTTGTTTTTGCTTTGATCTGTGATTATGATTGTGTTTTTGACCGCATTTGGATGACCTTCCTCGGTGCGGTTGCCCAGTAAGGTTGGTTCTTTAGGCAGGCTATGTTTAGGGCACCTTTTCTAGCCCCCTCCCCATGTAGGGTGAGCAGAGTGGCTCCTCGAAAGGGCTTCTCAGTCACACAGACAGGACCGGATTGCACTGCTGCCTAGATCCCAGTGCATAAATTACCATCTTATCTATGCTGCCCATGTGCAGAGTTGTGACTAGAGATTCCCAGCAGTCATCTCTACCTGTCCCTGTCACCTCTAATCTGTCGCCATAGGACTTTCGGGAGTATAGGGGTTTTGGTGATGATGAGAAGTATGATGAGCTGGATGATGGCTGCTTGTGAGTTGATTTATGTGGTGAGGCAGGAGCGCAGGCTGCAACCACACATCTTTGCTCTCCCTTTTCCTGATCCTGTGGTGCAAGTGTTTTAACAACTGGGGAGAGGGAGAGTTGTAATGGACTGCAGATAGCCCAGTTTGTTGGGTTTCATCTTAGTAGCCTGTCCATCATGCATTGCCTTCATCCACTGGTGTAGTCGTTGGATTCCCATGGTGGTCACCTCTTCTGCCTATACTGCCGTTGGAGTCTTGTTGGAGCTCTGTAAGCATGTCTACCTGTTGCAAAGCTACACACATACACACTTACTTGCTTACAGCTGTCCGTCATAACCAACGAGACACACACACGCACACACGCACGCACGCACGCTCACACACGTCTCAGTCAGGTGATTGACTGCCTGGCTGAACTGTGGCATCACTTAGATGATGGTTTGAGTGTAGAAGGAGGTATTTTTTTACATAAAATATGTGCTATTGTATTTTATGATATGCCAAACATTATTTTTATTGTTTATCATAGTAATTTTGTTAACAAAGTTGTTAAAGCACTACTGGTGGCAGACACACAAATACCCTGTAAATGACTTCAGTTGCATTTGGCTTGTTGGACTAAATTAGAATTTTTACTGAACAGGACCAAAGGGGATAAAGTTGAGATACCTGGAAGATTCAGATACAGTTTTACCCCGCTTAACGCGCTTTCACTTAACGCGTTTTCGCATATACGCGGTGCCTTGCCAAAGCTGAACTTTCACTTAACGCGGGTTTTTCCACAGCTACGCGGTGAGTGTCCGGCTCGGATGCTATTTTTAGATTTTGACCACGCGCCACGCGCCACCCACCCGCCCGCCTGCCTGCCTGCCTCTCCCTCCTCCTCCCTCCGCTTGGGTAAGCGGCGCGGTAAGGTTGCGCAGTGTGTGTCTTTGTTGCGTTATCACTGACGTCATATGACGTCTCGGACTGTGATTGGCCATGCAGCCCTACCCCCCTCTGCTGCTAGCTGTAATTGGCTTAAAGTATTATGACGTGACTACCCCGGGGAGGGAGGGAGGGAGGAGAGACGACGCTTGACCTAGCCGCGGCAGTTTCATCCCTCAAGGCCACGCCGGGTTAACGCGCATCCATTGTTCCGTAAAATGGCTTCCGCCGGACCACCACCCCCAGAGAGAAACCTTTCCTTACCTGGACCCAGTGGCACTAAACCAAAGAAGACACGACGTTCATTAAGCTACGAGCTGAAGTACCAAATTGTTCAAGATTTGGAGAAAGGAAGACGCCAAGTTGATCTCGCGCGCCAGCATGGCGTCAACGAATCTACGATTCGTACAATAAAGAAGGATGCAGCCAAGATAAAGGAGCACATGAAGATCACAAGGTCTGCAGGTGCTTCATCTATCAGGTATTGCCAGAACAGGGTGCTGGCAAAAGTGGAAACTTTGCTGGTGAGTTATTTGGTGCGTCAGGCGCGACGCAACATGGCGGTGGACACGCGCTCAGTGCAGGAATACGCAAGTGAGCTATACGCAGCAGTGACACGTAAACTGGGAATTGCAGAGCCCAAACCCTTCAATGCTTCCCATGGTTGGCTGCATAGGTTTAAGAGGAGGAACAAGGTCACCAACATCAGCATTGTTGGTGAGGAAGCGAGTGCTGACCGTGCGGCGGCTAGAGATTTTCCTCCGTTTTTACGTGAGATTATGGAGGAAGGACAGTACAGTGACGACCAGGTGTTTAACATGGACGAATCTGGTCTTTTCTGGAAAAAGTTACCTTCCAAGACCTTCGTTGTCCAGTCTGCGAGCAAGGTAAGGGGCCGGAAGATGCAGAAGGAACGCATCACCGTCCTGTTTACCACCAATGCCTCCGGTACCTGTAAACCAAAGTTATCGGTGATTCACAAAGCCCGCAAGCCGCACGCCTACAAGAATATGGACATGAACAAGCTTAATGTCCACTGGCTAACCGCACGTAAGGCGTGGATGTCCTCTTCTCTGTCCCTCTTCTGGTTTGACAACTGTTTTGTTCCTGACGTGCAGAAATTCTGCGAGCAACAGAATGTTCCTTTCAATATTTTGTTGCTCCTTGACAACGCACCTGGACACTCGCCCCTACTTATGGATCGTCACCCCAACGTAAAAGTGGTCTTCCTTCCTCCCAACACTACGTCATTAATCCAGCCCATGGACCAGGAGTTAATCTGCAATGTTAAAGCTGCATACTCGGCAAAGAAATTCAAGCTCCTGAACGACTCTACCAACACCAAGGATGAGTTGCGTAAGCTGGGTGACACCGACAGCGAGAGTAAAAGCGACGAGGACAAGGAACAAGAGGCGGCGACTCAAGAACTTCTCGTCAAACAATTTTGGAAGAAGTTTAACGTCAAACAAGCTGTAGACTTCTTGGTGGAGGCATGGGATCTGCTGTCTATTGCTACGATTCGTCACGCATGGAGACATGTGTTGCATGGCATACCAGGTGAGAGGAGGAGTGAACCTGTGACTGGTCAGGTTCAGACTGTTGCAGTAGCAGTGGACCTTGCCAGAGAAGCTGCGCTCAGTATTACAGCTGAAGGCTTCTCCGAGACCACCAACGAAGACATCATGGAGGTGATCAGAGATCCTGAAGTGACTGCCGACGAGATGTTGGAAGAAGAACCCGCCAGTGAAGAGGAGGAAGAAGGTGCGTCATTCTCCGAAGAACCTAGTTTAAGTCATAGTGATATTAAGTGTGTCATAGAGTTAACAGAAAAAATTAAGTCCATCGTTTCCCGCGACACTGACGATGAACGCCATGACGTCTTCCATACCCGACTGGTGCAGGCTATGGAGCCGTACATCACGGTGTATCATGACAACATCAAAGCCAGCCGTCAGCAAAGCATAACCGAGTTCTTCGCCCGCAACCCACCACAGCCAGCCCAAGCCAGTGATAGTGATAGTGAAGTTGATTTTGAGGGATTTGTCAGGGAAGCCATAACAACTGTAAGTGACAGTGATATTGATTCACCTAGTAATGGTGATTCACCTAGTAATGGTGATTCACCTGAGGGGCAGTAATCTGCCCTCTGCCTCGGAACCAGCCTCCATCCCCGTATGCCGACCCATCTCTTCTACTACCGTGAGTGTTCCTCAAAAATTTTCGTTTTTTAACCTATTCTTTATTTTTCCTATGTTAACCTTTATCTTTCCTAACCTAACCTCTTCTATATTACTTGTTTTTCATGCCACCATAAAGTTAAGATAGAATTTTTACTACAACATAGTTATTTGTCGTCAAAAAGTGGAGTTTGGGGGTCGGGCTGGGTTCTATTGGAATTAATCCCATATGTTCTGTTATTCACTTAACGCGGTTTTCACTTAACGCGGGACCCTCTGGGTTCAATTGACCGCGTTAAGTGGGGTACAACTGTAGTTGAAACTTGGATAAAATGGATTGCCCTGTAAATAAAATAAAGTATACGACACTGGATTTACATTAAAAGTGGAGACTTTTTGCATATAGTAGCCCGACTTGAATGGTGGAGGTTGTTAGGTGTTACCGTGTCATTACGGGAATCAAATTTTACCAGAGGGTGCTGAATATTAATTCTGGTGCCCTAAATACTCTGTGGTGCAATACCCAAAATATTGGGGTCCTACAGTACTCTCCCTATGGGGTGTGAAGGGGAGGACGGTGCAGCACACATGAGAGAACTGACTAACCTCGGAGTGTGTGTGGAAGATGTGCATCTGCCAATGGTCTGTCAGAAAAATTTTAACAGCCTCGAGCATCGCTGATTTTCGATCGTGAATCTTGAATAAAGGGTCACTAATAATATTTTGTGAAAAATTGACTTCGCAAATATGGAGTCCACAAATACGGGAGGGATAAGTGTAATACGTGTTTTCATAGCACAATTTGGTTATACAGGTTGTACCTCTCTAGTATGGCATTCTGTGGTCCGGAAATTCCTGTGGTCCGGAAACTCCTGTGGTCCGGAAACTTCCGTGGTCCGGAACGATTTTAGTTTGTCCAATAGGTAGATAGGCAGTTTTTTTTTTTTTTACTTATCTGAATTGTTATTATTATTACAGGAGTATTAAATTATTGCCCCGCAGGCCCCAATGTGGGTCAGTTACCTATGCCCGGGTGGGCTAATCCCCTTAAAAAAAACAAAAACAAACAAAGCTGCGGGAAATTAAGGTTTGTTTACATCCGGCAGTTCGGCTGCTCTCGCTCTCTCTCTCTCTCTCTCTGCTTGTCTATACAGAGTACAACATTTAACCTTTCAATATATATGAGCAGTAAATAAGTGTTGCTTTCATATTCTTATGTAGAGTAATGATGATATGTTTTCACATGTGCGCACTTACATATGCGCTGTCTCACTTTTTTTTTTACCATAAATGGTTAGCTACTTATATTGTTCCATTTATTAACATTAAATAACATTACAGGTACTTCAAACAACCATATTAATTTTTTTACATTAATTTTACTACAGCTAAAATCAGGGTCTTATTTTCTTCAGTTTTATATGTAGAACCAGTCAGTCACTGGTTTTGTAATCAACGAAAACAATGCTGTGTCATTTCCTCGTGTGTTTTAATATTCTACGTATTATTAATGAATTGTATTGCTCATTTTGCACACATAAACATTAATTCAATAAAAAAGACATTCAGTAATAAACAATAATGAATCTTTTGTACATAAGAGAAATGACGCTGTTTACACGATTATGCACGTCGTCTGCACGTTGGCGGGCCGTTCGAACCCCTCGAAATTCAAGTTTTTGCCGTCAAAATTTTTTTTGTTTTATTTATTTTTGTGTTCCAATAAAATACGTTAAGAATTAAAAACTCTCGAAATTTGAGAAGCTACTATACGACATTTAACCCTTCAATATGTCTTCAAAGAGACCATGATGCAGAGAAAGTGGTGCTAGTGCTTCCAAGCATAAGCACAAGTCACTATCTATCCAGGAAAAGGGTGAATTTCCATGGTCAGGTCCCGAGGTTGCCGGACTAGAGAGAGGATGTCGAGCTGTACTACATATTGGGTGGTGGGGTCAGGCACCAGTGGCTGTCAAGGGCAGTTGAGGCCTCAATGACTTTTTGCTTACATTTTCTCTAGATTCATTAAACCATACAAAATCCTGCTGTTTTCTTCAAGACCCAACATAACACAAGGAATGTATTAGGGAACACATTTTCTATAACATGGACATGGCAGATGCGATTTGGATATAACACGATTGAGTAAATGGAATTATGTCACTCAAAGTAGGAATACAGTCAGCTGTTACAGTGTCGCCTTGGTTTAACATCACAAAAAGCGTTGCGCCACCCCGTAGTCATTGTTTATCTTCCACACTTATTGGACATTTGTTATCGAGGACTGTGCTTTATCTTAGTAAAAGTACAGTTCAGTATTATCAACTTAACTGCTTTTAATTACAATATGTGGCAAGGGTGTAAAGTATTCTGGTAGTGGTGGCAGTGGAAGTGAAGTAAAAAAAGAAAAGCTATAACTTTAGAATACAAATTAGATGTGATAAAGTGGGATGAGCCCTCATGTGCTCCTCCACCACTCATCTCAAATAAACGTCTTCTCTTCTTGTGGTGAGTGTTAAAACATTTTTTTATAGTTCATTTACATTTGCTATGGTTAAAAATTTTTTTTAAAAGGTTATATCATTAAAAACTGCTAAGAGGGTCACACTCCCGTATTATTTCAACATACAGTGTATTTGTTTTGCACCCTCTTTCACAGCTCCATTTTCTAGTTGCGTAGCAACTACACTAACTCACTGTCACAGGCATTCTTCCCACTTGTCATGTTTTTATTCTATTAATGAATGATATTACGTATTAAACTAAAACACAGTTATCATAAAAGAACACATAAAACCTAATAAGAGTGTGAAAGTGGTGTCCCATATTGGTCAGTTGTCAGTTAAGTTGGTGCTCTCGAACCTACTACTCCTTAATTCCCATTGAAACAATTGTTATGACAATATAATTTTCTATAATGTGGTGTTTTTCAAGAATGCAACTAACATGTTATAGGAGAACATATTGCACTGTAATTATATTTCTATTTTTCTTTAGCTTATGTGACAACCTAATGATTCTGAAGCCAATACAGTACTGTACTGTCAAACTGAAGAGAAAATAACTATATTTTGGTGTGAACACCCATGCTAAAAAAAAATAAGCCTGAAGGACTTCATGCATAAAGGGAGCATAATGTACATGCCAAGTTCCAGCAGAAAAACTTATCATAAGTTCAGTATATGTGAATGGGATAATAAGTATGGTCATCTGCTGAAAAACACTGACACTCTATTACCAATACTGTGCAGTACAGTACTGTACTTGTAATGAATGTGACCTTAATAAGTATGCATGCATGCAACATAAGAAAGCACTTGTTTCATTCAGCATAAAAATACACAGGTCAACTCAACAAATGACCTCACACCCAAACACTGCCTAAGCAGTAGAAATAAAAACATTCAGGGTTTTCATCTCTGATTCCAGAAGTATGTTAATCATATTTTAAAAAACGTATGACTGAGAATTTTTCTTACCCGAGAAGGAAAAAATCTAATGCAGCCAATCCATAATCTCCCAAATATTTAAGATATTTTATTTGCATTTTATTTATAAATCATCAGCCTCCACAAAATATTCTTATTCCAAAGATAGAAAAAATGCATACTGTACTGTACTATATAAAAAAAGTTGAAGAACCCAAATCTCAAGAACTAAAAAAAAATATATATACTCTATGGCAGAAGGAAAGAGACAAGTCATATGTTAACAATACTCTTGTGATATTTTAACAGCCAATGCTTTATATGTATTGTGTCTAAACCAATTCTGGTGTTCCTACCAATGAGATGAGAGTTCACCTTCATAGTCAGGCAGGTTTTGAAAGGTATCACTTCCTAAGGTGGGCACTGAGTTGCCCATTTGACGTATTATTGGCCCTCACATAAGCTAAACCTTTTCATCTTAAGAATTATAACTCTACAACTGTTCAGAGTCAATGTAAACATTTTTTTTTTCCAATTCATAAGACTAGGAGCCTCCACTTATTGGACTCTAGATCATACCTTCATTATTAACAAGAGAAGATGTGTCAAACGATGCCAGTGAGCCAGCTAAGGCACGACAAGAGGGAGCTTGTGAGGTGCCACTACTGGGTCCTCCAGAGCTCTGAGTATCAACTGTCACATTTGTCGAGTCACTAACTGCAACAGTGTCAGTTGACCCCAGGCTGTCACATGCTGACCAGCTGCGCATGCTCATGGAGCGAGATGTGCTGTGATGGAGAGTATTTGAAAAAATAAATTTGTAATACTGTATAACAAAATGTTATCTTTACTGAACACTTTCAACATCAATAACATATTACATTATTCTAAACCACCAATTAATAATAAAAAAATTAAGTGGTAAATCATTCATGCAAAATTATTTATGCTCTAATGTTTACTGATCACTTAACTAGTAAATTTAAGTCACCCATATTATAACAATTATTTTCTGTCCAGAAATTCAAACACCTTGGGACCAAGCAGTGTGTGGATTCTGAAAATTATGTATTTTTGAGTGGTATGGAGGCAAGATTGTGGTTTTACATAAAAAAAATATATTTTAAATGGCTTTGTATGTAATAATTATAAAGATAACACTAAGATAGATAAATGAAATAAAATAACATTGATAATAAATGTTTTATTACAAGGTAAGAGGTCATGATTATGTGAGTGCTGCCACTGTGTCCTCATTATGGATTAATTTTCAAATTCTGTTGTAACTGTCTGGCTTTTTCACACAAAAGGACCCGGTCTCTTCTCCATTCCTTACACCACACATGCACCACAGTGGCAAGCACTCTTGACCTTGCATCATGCAATGGTTTATATTTGCTGACCAACAAATTTGTAATGCAGAAACACCTATGTCTAGTATTTCAGCCTTTTGAATGATATTAAGAGTTACATGCTTCCTCTTCGCCCTAATGTAAGCATCACTATCACTTGGTCTTTTCTTGGTCATTGTTAAGGTAGAATTTCTGATTTTAAAAAGTTTGTAGTCACAATCATAACCAACAATATGATGCAATAAACCACAAGACAAAGACTGCATGTGTGGCAGAGCACACAATTTAGAACAGTTAAACTGCCAAAATGACACTCAAATCTTGGCATCCACTTTAAATATGAAATTATGCAGATTTCTGAGCATTATGGATTCTTGAATTTCAGATTTTTGAGCTTTGACTGTACAGTACTGCATACTTTAATCCCTTGCCATCTGTGGGGTTATATTATAGAATTGTCCTGTGGTTTTCAACACCATGGTTGTCAAGGGCTGGTGAAGTAAGAAATAAGAGGCTAAGGGAAGTGACCCCTGAGAGACATACCTAACATCCTATAATGTACAGCTTGAGGTACAGAGTGTTTGCTATTTTTTCTTTGCTGAAAAAAAGGCGTTTTTTTTTCGAGAAAAAAAAAAAAAATTTGTGATATAGTCCAGAATGCGACGTCTAGCTTTATACCTAGGTATGTTAATGCCTAGCATTAACTCGCCAGGCCAACATACAAGAAATTAAAACATCTAATAATTACTTAAGTACGTAATATTAGGAGGACAATTCGCTACCTGGCATTGAATTGCAATTCTCAAAACCCCCTCCCACACCCTCCATCACACGCATTGCTACCGTCATCTCTTGCCATAGAGCAAGCAGTAAACAAATGTCAACTCTCGAGAGGTGGAGATGAGTGGGATGTTGACGTCACATTGTGGACTACAGTACTGTACAGTATATAACAAAAACTGTTTTTTAGAAAAAAGCCTTTTTTCTAAAAACCAGGTTTTGTGATATACAGTCAACCCTCACTTTACGCGGTCCCACATTCCGCGTTTCCACGTTCGTGCGGTACCCTGCCGAAACCCGGGAGGCTCATATTCCGCGGTGCATGTACCCCTTTACGCGGAGAGTGTCCGGCTCGACGCTATTTTTAGATTCGCCCCTCCCGCCTCCGCCTGGGCAAGCCGCGCAGTAAGGTTGCGCAGTGCATGTCTCTGTTGCGTTATCACTGACGTCATATGACGTATCGGACTGTGATTGGCCATGCATCCCTACCTCCCTCCGCTGCTAGCTGTAATTGGTTTAAAGTAATATGACGTGTCCACCCGGGGGGGGGGAGGGAGGGAGGGAGGAAAGACGACGCTTGACCTAGCCGCGGCAGTTTCATCCCTCTAGGCCACACCGTGTAATCGTGCATCCATTGTTCTGTAAAATGGCTTCCGCCGGACCACCGCCCCGAGAGAGAAACCTTTCCTTGCCTGGACCCAGCCGCCCTAAGCCAAAGAAGACACGACGTTCCTTAAGCTACGAGGTGAAGCACAAGATCATCCAAGAGTTAGAGAAAGGAACAAGACAGGTTGATTTGGCATGCCAGCATGGTGTGAACGAATCTACGATCCGGACAATAAAGAAGGATGCAGCCAAGATAAAGGAGCACATGAAGATCACAAAGTCTACAGGTGCTTCTATGATCAAGTATTTCCACAACCAGGTGCTTCTCAAGACGGAAAAATTACTTGTGAGCTACTTAGTGCGTCAGGCGCGACGGAACATGGTGGTGGACACGCGCTCTGTTAAGGAGTACACATGTGAACTGTATGCTGCAGTGTCACGAAAGATGGGAATTACAGAGCCCAAACCCTTTAATGCTTCCTCTGGGTGGTTACAGAGGTTTAAGATGAGGAACAAGATCACCAATATCAACATTGGTGGTGAAGAAGCTAGTGCTGACCGTGTTGCGGCTAGGGAATTTCCTCCGTTTTTACGTGAGATTATGGAGGAAGGACAGTACACCGACGACCAGGTGTTTAACATGGACGAATCTGGTCTTTTTTGGAAAAAGCTACCTTCCAAGACCTTCGTTGTGAAGAATGCCAGCAAGATTCGGGGCCGGAAGTTGCAGAAGGAGCGCAACACCGTCCTGTTTACCACCAATGCCTCCGGTACCTGTAAGCTCAAGTTATCGGTGATCCACACAGCACACAAGCCGCACGCCTACAAGAGCATGGACATGACCAAGCTAAATGTCCACTGGCTGACCGCACGTAAGGCGTGGATGTTCTCTACACTGTCCCTTTCCTGGTTTGATGACTGTTTCGTTCCCGATGTAAAGAAATTCTGTGAGCAACAGAATGTGTCATTCAAGATTTTGTTGCTGCTGGACAACGCACCAGGACACTCACCCCTACTGCTAGATCGTCATCCCAATGTAAAAGTGGTCTTCCTTCCTCCCAACACTACGTCTATATTACAGCCCATGGACCAAGAGTTAATCTGTAATGTAAAAGCTGCATTCTCAACTAAAAAAATCAAGCTCCTGAACGACTACACCAACACCAAGGAAGAGTTGTGTAACCTGAGTGACACCACCACCGATAGCAAGAGCGAAGACGACGAGGATCAACAGTTGGCAGAGCAACAAGTACTTTTCAAACAATTCTGGAGAATATTCAACATCAAGAAAGCTGTGGACTTCTTGGTGGAGGCATGGGATCAGCTGTCTGTAGCAACTGTTCGTCACGCATAGAGACATGTGTTGCAAGGCATTCCGGCCGTTAGGCAGAGTAAATCTGTGACTGGTGAGGTTCAGACTGTTGGAGTAGCAGTGGACCTTGCCAGAGAAGCTGCGCAGAGTGTTACAGCTGCAGGCTTCTCTGAGACCACCAACGACGACATCCAGGAGGTGATAAGGGATCCTGATGTGACTACTGACGAGATGGTAGATGATGATGACGTCATTGAAGAGGCAGGTGGTGCGTCATCCCAAGAAGAACACCGCAAAGCATAACAGAGTTCTTCGCCCGCAACCCACCACAGCCAGCCCAAGCCAGTGATAGTGACAGAGGTAGAGACAGTGAAGATGACTTTGAGGGATTTGTCAGGGAGGCCCTGACAAGTGTGGATGACAGTGATGGTGACTCACCTGAGGGCCAGTAGCCTGCACTCTGCCTCGGAACCAGCCTCCATTCCCGTATGCCGACCCATCTCTTCTACTAACGTAAGTGTTAAACCTAACTTTTAGTTTTCCTAACCTAACCTTTATTTTTCCTAACTTAACCTTTATTTTTCCTAACCTAACCTCTTCTATATTAATTGTGTGTGCATACCATCATAAAGTTAAGATAAAATTTTTACTACAACATAGTTGTGTGTCGTCAAAAAGTGGAGTTTGGGGGTCGGCCCGGTCTCTATTTCAATTAATCCCATATGATATGTTGTTCACGTTACGCGTTTCTCACTTTCCGCGCTACCCTGTGGGTTGTATTAACCGCGTAAAGTGAGGGTTGACTGTAGTCCAGAATGAGACGCCTAGCTTTATACCTAGGTATGTTAATGCCTAGCAATAACTCGCCAGGCCAACATACAGGCAATTAAAACATCTAATAATTACTTTATAAGTAATATTAGGAGGACACGTCGCTACCTGGCATTTAATTGCAATTCTCAAAACCCCCTTCTGCACCCTCTATAACACTCACTGCCACCGTCATCTCTTGCCTTAGAGCGAGCAGTGAACAAAAGTCAACTCTCGAGGGGTGGAGATGGGTGGGTTATCGGCGTCGCATTCTTGACTATATCACAAATACTGGTTTTTAGAGAAAAGCGGATTTTTGTTCAATCCCGAGTGCGCCGCCTAGCTTTGAATACCCAAGCAGGAGGTGGAGAGGGAGGTGACGTTGCATACAAGGCTCCGCTAGCTTAGGTCCAGATTATGATTATAAACCGTTTGGAATATTTTCCAATATTAGGAACATTTACCGGAAGGTAAAATGTTAATTTATATATGTCAATGAGGATACTCACTTTATTCTGATGAGGAAGAAGGTCCTGGTTGTGGAGATTAACTAGGTGGGGGAGGGGGCCCCAGCACCACCACATGTGAAGCATCTTTCAGAGACAGATGAAGATAGCTGTTTTGAAAAGTTTTTGAAGATTTCCAAAAGCCCACTTCTCTGATCTGACTGAGGCTCACATGCCGCAGAAAGGCGACAGACCCTGCATATTTCTTGGTGTCATGTGCCAAAAATTTCTTGCCAGGGTCTGCTTGATTCACTAACTGGGATAAATATTTTGTCATTTGACTAGGAGACAATTTCTTACCATCCCGGGACGAGAAAACATAGGGGCCTCGATTAGGGAATCTGGTTAACCATTCCTGAAGATTTTTAACTGTGCACAATATATGAGGAACCCTTGTCTCATCCATTAGCCATTTTATCCTAATAGGTTGAGCTTGAAAATCCTCCCTTTCATTTTTTCTTAGGATCTCCGTAAGAAAAAGGGTGACATCTTCCTCAAAAGATATCAATAATGATGGATTGTTGGAAATTGAAATCAGTTCACTGATTCTCATACCTGTTGCTATTGCTAGAAGGAAGGCTGCCTCCCGGTTCAGATTTATAATGTAATTAGGCCCCATAAGAAATTTAGTAACTTTTTCTAGAGACCAAGGTGGGATTCTCTTCGGCCGAGGGGGTCTCTGAATGAAAAAGGACGATCTGAGCATTTGATAAATCCTTGGGTTCAAAGTAATAATAAAACCCCATGACAGCGGTCAACCAATGCTGATTTATAAGATGCAATTGTCGATCCTTGAAGGCCTTTGCTATGAACAGAAATTCTAAAAATTCTAACACAACTGTTTCCGACAATGTGTCTGGAGTCGCTAACTTGATAAATTGTTGAAAAAGTTTCCAAGCTTTCTCATATCGCATAGAAGTTTGGGGTCTATGACCTGCTAATACTTGGTTAACTATATAGGAATTACCCAACAATCTATGTAAACTCCTTTTGAGAAACTCCAAGCGTGAAGTGCCAAGGATATCTCGAACTGAGAATGCAGTACCTGGTCTAGACATCCTTGTTGCAATTATAGTGGATGCAGGCACCAAGGTTGTAGGATCCAATATGGTGCAATTAAGAGGACCTTGCCTTGGAAGGATCGGAGTTAGAGAACCACTTTGGGCAATATTTTCACAGATGGGAACAGATAGATTGAATTCCAAATGTTCCAATATATGAGTAGAGCATTTCCTAAAAGGTTCGATCGCTCCAGAGATGCATAAAGTGGCATCTTGTGATTTTTTAGGGAGGCAAAGAGATCTATCGTTGGAGTTCCAAACTTCCTCACTAGACTCTTGAACGCTGATACCTTTATGGACCATTCTGTTTCCGTCGATACTGGCCTGAGACGGGACAACGCATCTGCCCAATTGTTTTGTACTCCCGGTATGTGAGTTGCTTTGAGGTAAAGTGTTTGTGTTACACAAACTTTGAAAAAAATTTCTGACAGTTTTAGAAGAGGCCAAAATCTGGTTGAATCCTTGATGATTGAGACAAAACACTGCCGTTTTGTTGTCCATGGCAAACAGGATCGTCATATTTTTTAAATTTGGGTTTGCCGACAACAAGAATAGGACTACTGCTAATTCTTTTACGTTTATGTGTTTGTCCCAAAGGGAGTTGCTCCACTTCCCTTGACTGAATTCCTCTTTTGAGGAATAGTATCCCCATCCTATTTCGGACGCATCCGTACAAACGACCAAATCTGTTTGAGGGGAACCCAGGGAGATGAACTGATTAGATTGTCCAAATTTTTCCACCATGACAGATGATTCTTGATCTGAATAGGGAGAGAAGCAGCAATATTTCCATTTCTGTGAAGCAACTTCGACCCCAGATGAGTTAGTTGCTTCTTCTTTAACTTGCCCAAAGGAACTACTATGGTGGCAAAATTCTACAGACCCAGTAGTTTTTCCCAAGCATACCAAGAAACCTCTTGCTTTACACAAAAGGCTTCTACTTGGTTCATCACATGTTACTTTTCCTTCTGGTAGACTGACTGACTGCTGATTGGTATCCCAATAGAGACTTAACCAATCCAATTTCTGACATGGTATGAGATTTGATTTGACAAGGTTTATCTTTAATCCTAGGTTTTGAAATAGTACTAATGTACGTTGGGTCGCCCTTTGACAGTCTTCGAAAGAGTTTCCCACTATCAGCCAATTGTCTAGATAAGCAAAAGTTCTTATGCCCTCCTTCGCAAGATCTCTCTGGGGATGTTTGCCAGTTTTGTAAACACTTTTGGCGCAATTGTCAGGCCGAATGGTATCACTGTGAATTGATAACTTACATCCCCCACTGCGAATACTAGAAACTTTCTTTAACTGAGAGCAACAGGCACGTGATAATAGGCATCTTCAAGATCCACTTTTGAGATTCAAGCATTGGATGGAAGTAGATGCCTCAGATGATCGTAAGTGAGCATCTTGAAACTTGTTTTGGTAATGAACTTGTTCAGGATGGAAAGATCTAAAATCCACCTCAGTTTGTCGCTGCCTTTCTTGGGGACTGGGAATAGGTGAGAAATGAAACATTTCTCTGACTGCAACAGTTCTATCACACCTCTGTTTAACAGTTGAATTACAAATTGTGTGAGCAAGGGGGTTGGTTTCTGACCCCTTTTTGCTAACACTAGGGGAGGGCACCTCAACCTAGTTCATGTGAGGCCCCCTTTGATTGTCTAGTACAGTAGAACATCGATTTAAACGACTCAATTTAAGAGTATTGATTTGAAGCGACACCTACAATTAAGGACACTGTTTTAGTTTAAAGAGAATCTTTCCTATTTTGCACGAGTCAATCTGGAGCATCGTATTTAAAATTTGCGGTTAATGTTTCTCTGAGCACGCTACACTGTCTTAAGGGCAAAGCTGTACTGTACATGTACTCAAAATAATGTACTAAATGATTACTAAAATTTTTGTCTAGTGCAAACTATAGCATGATTATATTCAAATTAATCACTATTTTATAAGACTTCCAGCAATGTAAATTACAGTGGTCCCTCGGTTAACGAGCACAATTCGTTCCAGGAGGTTGCTCGTTAACCGAAAAACTCGTTAACCGAAACCATTGTTTCAATGGGTTTTTGGGTAATTGGTTCCAGCTCACCGAAAATTGCCTAAATTCAACAAAAAAGGTAGAAAAGTACACTTACTTTGAGGTGTGTACGTAGAAGGCTCCTGGATGATGATGATGTGAATTAGAATGGGGGTGGAGGAGAATGGAGAAGAGAAGGCATTGGGGTGGAAGAGAAGTCACCCCATGGCACCATTTCACCCATAAAATTTTAGTTCTCTTGGTGTAATTCAAGATTATTTTCTTTAAATCAACACTACACTGCATTATATATTGTCAATATGTAAAATAAATTTCAAAATGACCAATAATTTGCTTGGAAACACAGAAAAAAAGCATTTAGTTGAAAAGAGTCTCAAGCAAGATGTTACCTCCACTGAAAACAGAGAGATACTAACGCCTGTCTGGTGTGTTAACAGGCTGGATGGCACGCCAGAAACTAGTTTCTTTACCTTCAATTATGTTCAATAATTGTTAAAATGACTAAAAAAGTTAATATTAAACTTTTAAAATTATTGAATAGTATAAACTTCTTGCTATTTACTAAAATAGTAAGGAATTTAAGCCCTAAAACCGATTACTGTATTGGCGGACTAATACTACAGCTGGTGGACCGCCAAATGCAAGCGAAAACATGTTGAAGTCGGCTCGTAAAAATCTCGTTAATCGAGGTATTGCTCGTTAACCGAAGTTAAGAATGTTATGGAAGGTAAATCGTTAACCAAAATCTCGTTAACTGAGGCGCTCATTAACCGAGGGATCACTGTATATTACTTATTAAGTAATTATTAGATGTTTTAATTGCCTGTATGTTGGCCTGGCAAGTTATTGCTAGGCATTAAGATACCTAGGTATAAGCTCGGCGTTGCATTCTGGACTATATCACAAAAACTGGTTTTTAGAAAAAAAACGGCTTTTCCCTGGTCATTTCTGTGACGTTTTATAAACAAAAAACAGAAACTCAATCTAAGGGACGTAAATAAACAAATTTATACTTCACTAGACTTTCAGTACCAACTGTCAAACATGTCACTGTCACCTCCCTCCCTCCCTTCCCCCCTCCCAGCCAGGGTTTGGTGGTTATACTAGGCTTTAAGTTTTTATCTTATATAATATTACAGACTAAAGTTAGGAGAATATAATTTGCATTGCTGGAATCCTTACAAGACAGTGAATAATTTGAATATAAACGTCATATATTTTGCACAAAAGAATTTTTTTTTAGCCATTTGTAATTAGAAATAAAATTTGTATGTCTAATGTGAACTATAGCATCTTTATATTGAAACTAATCACTATCTTATAAGAATTCCAGCAATGAAAATTATATTCTTCCAAGTCAGTTTAGTGACATTTTATATGAGAAAAATTTAAAGTCACTCTTAAGGACAGATAAATAAATAAGCACTAGACCTTGGCATCAACTGTCAAACATAATTATCACCTCACCTCCCCCACTCCATCTTTCCAGCCAGTAAACAGACTATTTCCCATCCCTTAATTTTAGCTGTGTTGATTTATGAGTGTTTGTTTTAACATAATACAGTGAAACCTGTAAAATTTGAACCTCAAAAATTTGGATACATCTAAAATTCAAATTGTATCTGATTAAAAATAAGTGCCCAAATTTTAGGTTTCGAATTTGAAAATATCGCCATAATAATTCAAGCTTTCAAATGCGAACATAATGCTGAGCACGACAAGTGCAACCGGGTTCCAAGACGTGCTAGGTCACGCATTGTATCCAGTACAGTGAGGGTGGATGGAGACGGAGTGTTGTACAGTACAGTATTTGGAGACTGGACTGGAGACTGGCAGGATTACATGGAGACCACTGTATCTATAATGTTCTAAATATATTAGCATAAATGTTGTTGAATATAAATACAGTAATACCCCGATTTACGCGGTCAATTGAACCCGCGGAGGTCTGCGTAAAACGAGAAACGCGTAAATGGAATAACAGAACATATGGGATTAATTTAATTGAAATAGAGACTGGGCCGACTCCCAAACTTCACTTTTTACGACACAATACCAATGTTCTAGAAAAAATAACATCTTAATTTTATGATGGTACACACACACAATTAATATTTAAGAGAAATACAGTCGCCAGGTTAATGTCCATTCAAATAATGGACTCAACTCCCCCCCCCCCCTCATCTTCCCATGCTCGCTAGCTCCTCCCTCTCTGAGAAATGTTTGGGTGAAAACACTAGATTTTAAGGTATAGTAATAAATAATACCTCAGACTAAAGTTAGGATAATATCATTGACATTGCTGGATTCATTGCAAGACCAGGAATATTTTGAATATACACGTCATATATTTTGCACAAAAGATAACATATTTGCTCTGTGTAAACAAAATTCTTACATTAGATCTAAAATTTGTATGTCTAATGCAAAATCTATGATGTTTATATTTAAAATGATCATCATATTGTAAGAATTCCAGCAATGTAAATTATATTCTGGCCGGGTAATTTGTATGAATTTTATGAGCTAAATAAAAAAATTATTCTTTACCCGCGTATATGAGTAGATGCACAGCGTAAATTGGGCATTCCGTTCTGGCGGGGACCGCGTAAATGTGGAAACGCGTAAACGAGAACCGCGAAAACCGAGGTATTACTGTACAGTAATACTTTTAATTTATTATACCTATTGCTTATTGACAGTTTTTAGACGTGTAAATAATTTTTGTAGCATGTTTTAATACAACAATTTGCTCTGGCGCTTCCATACATCTAAAATTCGTATACTTCATGAGCCCATGCAATTCGAATTTTCGAGGTTGCACTACTACAAAAAACAATATTTTCTTTATTCTAGGAGATGGGCTGAGGTGCATCTGGGTAAACTGTCAGTCTGTTTAGTGTTTTATGTTTCTCTCAAGTACCAAACTAAATTATTCTATTGAAACAACACTTCAATTTAGTGCGATTTCGGTTTAAAGCGACCTCTTTTGGAACGTGTATCTTGCGTTATATCGATGTTCTACTGTACGCCCAAATGGGAGAAGTCCACTTGTTTTCCCAACCTCTTAGACCACCCAGCTGTCTGGCTTCATTGGAAGGGAATGGTCGCTGATGTGGTGGAATAAGGTCTCCTTCCACTTCTGAACAAACGGCCACCCTTACTTCGTCTTGAATTGTTTCCTCCTCTAAAGTTTCCTCTAGCAGCTGGTCCTGTTCCCCTATTAGACCTTCCTCTTTTAAATTTCCAAAAGGTCTTAGGACTCCTGGGAAGAGTAATATGAATAGCTTGCTCAAAAGCTGATCTATACTTAACTAATGTTTGTTCATCAAACAAGGCAGGAGAAAGAGGGGAAGAACATAGCAATAAATAAGCACTACCACTTGAAGCATTATTAGTGGCTTGCTTCCTTAGCTGGGCTTTTAGTTTTAGGGCTTCCAACAACATTTCGATAAATGAGTTGTACAGGGAATATGGAATCTCTTGTACAGCAGCAGCAAAACATCTGTCTACTTCTGAACTGTCCTCATAGTCCAGCACCAACTTAATCAATAACTGACACATCATAATTGCAGACCAAATATCCACTGCCAACTCCCTAGATTTGAACTCTTCAAGCAACAGTGCAGAAGCAACTGGTTTCAAATTTATTTCATAACTTATATCAGCATATTTTGGAGCTGACAAATACTGGGAAAGTTCATATAAGGAACTGTTTTTGTCATTAAATTGGAGCTTGAAAAACTAAACTTGTGAGCATTCCTATTTGAGGGAATAAATGTTAAGTCTTTCAATAAGTGGGGTATGCTATAACGAACGGATCCTACTACGAATATTCCTATAACGAACGGTTTTACCTATAAAATTGAGAATGCTATAACGAACGAAACTCCTACAACGAACATTATTTAATTTTATTATTTTTTTTTTTTACTAATTTATTGTTTTTTATTACAAGTATTAATGATATTCTTTATTTCAGGGGTTTAGATGCATATTTATGCACTTTTTACAATTTTTACAATTTTATATTATATTTTTCAGTGTTAAGTAGTTGTATTTGGGGGCCTGGAACGGATTAATCCTATAACGAA
Source organism: Homarus americanus (assembly GCF_018991925.1). Classification (NCBI taxonomy): domain Eukaryota; kingdom Metazoa; phylum Arthropoda; class Malacostraca; order Decapoda; family Nephropidae; genus Homarus; species Homarus americanus. The sequence goes on from NW_024737097.1 coordinate 98,571, forward strand.
CGAATGCTATAACGAAGAAGGTTCTAGAACCAATTACATTCGTTATAGCATACCCCACTGTATTAGCCCAGACTTCATATATTTTAGAGATAATTTAGGGGCAAACATCAGGCCAAGAAATTGTAGTATCACCTTCTAAGTACAATGAATAATGACCCACAGTTGCTTGGCCTTCCTGTCTCTGTTGTAAGTGCCGAGAGATCAGGAAGTTTAGAAACATTTTCATAAAATACCTTGAATAAGGAATCCACAGACTCAGATGTGGTTGAAAACAAAGAAAACTTAGATCTTACCAATGTTACCCAAGGCCTGTTTGGATCATCCTTACACTCAATGTTATCCATCAGCTGTGTGGCAGTCGACAGCAGCCTGTTTCCACTCATAGCAACCAACACTTTTGCCCCAAGTGGAAGAGGTTGCCAAAATGGGGACAGGATGAAGTCAGTCTCAACAGGTTCTCCCTGCTCTAGTAACTGAACAATATGATTAGAGCCAGCCTCCTCATCCTGATCCTGGAATCCACTAAAATCGGGCTGACTAGGTAGAGGTTCTTGTAATCTTCCTACTGCCTCAGTATCTAGAATATCCAATAACCTACTTTTCATAGCAGAAGCAGGTTGGTCTAAGCGGGGATTAAGTCTCTTACCTATCACCCATAATTCTAAACTTTCTGCCAACTTGGGATCTTTCCAGTGTTTTACATTTAGAAATTTACTCTTCAAGGCCTTATTCCATCTATTTTTAATTTGGATCTTCAATAATTCTTTCTTATCTCCTGCAGCTTGATTAATTTTAAAAATTTGATCCAAACAAACTGCACAATCCAATGGTGAAAACAGGTTGTCTGAGACACAGCTGCTATGAATTATGCAAGCCAAATGAGGATCTAACTTGGTAATCCAAGTGGCTCTACGTCCTTGATAATTACATGTAGTATGGTCCCCTTGGGTCCTGGGTGAAACTACTACTAATGAATTCACATCCTCTACTGATGGACATTTCCTTGTATGTAGTGTATGAGCTGAGCTCTCCAGTCCTTGTAGCTCCTCACTCAACACTAGTTCCCCAGGGACAGTTTCATGGTCTCCTCCATCATCTAGCTGTTTAGACAACTGTCCTTCATCCTCCAGTTGCACATCACTCATCTAAACTACGAGGAACACCATGAGTCACATTGTATCATCATAATAATACAAGGGAGATTAAATTTTCTCCCAAACATAATCAATATGACTCATAACTGTGATAATTTAATAAGTTATTTCATTTAATATCTCTTATTGTTATAGGAGTCACCAGTGTGACAATCATAAACAATAATTCACTACAGTAGAATGTCGATATAACGCGAGATACGTTCCAAGAGAGGTCGCTTTAAACCGAATTTGCACTAAATCGAAGTGTTGTGTCAATGGAATAATTTAGTTTGGTACTTGAGAGAAACACAAAATATTAAAAAGACTGACAGTCTACCCAGATGCACCTCAGCCCATCTCCTAGAATAAACAAAACATTGTTTTTTGTAGTATTATGTTAAAACAAACTCATAAATCAACACAGCTAAAATTATGGGATGCGAAATGGTCTGTTTACTGGCTGGGAAGATGGGGGGGGGGTGAAAAGTGAGGTGATATGTTTGACAGTTGATGCCAAGGTCTAGTGCTTATTTTTTTATCTGTCCTCAAGAGTGACTAAGTTTTTCTCTTATAAAATGTCACTAAACTGACATGGGAGAATATAATTAACATTGCTGGATTCTTTAAATGATAGTGATTAATTTGAATATAAATATGCTGTAGCTTGCATTAGACATACAAATTTTAGGTCTAATTTACGATTTTTGTTACAGAGAGCAAAATTTTTGATCTCTTCTGCAAAAATATATGACGTTTATATTCAAATTATTCGCTGTCTTGCAAGGATTCCAGCAATACAAATTATATTCTCCTAACTTTAGTCTGAGATAATTATATACAGTAGTACCCCGATTTACGCGGTCAATTGAACCCACAGGGTACCGCGTTAAGTGAAAACCGCGTAAAGTGAACAACAGAACATATGGGATTAATTCCAATAGAGACTGGCCCGACCCCCAAACTCCACTTTTTCCGACACAATAACCTATGTTGTAGTAAAAATAACATCTAAATTTTATGATGGTATGCTCACACAATTAATATTTAAGAGAAATACAGTCGCCAGGTTAATGTCCATTCAAATAATGGACTCAAATACCCCCCCCCCCCTCTTCCCAGCTCACTAGCTCCTACCTCTCTGATTAATGTTTGGGTGAAAACTCTAGATTTTAACGTTTAGTAATAAATAATACCCCAGACTAAAGTTAGGATAATATAATTGACATTTCTAGATTCCTTGCAGGTCAGGGAATATTTTGAATGTAAACTTCATATATTTTGCACAAAAGATAAAATATTTGCTTTGTGTAAACCAATTTATTACTTTAGATCTAAAATTTGTATGTCTAATGCAAAATCCATGATGTTTATAGGTATTCAAAATGATCATCATATTGTAAGAATTCCAGCAATGTAAATTATATTCTGGTCTAGTAATTTGTATGAATTTTATGAGCTAAAACAAATATATTCAGTCAATAAAAAAAAAAAATTCTTCACGACACTATCTCTCAATCAAAGTACCCCACCTTGCCTCCCCCCCTCCTCACACTCATGCCAGCTGGGTCCCCCAACCCTCCCTCCCACCTTCCCTCCCTACCAGATAAATGTGTGGGTGAAAACTCTAGATTTTAATGTTTAGTAATAAATAATACCTCAGACTAAAGTTAGGATAATATAATTGACATTTCTGGATTCCTTGCAGGTCAGGGAATATTTTGAATGTAAACTTCATATATTTTGCACAAAAGATAAAATATTTGCTTTGTGTAAACCAAATTATTACTTTAGATCTAAAATTTGTATGTCTAATGCAAAATCATGATGTTTATATTCAAAATGATCATCATATTGTAAGAATTCCAGCAATGTAAATTATATTCTGGCCGGGTAATTTGTATGAATTTTATGAGCTAAATAAAAAAAAAAAAATTATACTTCACCGCGTATATGAGTAGATGCACCGCGGAAAGTGAAAGTCTGGTTCTGGCAAGGTACCGCGTAAATGAGAAATCGCGGAAAGTGAAACCGTGTAAAGCGGGGTAATACTGTATGATTAAAACAGTAAGCCCAGTGAAAATCCCCAAACATTTCTCAGGAAGGTGGGGGGTAGGGAGTAATGGAGGGAGGGAGGGGTGACAGTGACATGTTTGACAGTTGGTGCCTGTGGTGTGAAGTATTTAATTGTTAATTTTGTCCTTTAGATTGAGTTTTTTGTTTTTTTGCTTTTATAGAAGTGACCGGGGTGAATTTAATTTGCATTGCTGGAATTCTTATAAGATAGTGATTAATTTGAATGTAAACATAGAAGAGATTACTGAATTGGCTGAGTACCTCCTCAGCTTATCAGCTGATGTTCAAAACAAAACGTGATTTTTGTAAGCCAATTCAGTAATCTCTTCTATGTTTACATTCGTTTCCAATGGAGTAAATATCAAGAAAATTGTGCTCTTTAATATTTGTGCATTTTTTTATACAATATCAAAATTATTGGTCATTCTAAATTTAGCCATCCAAGCTCTGTCTACATAAAGTTTTTCAACTATTATTTTTGGCTCGATATATGTAACTTTATTCATTTATTGAAACTCATTTACGTGCATACACTGTCCTAAGGGCAAAGCTCAACTGTACATGTAATCAGAATAATGTACAAAATGATTACTAAAATTTTTGTCTAGTGCAAACTATGGCATGTTTACATTCAAATTAATCACTATCTTATAAAAATTCCAGCAATGCAAATTATATTACTTATTAAGTAATTATTATATATACAAGTACTCCCCAACTTACGACTGACTCGACCTACGTCCATCCGCACTTACGACCTGCTCTGACCGTACGCACATACGACCGCGCAGTCGGACGAAAAAAAATTTCAAATGACGCACTCATTTTCTATACCGAAACGTTTCTGTCCTGGGTGAGAGCGTGGCTTGGGTCACCGCGTGGGTACAGCTCCCACTCAGTAGAGTGCTTAGTTGGAGTTTGGCTATCTTATCCTATACTGATCGCACTGTGTACTTACGTTATTATCGTATTTAATTGACTTCATAATGACTGGAAAGCGTACAAGTGAGAGTGCTGGTGGTGCTCAGAAGAAAAGGAGACAGGCAATTACTTTTGAGATGAAAATGAAGATAATAATGCAGTATAAGAATGGAAAAACTGTAGCAACAATCTCACGCGACCTAGGTTTCTCGCACTCGACCATATCCACTATTCTGAAGGACAAGGAACGTATTCGTGATATAGTGAAAGGAACAACACCTATAAAGGGAACTATAATATCAAAGAAAAGACAAGGACCTATTCACAATACGGAAAAATTATTGGTGATATGGATAGAAGACCAAATACAGAAGCGTGTACCCTTAAGCCTTCTAACCTTACAGGCTAAAGCAAGAAGCCTGTTCCGAAGCCTGAAGGAGCAGGCAGGAGATGAGTGCGACCAAACCTTCACAGCAAGTCATGGGTGGTTTAACAGATTTAAGAAACGCTACAGTTTACATCACGTTAAGGTGAGTGGAGAGGTAGCTAGTGTTGATGTTGGTGCTGCCGTAGCTTTTAAGGAGGAGTTAGATCATGTGAGTGTGGAAGGAAATTATTTGCCTGAGCAAATATTCAAAGTGGATGAGACTGGATTATTGTGGAAGCGCATGCCTGAGCGGACATACATCCACAAAGAGGCGAAAACAATGCCAGGATTCAAGGCATCCATGGAGAGAATTACACTTCTGTTGGGGGGGAATGTTGCTGGTTTCAAGATCAAGCCCTTCATGATCTCTCATTCAGAGAACCCCAAGGCTTTTAAACATGTCAGCAAGCACCCACTGCCAGTGTTTTATTGCAGTAACAAGAAAGCCTGGATGACCATTGTACTGTCTGAGGATTGGTTCATGAATTGTTTCATTCCACGAGCCAAGGAGTATTGTCTGCAACAATGGATTCCATTCAAGATTTTGCTGATTTTGCATAATGCTCCGGGACACCCACCACACCTGAGACGAAAATGCACTCTCATGTTAAGGTAGTGTACATTCCACCAAACACTACCTCTGTCATCCAACCCATGGATCAAGGTGCTATTGCTGCCTTTAAAGCGTATTATTTACATACGACCTTCGCTCAGGCTGTTGCTGCTACTGAAGGTGAGAAAACGCTCAGAGAGTTTTGGAAGGAGTACAAAGTTTTGTCATGTATAAAGAGCATTAGTGCAGCATGGGATCAGGTTACAAAACATTGCATGAATGGAATATGGAAGAAAGTCCTGAAAACATATGTGAACAGTTTTAGAGGATTTAATGAAAATGAAGTTATTTCGGAGATTAGTAACAAGATAGTGGAGTTAGGTAAACAGCTTCAGTTAGATATTGATAATGAAGATGTTGAACAGTTGGTTGAAAGTGTAGCAGAAGAGCTAAGTAACGAAGATCTCATCGAACTGGAAGCACACAAAGATGCAGAGAAAGAAGCGAGTCTAAATGTAGAAGAAGGACCTGCACCCCCTAAAACATTTTTAGTGAAGCAAATGGCAGAGGCATATGCTACAATTAATAAAGTGATGCAAATGTTTGGTGGAATGGATCAAAATTATGAGTATTTTGCCAAAGTTGACAGAATGGTCCAAGATGCACTTGCTTGCTACAGAGAAATTCATAATGAAAAGGAAAAGCAAACTGTGCAGTCTAAATTGGACATCTATTTTAAGAAGTCCCCCAGTGCTGTCTCCTCGCGCCCCAGCAGTGCTGCCTCTTCACTCCCTCAAGATGATCCAATACCTTCAACCAGCAAGTTTCCACTGTACATAAACCTGTCTGAAGAAAGAGACATTGATGACCCACCTAGCCCTGTCTCCTCCACTGCTTCATCCAATTAATATAGTCTCCATGTATACCTGTAAATAGAAAATTATGGGGCCCCGTGTGCATTCAGCTGACTACATTAAAGGTAAGTGCTCAGTCACACTGCATCCATTCCTCATTATTTATTACTTTTACTGTACCGTACTGTATTTCATTGTAGAATATATATATATGCTGTAGTACCCCGATTTACGCGGTCAATTGAACCCATAGAGTACCGCGGAAAGTGAAAACCGCGTAAAGTGAACAACAGAGCATATGGGATTAATTCCAATAGAGACTGGCCCGACCCCTAAACTCCACTTTTTCCGACACAATACCTATGTTGTAGTAAAAATAACATCTAAATTTTATGATGGTATGCTCACACAATAAATATTTAAGAGAAATACAGTCGCCAGGTTTATGTCCATTCAAATAATGGACTCAAATCCTCTTCCCAGCCTATTATTCCTACCTCTGAGAAATCCATTATGAGAACACTAGATTTTAACGCTAGTAAATAATACTCAGGTACCATGAAAGTGAAAACCGCGTAAAGTGAACAACAGAACATATGGGATTAATTCCAATAGAGACTGGCCCGACCCCCAAACTCTACTTTTTCCGACACAATACCTATGTTGTAGTAAAAATAACATCTAAATTTATGATGGTATGCTCACACAATTAATATTTAAGAGAAATACAGTCGCCAGGTTAATGTCCATTCAAATAATGGACTCAAATCCCCCCCCCCCCCTCTTCCCAGCTCACTGGCCCCTACCTCTCTGAGAAATGATTGGGTGAAACACTAGATTTTAACGTTTAGTAATAAATAATACCTCAGACTAAAGTTAGGATAATATAATTGACATTTCTGGATTCCTTGCAGGTCAGGGAATATTTTGAATGTAAACTTCATATATTTTGGACAAAAGATAAAATATTTGCTTTGTGTAAACCAAATTATTACATTAGATCTAAAATTTGTATGTCTAATGCAAAATCCATGATGTTTATATTCAAAATGATCATCATATTGTAAGAATTCCAGCAATGTAAATTATATTCTGACCGGGTAATTTGTATGAATTTTATGAGCTAAAACAAATATCTTCAGTTAATAAGAAAAAAAGGTCCCAACCCTCCCCCCCACCTTCCCTCCCTACCAGATAAATGTGTGGGTGAAAACTCTAGATTCTAACGGTTAGTAATAAATAATACCTCAGGCTAAAGTTAGGATAATATAATTGACATTTTTGGATTCCTTGCAGGTCAGGGAATATTTTGAATGTAAACTTCATATATTTTGCACAAACGATAAAATACTTGCTTTGTGTAAACTAAATTATTATATTAGATCTAAAATTTGTATGTCTAATGCAAAATCCATGATGTTTATATTCAAAAGAATCATCATATTGTAAGAATTCCAGCAATGTAAATTATATTCTGGCCAGGTAATTTGTATGAATTCCATGAGCTAAATAAAAAATTATACTTCTCCCGCGTATATGAGTAGATGCACTGTGGAAGTGAAAGTCAGGTTCTGGCGAGGTACCGCGTAAATGAGAATCGCACCGCGTAAAGCGGGTAATACTGTGTATATATATATATATATATATATATATATATATATATATATATATATATATATATATATATATATATATATATATATATATATATATATATATATATATATATATATATATATATATATATATATATATATATATATATATATATATATATATATATATATATATATATATATACACACACACACACATATACAGTGAACCCTCACTTTATGCAGTCAATTGAACCCACGGAGGCCAGCGTAAAGCGAGAAACGCGTAAAATGAACAACATAACATATGGGAATAAATGAAATAGAGACCGGCTGACCCCCAAACTCCACGTTTTCCGACACAATACCTATGTTCTAGTAAAAATAACATCTTAATTTTATGATGATACATGCACACAATTAATACTTAAGAGAAATAGAGAAATACAGTCGCCAAGTTAATGTCCATTGAAATAATGGACTCAACTCCCTCCCCCATCATAATATAATTGACATTGCTGGATTCCTTGTAAGACCAGGAATATTTTGAATATAAATGTCATATATTTTGCACAAAAGATAACATATTTACTCAGAGTAAACAAAATATTTAAAGTAGATCTAAAATTTGCATGTCTAATGCAAAATCTATGATGTTTATATTCAAAATGATCATCAAATTGTAAGAACTCCAGCAATGTAAATTATATACTGGCCGGGTAATTTGTATGAATTTTATGAGCGAAAACAAATATATTCAATAAATAAACAAAATATACTTTCCGAAATACTATCTGTCAATGAAAATACCCCACCTCCCCCCCCTCTTCCCACCTGCTCCCTGGGTCCCTCCCTCCCTCCCTACCCCTCCCTCCCACCTTCCCTCCCTACCAGAGAAATGATTGGGTTATAACAGTATATTTACATTTTCAGTAATAAATAATACCTCAGACTAAAGTTAGGATAATATAATTGACATTACTGGATTCCTTGCAAGACCAGGAATATTTTGAATATACACTTCATATATTTTGCACAAAAGATAACATATTTGCTCTGAGTAAACAAAATACTTGCATTAGATCTAAAATTTGTATGTCTAATGCAAAATCTATGATGCTTATATTCAAAATGATCATCAAATTGTAAGAATTCCAGCAATGTAAATTATACCCTGGCCGGATAATTTGTATGAATTTTATGAGCTAAATGAAAAAATTATACTTCACCCGCGTATATGAGTAGATGCACCGCGTAAAGTGGGAATTCCGGTTCTGGCAGGGTACCGCGTAAATGTAGAAACGCGTAAAGTGAAACTGTGTAAAGCGAGGGTTCAATATATATATATATATATATATATATATATATATATATATATATATATATATATATATATATATATATATATATATATATATATATATATATATATATATATATATATATATATATATATATATATATATATATTTATATATATATATATATATATATATATATATATATATATATATATATATATATATATATATATATATATATATATATATATATATATATATATATATATATATATTACATTCCTTGCAAGGAACTTTTGGTTGCATTTATAAAGTTCCTTGCAAGGAATGTAATATGTTTTACTTAGGCCAGACTGGTAAAGATCTTGTAACTAGAATTAAACAAAACAAATACAGTGTTAGGACAGGCTGGAATCCAATGCTCTGTTTGTTCATTTGTGGGATAACAAGCATTGCATTGACTGGGATAATGCCTCCTCAATATTACCATGTAATTCAATTGATAGTAGGAACATCATAGAATCTAGTCTTATTAAACATACCGAAGCATTCAACATGAATTTGAGTAACGGCATGTACAAGCTGGACAATTTTGTAATTAAGAAGATTTGTGACCAGGTGAGAAGGCCGGGTCACCTGACCATCTCACCTGACCACCAACCGTTGTGTGCTATTTAAAGATTAGTAGGGTCATTACCTAATACCTGACCATTGTGGACCTGGTCTCACCCTTCTCTGTATATATACACCTTGATTTGTATTTCTCTCTCTAGTCTGTTCTCACCCCTGAAGATGTGAATTACACGAAAGCGCTTAGGAACTTCGTGTTTTCTTCTTTCCTTGTGGTTATCAGCATATACCTAGATCACGCGCACCTACAGTGATTTACTTGCATATATATATATATATATATATATATATATATATATATATATATATATATATATATATATATATATATATATATATATATATATATATATATATATATATATATATATATACATATATATACATATTTATACATATTTATACATATATATATACATATATATACATACAGTTGTACCCCACTTAACGCGGTCAATAGAACCCAGAGGGTCCCGTGTTAAGTGAAATCCGCGTTAAGTGAACAACAGAACATATGGGATAAATTCCAATAGAAACCGGCCCGACCCCCAAACTCCACTTTTTGAAGGCACATACCTATGTTGTAGTAAAAATAACATCTTAATTTTATGATGGTACATGCACACAATTAATACTTAAGAGAAATAGAGAAGTACAGTCGCCAAGTTAATGTCCATTCAAATAATGGACTCAACTCCCTCCCCCTCTTCTCACACTACACTGCCGGCTCTTCCCTCTGAGAAATTTTTGGGGGAAAACCACTAAATTTTAATAAATAATACCTCAAACTAAAGTTAGGATAATACAATTGACATTGCTGGATTCCTTGTAAGACCAGGAATATTTTGAATATAAATGTCATATATTTTGCACAAAAGATAACATAGTTACTCTGAGAAAAATTTTTATCTAAAATTTGTATGTCTAATGCAAAATATATGATGTTTATATTCAAAATGATCACCAAATTATAAGAATTCCAGCAATGTAAATTATATTCTGACCGGGCAATTTGTATGAATTTTATGAGCTAAAACAGGCAGTCAGGCAGGGTGGTGGGTGGGGCAAATCTAAAAATAGCGTCTCGAGCCGGACACTCACAGCGTATATGGAAAAAAATCCGTGGTAAGTGAAAGTTCAGCTCTGGCGAGGCACCGGCATTATATGATAAAGCAGCGTTAAAGTGAAACCGCGTTAGGTAGTCAATACTGTGTGTATATATATATATATATATATATATATATATATATATATATATATATATATATATATATATATATATATATATATATATATATATATATATATATATATATATATATATATATATATATATATATATATATATATATATATATCAAGAAAATGGAAACAACGGAGTACTCCGCTGTTTTTTCCCCGTAATAATTATCACGTTTCATTGTGGATTTACATGAAAATATATATATATATATATATATATATATATATATATATATATATATATATATATATATATATATATATATATATATATATATATGCTGATAACCACAAGGAAAAAGAAGAAAACACGAAGTTCCCAAGCGCTGTAATTCACATCTTCAGGGGTGAGTACAGACTAGAAATGTCAAATCAAGGTGTATATATACAGAGAGGGTGAGACCAGGTCCACAATGGTCAGGTATTAGGTAATGACCCTACTAATCTTTAAATAGCACACAGGTTGGTGGTCAGGTCAGATGGTCAAGTGACCGGCCTTCTCACCTGATCACAAATCTTCTTAATTACAAAATTGTCCAGCTTGTACATGCCGTTACTTGCATATATATATATATATATATATATATATATATATATATATATATATATATATATATATATATATATATATATATATATATATATATATATATATATATATATATATATATATATATATATATATATATATATATATATATATATATATATATATATATATATATATATATATATAACAGCTAGACCCCGACTTACGACGGGGTTAGTGTACCAAATCCAGGCCGTAGAAGTCCAAATGGTGTGAAATCTAATGGTTAAGTCCCGACATAGATAAAAAAAATCTACAATGAAATACAGTACAGTAAAAGTAATAAATAATGAGGAATGGATACAGTACAGTGAAAGTAATAAATAATGAGGAATGGACACAGTGTGACTGAGCACTTACCTTTAATGTAGTCAGCTGAATGCACATATGGGGGCCCCATAATTTTCTAATTATACATGGAGACTACATTAACTGGAAACGTTTCGGTATAGAAAATCGGTCATTTGAAGAAAAAAAATTGAAAAAAAAAATGGTCACAACTTCGGCGGTCTTAAGTCCCGGCATCTTAAGTCGAAGCAACCGAAGTCGGGTGTAGCTGTATATATATATAGTGATTGCTTGTTGAAGGTATTGGATCATTTTAGGGAGTGAAGAGGCAGCAGTGGTGCGTGAGGAGACAGCAGTGGGGACTTCTAAAATATGTCCAATTTAGACTGCACAGCGTTTTTCTTTTCATTGTAAATCTCCCTGTAGGAAGCAAGTGCATCTTGGATCATTCTGTCAACTTTGCAAAACGCCAACATTCTTATCCATTTCTTCAAACATTTGCATCTCCTTATTAATAGTAGCAAATGCCTCTGCCATTTGTTTCACTGAAAACTTTTTGGGGTGCAGTTCTTCTTTTACATTTGTCTACTTCTTCCTCTGCAAATTTCTGTGCATCCAGTTCAATAATACCTGCTATTTGGCTCTTCTCCTACAATTTCCACCAACTGCTCAACATCATCATTATCAATTTCTAACTCCAGCTGTTTACCCATCTGCACTATCTTGTTACTAATCAGAAATTGCTTCATCTTCATTAAATCTTTTTGAAAATGTTCACATATCTTGTTAGACCTTCTTCCATATTCCATTCATGCATTGACCTGTAACCTCATCCCGTGCTGCAGCTATGTTCTTGTACATTGCAGTAGTCCTTCTAAAAAGTCTCTGAGTGTTTTCTCACCTTCAGCAGCAGCAACAGCCTGAGCGAAGGTTATGTAAATAATTATTTTAAAAGCAAATCCTTGATCCATGGGTTGGATGTTAGAGGTAGTGTTAGGTGGAAGGTGGACTACCTTAACATCAGGGTGCAGGTCGTCCAGGTGTGGTGGGTGTCCCGGAGCATTATCTAAAATTAATCAAATCTTGAAGGCAAACCCTTGTTGCAGACAATACTCTCTGGCTTGTGGAATGAAACAACTCAGGAACCAATCCTCAAACATTGCTAGGGTCATCCATGCTTTCTTATTACTATGATAAAACACTGGCAGTGTGTGCTTGCTGACATTTTTAAAAGCCCTTGGGTTCTGTGAATGGTATATCATGAAGGTTTTACCTTGAAACCAGCTACATCCCCCAACCCACAGAAGTGTGATTCAGTCCTTGAATGCCTTGAACCCAGCATGGTTTTTGCCTCTTTGTGATGTATGTCCGTTCTGGCATGTGCTTCCAGAATAAACCATTTTCATCCACATTAAATATTTGCTCAGGCAAATACTTCCACGATGACACGATCTAGCTCCTCCAAGCTTCAGCAACACCCACATCAGCACTTGCTGCCTCCACTCACCTTTACACTGTGCAAATTGTAACATTTCTTAAATCTTGGAACCATCCATGACTTGCTGTGAAGTTTTGGTCGTCACTCTCTCCTGCCTGCTCTTTCAGGCTGAAAGGCTTCTTGCCTTAGCCTGTATGGTTAGAAGGCTTAAGGGATAACACTTTTGTATCTGATCTTCCATCCACATCACAAGTAATTTTGTTATTATTGTTCCCTTTATGGGTGCTGATCCTTTCACTACCTCACGAATTCGTTCCTTGTCCTTCAAAATTGTGGATATCTGGAGTGAGAGAAGCCAAGGTCGCGTGAAATGGTTGCTACCGATTTTTCATTTTCATATTGCATTATTATTTTAATTTTCATCGCAAAAAGTAAAATGACTGTCTTTTTTCTTCAGCACCACGAGAACTCTTACTTTACTCTTGCCAGCCATTTTAAAGGGAATTACAAACGAAAATTTTGTCAGTACACAGCATGATCACTAACAACAACAACGATGGCCAAACACCAACTGGGCGGGATACGGCATGGATGCTGTACACCACGAGGCGGCACAGCCCAAGCTATCGTACGGTGTCAAGACACGACCAACTTCGGGACTCGAAAATACGTAATGTGAAAAATATTTTATATGACCATGGCGGTCGTATATCCGGGTTGTCGTAAGTTGAATATGTTGTAAGTCGAGGAGAGACAGTAGATGAGCCAATGACAAATGTCACAGATATAGTACATGTAGATAGAATGAAAAAAGGCAGCAGAGACTTAGTAGGGATCCCAAATGACAGTCAGGAACATCCTACTTCTACTGCAACAGTTGCTCAACAAAATATAAAGATAAACAATACATATCGTCAAAAACAAAAACATTAAATATCCTCGCCTCTTTCAGACATGGCTTGGATATCACTACTACTGCTGGTCTGGAGTGTGGTGACATCAGCCGCATCCCAAGCAGACGTGGTCAAACCAGGAGCTTTAGTTGCCCCACTAGGCAAAGTACTGGTAGTACAAGATGTAACTGTCAAGTACAAGCTCGATGACTTAATGCGCATGCCAGTGTATCTGAGGTCAATAGCTGTCCACCTTGAAACAGCTATGCAAATTTTGCAAGATCTCGAACAACAATCTATAATCTCTACAACACTCCGTCAGACCATCTCTTCAACACTACCGTATGAATAGTCTACTCAATCACTTCAGGAAAGCTCCCTATCTCCTGAGGACACCGGGAAGACTGTACATTCTCAGCGGTGCCAAAAATGTGGTCTGTTTAACTTTGTAGGGTTAATAAGTAACACCTTGTTTGGTACTGTCAAGAAGATGTAGCTAAACTAGGGAATAAAATGAATGCAGTTTCAGAGGCGGTTAAGAAACAAAAATAGCCATTGCACAGTCCTACAAGGCAGTACAAACTCTGACCTCTCACATGAATGCTATTGTTGACAAAACTAATCAACTAACATGCATTGTCCAGGGATTCACACGGTCAGAATCTACACTGGAATGGTTAATCTGTTTCACAGAATATAAATAATAATAATAATAATAATAAACAGTTTATTGAAAAAGTTTGCAGCCCGAAGGCTGAAAATATACATTGGACACAAATGATTTATTACATACATTGGTGGTTTAACAAAAGCCTTCATTAGAGAAAGGTGAAGGAACATACAGTGAACATACAGATTAATGTTTATACACGTAGATCATGTGAGCTGAGGTGTTGAACAGCAGACACGTAGTGTAGTAATCCCCACACAGATGGCATTAGAGGGTACGTGAGTACTAGTTCCCTCACAGATGGTGTTATGAGGCTTGACATGGTGTAGTCATTCCCTCACAGATGGTGTTACGAGGGGCCGATGATGTAGTAGTTACCTCACAGATGGTGTATGAGGGGCATAATGATGTAGTAATTCCTCACAGATGGTGTTATGAGGGGCCTGATGTGGTGTAGTATTCCCTCACAGATGGTGTATGAGGGACTGATGGTGGTACCTCACAGATGGTGTTATGAGGGCATCACATGGCATAGTAATTCCTCACAGATGGTGTTATGAAGGGCATCACGTAGTGTAGTAATTCCTCACAGTTGGTGTTAATGAGGAACTTCACATGATGCTGTAGCACTACCTACTCATGCCAGTCGAGATCATGGGACTACATCCTTGACCAATCAAGGGTCAAGACGCATCTGGCGCCTCTCGAGCAGCCAGGTTAACTGTTATTCATACCACCTCCCTGAACCCTCCTCCCACCGGAATATCGACAAGTTCTCGCCAGAAGTTACAATTTAAGAAAAGGAATGGAACCAGTGTTAAACAGGTGAATAGTGGTGAACAGTGCTTAAGTCAGTGAGAACAACTCAACAGTAACAGTCATACCCAAGTTAACCTTCACACAGTGAGGTCCCAGGTACCCAGTGATAACGGGCCGACCCAACAGCAACCAGTGATGTGATCCGCTTCACGATAGGAAAGCGACCACACCTCACTCATATAACACCATCTGTGAGGAATTACTACACCACGCCAGGTCCCTCATAACACCATCTGTGAGGGAATTACTACACCACGTCAGGTCCCTCATAACACCATCTGTGAGGGAATTACTACACCACGTCAAGTCCCTCATAACACCATCTGTGAGGGAATTACTACACCACGTGGTCCCTCATAACACCATCTGTGAGGGAATTACTACACCACGTCAGGTCCCTCATAACACCATCTGAGGGAACTACTACACCAAGTGAGGTCCCTCCTAACACTATCTGGGAGAGTGTTACTACACTACGAGTTTGCTGTTCAACACCTACATTAATCTGTATGTTCACTGTATGTTCCTTTACCTTTCTCTAATGAAGGCTCTTGTTAAACCACCAATGTATGTAATAAGTCATTTATGTCCAATGTATATTTTCAGCCTTCGGGCTGCAGAACTTTTTCAATAAACCGTTAATAATATAATATAATAATAATAATGTGGTCTGTTGTCACAGGACTTCACTCACTCAGGCCTCTCTATCGTGGAGTCTCAGGGGAATTATCACTGGGTACCTGGGACCTCACTATGTGAAGGTTAGATTGGGTAAGACTCAACTGCCGAGTTGTTTTTCACTGACTTTAGCACTATTCAACACTGGTTCCATTCCTTTCCCAAATGAAATAGTAACTTCTGGCGAGAACTTGTTGATATTCCGGTGGGGAGGAGGGTTCAGAGGAGGGAGTTGGTATGGGCCAACATAACAGTTGACGTGGCTGCTGTTGAGCAGCGCCAGGTGCGTCTGACCCGTCTTGACCCATCGGTGGTCAAGGATGCATATATGCATGCAGCTGAGGCCTCGGTACAGGCTTTCATAGAAACCAACAGTAGGCTCATAGCTGATCTAGTAAATGTAGGGTTAGGTCATGTTGATGCACAGTTGTTGCCATTTGGTCAACTAATTGCCGCTTTACATATAGCTGAAACTAACTACCATCTAACTCCGATCTTTCAGGAACATGAAGTGGAATATTATTACCCCTTATTAGAGGCAACCTTAACACATAAGGAAATACTAATACACATTCCACTAAAATCACAAAAAAATTTTGATGCATGGCATTTGGAACCATTTCCATTGAAAGCGAATGAGGGACTATTAATTCTGAACAAACAAACTGAACTAATACAGTAAAACCTCGATTAACCGACTTTCGGATTAACTGCTGATCCCGGACCCCTAAAATAATATTTTTTTTTACGGGGATTCGACCACCTGGGCACAGGTCACTAACCCGCATCGGGGCCTGGGGGGCAAAAATTTGATGATGATGATGATAATAATAATAATAATAATAATAATAATAATAATAATAATAATAATAATAATAATAATAATAATAAAGAACCATAAAGAAATGCAAAAATGAAAAAAATCAAGTGAGAAACAATATACAGCAAAAGTCCGGATGCCAGAAATCCGGACTTTTAGGGATTTATTTTATTTTTTTTAGCGGGTTTTTGTGTGTATGTGCGCATGCGTGAGTGCCACAGCTGCACAGCTACAACAAGCAACCATGCGGCCGCCACTTTAAAAAGAGCAATCAATCTGTGACAACGTATGTAATTTTGAGTCCTACTCTTTTCATTTACAGAGTACTGTACTGTACAAGCCCATAATAATGGCTCCT
This sequence comes from Homarus americanus, assembly GCF_018991925.1. Taxonomy (NCBI): domain Eukaryota; kingdom Metazoa; phylum Arthropoda; class Malacostraca; order Decapoda; family Nephropidae; genus Homarus; species Homarus americanus. Next base: position 115,856 of record NW_024737097.1, read on the forward strand.
AAAGTAGATAAACTTCGTTGTGTGAAGAGAAAGAAGAACACATTGAAATTGAGTGACAAACTTGAAATAATTAAGAAACTAGAACATGGTGTGAGCAATACTGTTCTCATGGAAACATAAGGCATTGGAAAGTCTACAATTTATGATATAAAAGAGGCAAAGAATAAAATTCTAGAATTCACAGCTTTTTCCTTAAAACTGCTCGTTTTGATAAATGAAGCATGCTATATTTGCTCATGAATAAACTATCAAAATGTACCTGTTCATCTCTTCTTTATTCCTCCTTAAATTTGAATTTTAAAAATACTGCCTGAGAATCCGGAAAATCCGAAAATCCGGACCAACCCAATCCCCAAGCAGTCCGGATTTTTGGACTTCTACTGTATGTATGTTGTGTTGTCAATCGTAAGTGAAACAATTGAGACCCTGCAATTGTGTGTAAATGAGGCAGGAAGTCAGATCAGCAACCTGGGACTTGGTCACAATTTTCGTGATGCCATATGTTCTTTGACTTTTCCTTTTTTTATTCACGGTTTCTGTGCTGTTTCATATTTATTTACTAATGTGGTTAATGTTTTAAAGAAATGCTATTGAAATATGAATGGCAAATGAACAAAAATGAAAAGAGGGACTTAAATGAAGTAGGTTAGGTATAGGTACTTTAAAAAGGTATGTTTTATTTCCGTAGACTTTATTTACTACAGTCAACCCTCACTTTACGCGGTCCCACATTCCGCGTTTCCACGTTTACGCGGTGCCCTGCCAGAACCCAGGATGCTCACATTCCGCGGTGGGTGTACCCCTTTACACGGTGAAGTATAATTTTTTTTAATTTAGCTCATAAAATTCATACAAATTATCCGGCCAGAATATAATTTACATTGCTGGAATTCTTACAATTTGATGATCATTTTGATAAACATCATAGATTTTGCATTAGACATACAAATTTTAGATATAATGTTTACTCTTGAGTAAATATGTTATCGTTTGTGCAAAATATATGATATTTATATTCAAAATATTCCTGGTCTTACAAGGAATCCAGCAATGTCAATTATATTATCCTAACTTTAGTCTGATTTATTATTTATTACTAAAAAGGTAAACAGTCTGGTATTCCCACACATTTATCTAGTAGGGGCGTTGGTGGGGGGTGGGGGGGAGGGAGGGAGGGAGGGACCGGCGACCGACCATCTGTTACCGTGTGAAGAATTTTTTTTTTTTATTAACTGAAAATTTTTATTTAGCTCATAAAATTCATACAAATTACTCGGCCAGAATATAATTTACATTGCTGGAATTCTTACAATTTGGTGATCATTTTGAATATAAACATCATATATTTTGCATTAGACATAAAATTTTTAGATAAAATGTTTAATCTGAGTAAGTATGTTATCTTTTGTGCAAAATATATGACGTTTATATTCAAAATATTCCTGGTCTTACAAGGAATCCAGCAATGTCAATTATGTTATCCTAACTTTAGTTTGAGGTATTATTTATTACTATACCTGGTTTTCCCCCAAAAATTTCTCAGAGAGGGAAGAGCCGGCAGTGTAGTGTGAGAGGGGGAGGGAGTCGTGTCCATTATTTGAATGGACATTAACTTGGCGACTGTATTTCTCTATTTCTCTTAAGTATTAATTGTGTGCATGTACCATCATAAAATCAAGATGTTATTTTTACTGCAACATAGTTATGTGTCGTCAAAAAGTGGAGTTTGGGGATCGGCCTGGACTCCATTTCAATTAATCCCATATGTTATGTTATTCACTTTACGCGTTTCTCGCTTTCCGCGGTACCCTCCGGGTTACATTAACCGCGTAAATTGAGGGTTAACTGTATTAACCGACCTTTTGGATTATCCGTCGGCCTCTTCCCCCCATATGTGGTCGGTGAATCGAGGTTTTATTGTAGTAGTATCAGAAGATTTTTCATTAGCTGTGACTAAGCATGAAGTCCTAAATCATTATAAGTCAACATATTTACACTTGCATGTTTGTCCTGCGTATGCTTTCACTTTCAAACGTGCTGCAGAAGCTACATGTGAATTGGCTATAGTACAAACTAATGCCTCTACAGCTCTACAACAATGTGTATACACTCCAATACCACATAGTTCAGTGTTTCACGCACATGTCAACAATGTGCAATATTATTATTTCCCAAATCAAATCAGTGTGATCCATATGTCAGGATGTAGGCAAACATTTAGTAGTAGAAGGTTATCATATAGCACCGGACTATTGTGAAATTAGCAGTAACGCAATCACAACCTTGCCTACTCACCATCACCTTGCATTTGTCACAAACATTACTTTTGAACTGGTTCCCATACCATTTTCCCTTAATATAAATTTCAGTAATCTTCATATTGTTTCTGATAAGCTTAAACTTCTATCTTATATTAATGAGACAGTTTCCGGACTTACAGGATTCTCTTCCTTTATATTTATCTTCCTGTATAATCCTACCTGGTTTCATTATACCTACCATCATATTTATCATTTCCTTGATTGTTATGATAATTTGTTACAGGAAGATTTCTTCTAGGTACACAATAGTTTTTTAAGAATACTTTTTGAAAGGAATTGCAAAAGTATGTGCAAGAAGAAAAAGTTTAGCTAAAGCACACTTTCTTCGGTACACCTAGGATTTAAACGGTGAGGTCTCAGTTGGAGGTGGCCGAGTGGTGTAACAGCACCACTTGTATGATATAAATATTCACCCAAATGTATAATACAGTACAGTGACCCCTCGTTTAACGAACACCTCGGTTAACGTAATTTCGATTAACGAACTGCCTTCCATAAGGATCTTCAATTCGGTTAACGAAAAAAAATTCGGTTAACGAAGTTCTTACGAACCGACCTCAACATGTTTTCGCTTGCACTGACCGGGCAACCAGCTTTAGTATCAGTCCGCCAATACATTAATCGGTTCTAGGACTTAAATTCCTAACTATTTTAGTAAATATCAAGAAGTTTATACTATTCAATAATTTTAAAAGTTTAATATTCAATTTTTTAGTCATTTTAACAATTATTGAACATAATTGAAGGTAAAGTGACTAGTTTAATGCGCGGCATCCAGCCTCTTAACACAGCAAACAGGAGTTAGTCTCTCTGTTTTCACTGGAGGTAACATCTTGCTTGAGACTCTCTTCTACTAAACGCTTTTTTTCTGTGTTTCCAAGCAAATTATTGGTCATTTTGAAATATATTTTACATACTGACAATATATAATGCAGTGCAGTGTTGATTTAGAGAAAATAATCTTGAATTACACCAATAGAGCTAAAATTTTATGGGTGAAATGGCGCCATGGGGTGACTTCTCTTCCACCCCAATGCCTTCTCTTCTTCCTTCTCCTCCACCCCCATTCTAAATCCCATCATCATCATCATCATCATCATCATCCAGGAGCCTTCTACATACACACCTCAAAGTAAGTGAACTTTTCTACCATTTTTGTTGAATTTAGGAAATTTTCGGTGAGCTGGAACCAATTACCCAAAAACCCACTGAAACAATGGTTTCGGTTAACGAACGACCTTCTGGAACGGATTGAGTTCGTTAACGGAGGGGTCACTGTACTTAAATGTATAATACCAAATTATTCACTAAGCTATTCAACAATGACTCAGTTGTTATTCACTAAGTTATTCAACAATAACTCAGTAGTTGTTCATGTCATACATGCTGAGGTCTATAACTTCATCAGAGGTTGAGCCAGGTCAAGCTGATTTAGCAAATACCTCGCCCGCTCCTCCTTGACTCTCACGCTGTGAGTGAGAGGAGAGAGCAGGTAGACTCAAATCACTTGTTACCCAGTGAACACCTCACTTACACGTATATACTCGTCTATAATTCTACCTCGTTTATAGGTCGACTCTGATTTTTTGATCAAGAAATCATTAATTTATGATATGCCTCGTTTATAGGTCGACCCAAGTTTTTGAGGGTAATGGAACAGCAAAACCTTCACTAAAAACACTATGTTCTTTAAACTGAGGGTCGCCGTGCCTGAAACACTGAGCGCCAAAGGCAAATTGTTTACCATTATTACGGCACTTTACACTGAAATGCGGGTAGTTTCAGCAAAAATATTGTATATTCCATTCAAGTATTTATTCAAGTCAATTAGGCGGGAATATTATTGTAATACAACTTTTTTTTTAACTGAAAACCATTCAAAAAGCGATTAGGGTAACATCTTTTAAACAACGAAAGAAAGCGAAAGTCGATTGTTTTTGTCATGGTTTTATCCCACTTTCCACTGTAATACGTACGTCATTTCAGCAAAAATATAACATTTCCGTGAATGTATTATATCAACCACAGTATGAATAGAACATCATTGTAATATAACAGTATTTTAACCGAAAACTATTAAAAAAAACGAGTAACATCTCTTGATCATCGGAAGGTTAGGTAAAGTCTTTTGTTTTCGTCATGTATTTTATCCTATTTTACATTGAAATACATCACATTTCAGCAAAACTACTATTTATTTCCGAGAATATATTCATTCAGGCACACTTAAGGTAAAATATACCTGTGATGTAACAGTTTTTTAACTGAAAACGATTAAAAAAACATGTGTACCGTCTAGCTGATACTCAACAGCTGGTGGTGCGTCGTGCATCGTTGTAAACAATATGAGGTTGAGGTGGATTACCGGGCATTACTATTAAGTGTGAAATATTGAAAAGGTTTTATTACCGGTATTTTTTGTAGATCAATGGGTACTGTGATACTGTATATATGATATGATAAGCTCGTGCTAAGAACTTCAGCATAGACTACTGAAAGCACGTTGTAAGGTAAGTTAGCTTATTGTAAGTTGGCGACCTTCATCTGCTGAAGGCACTGCACAGCTTTTCATTACTAATTGGTACATATTTTACGTTTCCATTGTTTACTGGCAGTAAATGGTAAATATTTTTCATGTCTAAAGCTAAAAGTTGCTCCTCGCCCTTCCCATCATGCACGGATTCAACCTAACAAAACTATTACCCATATAGAGATCAACCCCCAATTTTTTGCCTAAAAATTTGGTCTTAAAAACTCGAACTACACACAAGTAAATAAGGTAAGTGTTCTCATAAAAAAGTGCACTCAAGACACTTCCCCTAGTAGAGAAGTACCTGTGAAACTATATTTTAACACAATAAAGAAAAAACAGCAAAGTGTTTACTTCAGCCCAGCACTTACTAGTTCCAGAACTAATATATATATTTGTGTGTGATATATATATATAAAAAAAGGACCAACACACACACACACACACACACACACACACACACACACACACACACACACACACACACACACACACACACACACACACACACACACACACACGCACGCATATACGCACGCACGCACGCACGCACGCACTCCAAGTCGTGTGTGCCACACCGTCCTCCCCTTCTCACTACACCCAGTACATGGACATGGGAAGGGAGGTTAGTGTAGCACCCCAATATTTTGGGTATAAGGTACAATACATTGCACCACAGAGTATCTAGGATACTGACCCAGTAACACCCAACAACCTCCTCCATTCATGTCAGGCCACTGTATGCAGAATGTCTCCACTTTTATGGTAAATTCAATGTTGTAGACTTTATTTAATTTCCAGTGCAATTCTATTTATCCAAATTCCAGATATCTGAACTTTGTCTCCTTTGTTCCTGTTCAGTAAAATTTCTTATTTAATCCAACAATCCAAACACAACTGAAGTCATTCATTTGTGTCTGCCACCAGTTGTGCTATAACTGCATTAAAAAATGCTATGATAAACAATAAAATTGATACATAACACATCATATATTTTATGTACAAAAGCTAGCTCCTCCAAGACTCAAACCATCATCTGCAGGGCCGGATTCAGGAATGGGCAAAGTGGGCAGCTGCCCAGGGGCCTCCACAATCTGGGGGCCTCCACATATTACAATATTTTATTTATTTGTTTATTCATTTGGATTATTTTTATTTTCATTCTTTAAAATTCATGTTTATCTGTCACTTTTGTGTGTGTGTGTGTGTTGGGAATTTGTACACTATCAATAAATATACAATTAATTAAAATTTTCTCAATGCTCTAATTTCCTCAATATAACTGCATATGGCTTCAAAATTCTCCAAAGAAGTGTTCAAATTTCTAAATATTCCCGCTTCACTCGCCACCCCACCCTCTTGGGTAGTTATAATGAGGGGGGCCTCCACAAAGAGGCTGCCCGTGGGCCTCCACAGGTCTAATTCCGGCACTGATCATCTGGGCATCTTCACACAGTTCAGCCAGCTGAGTGAGACGTGTGTGTGTTTATGTGTCTATGCTGTGAAGTCACATTGGGGGAGGGACATGGGTGAGTCGGCTATGCAGTACAGCTCACTGCTTCCATACATCCGTTCACCATCCCCCCCCCCTCACACCCACACACAAATGCTCATTTTCTTATTTTATAGTTTTATATTATTATTATTTTTTATTTCTAAGCCACATTCGAGTACAGTATCGTAAGTTTACTCTTTTGCTCTGTATTAAAGAAAACAATTTTACAAGGGTGGACCACAACATCCTGAGTGATATAAGTCATACGATTATTTACATACTCAGACTTAGAATTATGCGAAGAGAAAACAATTATTTTTGTTTAAATTTATTAATCTTTATAATAAAACTTACTCCATATAAACATCAACACCATCTCTGAAACATTTATCATTTCTAACCCCAAATATTATGACAAAATTGATAATCTTGGTAGCCATGGTACCATACCCTATTTTTTCCAAAAGGTGAATTCATGATTTGCGACGATTTCCAAGGAAGTAACCCTCGCGAATAGAAGGGGATAAGAGCCTTTCTGAAATCATTTTGGTGCTTTCCCACAAAACCCACGGTTTTTACACAAATCTGCCATGCTAACAGGGAAGAAAAGATTTTAAAAACTAAAAATCTTTTCATCAAACCTGGAAGATTGACGAGCTGATCCAATAGACTGGTAAGAGATGTTGTCTGGGTTGTCTCTGTGACGTGATCGCCGTACACCCGGCACCACCACCCTGTGTCCTCTACTTCGATGGCTGTGTGGTGTGTATCGACCTCCTGAGTTTCCTCCATGAGGCTCAAACATGATTGCTGGTCGGTGCCTTACAGCCTCTTCATATGTGGGTGGCACACCCTAGTAGAAGGAAGTAAATCTTGTATACTGGAATTCAAACTAACCATTCAAGAAAGAATTTCTTTCATGTAAAATTGTACTAAGTACAGGCATGATATGCTTGGAACCTGGGGATTGCCTGATAGGGTTTTTTTTTTAATTTGGAGCTACAGGCCTAAAATGAACCAAATGTACAGTAAACTCTCTGTAGCTGGCTGTGAAGACTCAGTTCAGATCACTAGATTCAGCCCAAAAAGTAGCTTTAATTGTACACTGTAACATTAAAATTTAAAATTGTTGGCATATAAACAGTAATAACAAAGGCATATAAATAGCAATACTGTAATGAAAGCATAAAATGAGAAAGAATCATGCAAGTTAGTGTACAAACTGCTTTGCAATCACCCCTAGCAATGGAGCTTCGCACCGTGGACCCTCCTACCTCCACACACTCACCACACAGCTTCATGGTGAAAACTAATACAGTATTACCCGGCTTTACACGGTTTCACTTTCCGCGATTTCTCATTTACGCGGTACCTTGCCAGAACCGGACTTTCACTTTCCGCGGTGCATCTACTCATATACGCGTGAAGTATAATTTATTTTTTTTAGCTCATAAAATTCATATAAGTTACCCGGCCAGAATATAATTTACATTGCTGGAATTCTTACAATATGATGATCATTTTGAATATAAACATCATGGATTTTGCATTAGACATACAAATTTTAGATCTAATGTAATAATTTGGTTTACACAAAGCAAATATTTTATCTTTAGTGCAAAATATATGACGTTTACATTCAAAATATTCCCTGACCTGCAAGGAATCCAGAAATGTCAATTATATTATCCTAACTTTAGTCTGAGGTATTATTTATTACTAAAAGTTAAAAAATAGTTTTTTCACCCAACATTTCTCTGGTAGGGAGGGAAGGTGGGGGGTGGGGGGAAGGGTTGGGACCGACCGACCATCTGGCGCGGTTGGAAGAGGGGGGAGGCAAGTTGGGGTACAGTACTTTGATTGACAGATAGTGTCGTGAAGAATATTTTTTTTTTTATTAACTGAAGATATTTGTTTTTGCTCATAAAATTCATACAAATTACTGGACCAGAATATAATTTACATTGCTGGAATTCTTACAATATGATGATCATTTTGAATATAAACATCATGGATTTTGCATTAGACTTACAAATTTTAGATCTAATGTAATAATTTGATTTACACAAAGCAAGTACAGGTTGTACCTCTCTAGTCCGGCAACCTCGGGACCTGACCGGTGCCGGACCATGGAAATTGCCGGACCATGGAAATTCACCCTTTTCCTGGATAGATAGTGACTTGTGCTTATGCCTGGAAGCACTAGCACCACTTTCTCTGCGTCATGGTCTCTTTGAAGACATATTGAAGGGTTAAATGTCGTATAGTAGCTTCTCAAATTTCGCGAGTTTTTAATTCTTAACGTATTTTATTGGAACACACAAAAAAATAAATAAATAAAAATTTTGACGGCGGAAACTTGAATTTCGACGGGTTTGAACGGCCCGCCAACGTGCAGACGACGTGCATAATCGTGTAAACAGCGTCATTTCTCTTATGTACAAAAGATTCATTGTTGTTTATTACTGAATGTCTTTTTTATTAAATTAATGTTTATGTGTGCAAAATGAGCAATAGAATTCATTAATAATACGTAGAATATTAAAACACACGAGGAAATGACACAGCATTGTTTTCGTTGATTACAAAACCAGTGACTGACTGGTTCTACATATAAAACTGAAGAAAATAAGACCTTGGTTGTAGCTGTAGTAAAATTAATATGGTTGTTTTAAGTAATGTTATTTAATGTTAATAAATGGAACAATAGAAGTAGCTAACGATAATGGTAAAGAAAAAGAGAGATCGCATATGTAAATGCGCATGCGCACACGTGAAAACATATCGTCATTACTTTACATAAGAATATGAAAGCAACTCTTATTTACTTTCATATATATTTTAATTAATGTTTCTGAATTTGTTTTTATTGAATCAATGTACGTGTGTGCAAAATTAACAATACAATTTATTAATAATACGTGGAATATTAGAGGAGATGAGACGGCTGCCGGCATTGTTTATGTTAAAGCTTACGAAACCAGTGACTGATTGGTTCTACATATAAAACTGAAGAAAATAAGACCCTGAGTTTAGCTGTAGTAAAATTTATGTAAAAAATGAATATGGTTGCTTGAAGTACCTGTAATGTTATTTAATGTTAATAAATGGAACAATATAAGTAGCTAACCATTAATGGTAAAAAAAAAAGTGAGACTGCTCGTATGTAAGTGCGCACATGTGAAAATATATCGTCATTACTCTACATAAGAATATGAAAGCAACACTTATTTACTGCTCATATATATTGAAGGGTTAAATGTTGTACTCTGTATAGACAAGCAGAGAGAGAGAGAGAGAGCAGCCGAACTGCCGGATGTAAACAAACCTTAATTTCCCGCGGCTTTTTTTTTTTTAAGGGGATTAGCCCACCCGGGCATAGGTCACTGACCCACATTGGGGCCTGAGGGGCAAAAATTTAATACTCCTGTAATAATAATAATAATTCAGATAAGTAAAAAAAAGCTGCCTATCTACCTATTGGACAAACTAAAATCGTTCCGGACCACGGGAGTTTCCGGACCACAGAATGCCGGACTAGAGAGGTACAACCTGTACTTTATCTTTTGTGCAAAATATATGAAGTTTACATTCAAAATATTCCCTGACCTGCAAGGAATCCAGAAATGTCAATTATATTATCCTAACTTTAGTCTGAGGTATTATTTATTACTAAACATTAAAATCTAGTGTTTCACCCAATCATTTCTCAGAGAGGTAGGGGCCAGTGAGCTGGGAAGAGGGGGATTTGGGTCCATTATTGGAATGGACATTAACCTGGCGACTGTATTTCTCTTAAATATTCATTGTGTGAGCATACCATCATAAAATTTAGATGTTAATTTTCCTACAACATAGGTATTGTGTAGGAAAAAGTGGAGTTTGGGGGTCGGGCCAGTCTCTATTGGAATTAATCCCATATGTTCTGTTGTTCACTTTGCGCGGTTTTCACTTTCCGCGGTACCCTGTGGGTTCAATTGACCGCGTAAATCAGGGTACTACTGTATATACTTAAATCTTTATACCTTATGAAAATTATTTATTTCATTTTTGTTTGCACTTTCTGTATGTAGGATTGTGTGTGTATGTAAATGAGATTTTTTTGGTGTATCACAAAATTACGAGTAGAAAAATAATTAATACGTACATTACAATTGTTATGTCATGGGTTGCGTTAGGCCTGCCCAGGCAACCTGACTCAAATGTTTGTTTTACAGAAGATAAGACATCAGACGGGGCGTGACGATGTTGTCAGATTTCATTAGCGAGGTATGTGAGCCAGACTAAGGGGCCCAGTATGACAGTGCTGTATTGGTCATCATGTCTCACACCCACCACAACCACATTTTAGCCAGTAGGTCCTAGACTGTGGATTAGTTAAGACCTCCTGCTCCATAGACTTAAGAAACAGGGTGCTTATGTAGTCCTCCTACCGCGACGTCGTTTTATTCCAGCAGAGCTGAAGCTAGGACTGTCAGTGATACAAGACTGTGTGTGTGCAAACCCCAAAGACTTTAGTTAAGTTAATTATTCCCCGTGAAGAAAAGGAATCACTGGTGAAGGCCTGTTGCTATAAGAGCAATCCAGGCCAGCCTTGTAATTCTAAGCGGTTAATTCCCCCAGGCTGACAACCTCCCCCCACCCCTTCCCCCTTATAAAATTACTTTTATTGTGGCATGAATGTGAATGACTAATTTATCCATGCAAATTGTAAATCAGTGTAAGGAACCTTGCCAAATAAATGTAAGTGCAATTGTCTGCCTGTATATGTGATTCCTATCTTATTTATTACTAAAGGTAATGACTGATTCGTTATGATAAACTATCTTACCATAAATCCATAACATAATATACAAGAACAGGGAAGCCATGGACCAAACACTGGCTAACCTGACACACATGGGACATCAACAGACAAGGAGGGTTAAATACCTCTCACAAAAGAACACGGTTCATTGCCACTGGCCCATCTCCAGCACGCATTCCAAAGAGTGTGTCCAATGAAATGAGAAATGTAGCAAAATGGAGCATTTTATGAGCTTGTGGTAATTTGCCTGGGTCCACTGCCTTAAAAATGTGTCTCAGTGAGAGTGCAATGCGAGCAGTCGAACAAGGACAGAGGGAGTTATGTTCTGGGCAACTCAGACAGAACTCCAGCCTGACCAATTCTAATAAGCCTCAATCTAAGGTGATTTGGAACACAAAGAAGAAGGGTCCACGAGGGCCACCAGATGACAAGAGATCATCGCCATCGTGTGGCCACGATCATGGAACAAATACAATAGGAATTCTAGAAGCCTGCCTCAGAGATCGGAGAGCATCACGAGGGGGACAAGAACCCGTGGGCCTCAATCGTATCCTCTCTCGCTCATAGCGGTTTCTTGGCTAATGAGAGTCTATGTTTCCCAAAAATGTCACAGGAATGCTCTGTAATAACACTTGAACTTTTTTTTCCAACTGGCAGAAAGGAGGTAGTGAGGGTCATTGAGAGAAAAATAAACAAAACAGAGAGAAGGGAGAGCAAGGAGGGTTGGAGCGAGGGCTGGTGGGATGTGGCGTGTTATGTTCCTGTCCGAGTGACAAGTTTTATCACACCAGTAGGAGGGAAACAGAGGGAGGAGGAGGCGGCTGGGAGCAAGGGTGGGTGGCAATATTGATAATACAGGTCATTGTTTACTGTATTTTTTATAATAGTAACTAAGACTTAAGTACCTGCAGTTTGCTTCCATGTTATGAAAATTATACCTCAACAATATATATCAATGAAAATGCAAACTACCCATCAAAAACATTGCAATTTCTACAATAAACAATCTTTTCAATTAATATGACTTTATTATCTACAAAACCAGCTTTAAGAGCTTTACACACTGCCACTTGAATGAACTCAATATCTTCATTGGTTTAAAAGTTACATTATTCTGAACTTTTCCAAACTTTAAGAGCATTTTTCTCAATTGTGATATTTTGCGCTTGGTACCTTGTCACACTCGGCGCCTCTATTATCAACTTACGCGAAGCAGAAAGACCAAATTAAAAGAAAATAAGTGAAGGTGGTCACAGAAGGTGTCTGGTGAGTACCATATCAATATTTTCTCTACAGTTATACAGTCTCCATACTATGTCTGTGGGAGGGGGGGGGGGGTCAGGAATCACTGGTAAATACCATATTTCTTATGGGGAAAATTAGTTAAATGTTCAACAGTTCGAGGTTTGACTGCCTATTCAGGAATGAATTATGGTCAAATCTCAGTACTTGCCTCTACTGTATTGTACCTTATTTTCTGCCTTATAAGGTGAACTTTTTTCACAAATAATGTCTCCAAAACTCACTCTGCATCTTACATGACAAAAGTTAACCCTAGGGGGATGAGAACTCTGACTAAAGCCAAGACAGTAATGTTTAAAGACAGTAACCTGGGTTAACTTGCCACCTAATGAAAAATATCAATAGAAGAACATTTATTTCTTAACTCAAGAATATAGTCTGGCTGGTGTGAGGGTGTGCTCCAAGTGTGGTGCAGTTGGTCTGGACTCAGGATATATGTACAGGTGTATATGGAGATAAGTGGTTTATACTTTTGTACTGTTCACGTGTATGGTAATGCTGAGGCAAGGGTTTAGGTTAATTTAAGCTGTGGTTGTTTGTATTTCAATTGTTCTTTTACTTGTCTTTGTTAATATGTTCCCTAGATTTATTATATTAAGAAATTATGCAGTGTATGATTCCTCCTCAATATGTATACATATATTTTGATTTAAGCTGAGGCTTATTAAGAACCTGGTGGATATGATATTAGAGTCATTATAGTGTTTACCCTGCATGTTGTGACCACTAGAGGCAGGGGTTTGTTTCTTTATGGTTTCACAATCAAGCCTCACCTCTTATTTGACTATTGGCAAATTCTTGATAAAGACGTGTGATGGCCCACTAGTCCAAGGACGTATCTAGAAATTATGTTCAGGGGGGATCAGAGGATTAAACAGTGGCTCGAGACATTTACTCCCCAATATATAAAAACAAAAATAATTTAATTACCCGTATATGCATTTTATTGTGGCATTAAAGGTGAATAATTTTTAGCAGAAAATAACCAGTACATTTTAAACAAAAACATGCTGATGAATACCTTTGCCTAAAAACTCTTTACCAAAAAGGTCACATCTCTTACAAAAACCACCTTCAAGTTTTTAGAATAAGCTAGCCAGAGAAACCTTTCCAACCACACCAAGTAAAACTTCAACTGTTTCTTGGGGTCCACTGAAAACTTATAAGAACGAGTAGGTGTCCATGGGGACTGCAACAACTTCTCTTTCGTAGCATCATCAACTTTAACACCAATAAATCTCCCAATGTCATACTCTTTGTCATTATCAAAATTCAGACTATAATACCATTTAGTCATTTACCAGTACAGGTTGACAACCCTTTATCCGAAATTCCGAAAACCGAAAAGCTCTGAAAACCGAAAGTTTTTTTTGTGGGGCATAATTTTATTTATTATTTTTATATATATATTTTTTTAAACAGGGATTAGCCCACCCGGGCATAGATCACTGACCCACATCAGGGCCTGGGGGGCGAAAATGTAATAATAATTAAAACCAATTACCGTATATCTCGGCTTATAAGACGGAATTTGAACATTAAAAAAATCTGCCCAAAGTTAGGGGGTTGTCGAAACCACCAAGTATAAAATTCTTACCTCTTAAATATTGTGGTTTAGTGTGTCAAGAGTGGTGATGGAAACATCGTAAGCCACTCACAAAGTCCTACCAGTAATTATTTTATACTGAAACTTACGTTTGGCAAGCTGGATTCAAATTAAGATTACCGGTATATTAAAATAATAAAAATGTATTATAAACCTGTCTAACATACCGTAAAAGAGAATTATACCCCTGTAATAAACACAGCTATCATCACACACCCCTCCCCACGCCCCCCCCCCATTTGCCAGTGAGGAGACAAGAAAGGAAAAGTGACCGCGAGATTGGGCTATTTTTAGCCATGGAGGTGGTCAGTAATGCATATCGGTATATTTACTGATAATAATACTTACGGTATCTCCTATAAATAATTAATTTAAAATTTATTTTTTACAAGGAATATTCAGTAAATGACTGCATTAATTCTTGAAACTACTGACAGTTAAATACAGACGCTTAAGTGAAGTCACTAGTGTTTACACTACACCAGCTGGTAACATTTGATGCCATTACTTGAAGTGAATTGGCCTTATTTTAAGTAACTAACCATAAATAAATACAAAAAGTAAAAAAAAGATCAAAAGTGAGAAATAATATACTGTATGTATGTTGTGTTGTCAAAGTTAGAGGAACAATTGAACTGCAATTGTGTGTAAATGAGGCAGAAAGTCAGGTCAGCGCTGAACCTGGGACTTGGTCACAATTTTCGTGATGCCATATAGCAGCAGGGTCTACCATTAAACAACACATTATGCTTCCAATATCTTCCCAGGCAGTAGTATCTACCTGTTTGGTAGCTGCCTACTACCTACACAATTTTTAGTAATATTACAGGTTGTACCTCTCTAGTCCGGCATTCTGTGGTCCGGAAACTCCCGTGGTCCGGAACAATTCTAGTTTGTCCAATAGGTAGATAGGCAGCTTGCTTTTTTTTTTATCTGAATTATTATTATTATTACAGGAGTATTAAATTTTTGCTCCTCAGGCCCCAATGTGGGTCAGTGACCTATGCCTGGGTGGGCTAATCCTCTTAAAAAAAAAAAGCCACGGGAAATTAAGGTTTGTTTACATCCGGCAGTTCGGCTGCTCTCTCTCTCTCTCTCTCGGCTTGTCTATACAGAGTACAACATTTAACCCTTCAATATATATGAGCAGTAAATAAGTGTTGCTTTCATATTCTTATGTAGAGTAATGACGATATATTTTCACATGTGCGCACTTACATTCGAGCAGTCTCACTTTTTTTTTACCATTAATGGTTAGCTACTTATATTGTTCCATTTATTAACATTAAATAACATTACAGGTACTTCAAGCAACCATATTCATTCTTTACATTAATTTTACTACAGCTAAACTCAGGGTCTTATTTTCTTCAGTTTTATATGTAGAACCAATCAGTCACTGGTTTCGTAAGCTTTAACATAAACAATGCCGGCAGCCGTCTCGTCTCCTCTAATATTCCACGTATTATTAATAAATTGTATTGTTAATTTTGCACACACGTACATTAATTCAATAAAAACAAATTCAGAAACATTAATTAAAATATATATGAACAGTAAATAAGTGTTGCTTTCATATTCTTATGTAAAGTAATGACGATATGTTTTCACGTGTGCGCATGCGCACTTACATATGCGATCTCTCTTTTTCTTTACCATTATCGTTAGCTACTTCTATTGTTCCATTTATTAACATTAAATAACATTACTTAAAACAACCATATTAATTTTACTAGAGCTACAACCAAGGTCTTATTTTCTTCAGTTTTATATGTAGAACCAGTCAGTCATTTTCTTCAGTTTTATATGTAGAACCAGTCAGTCACTGGTTTTGTAATCAACGAAAACAATGCGGTGTCATTTCCTCATGTGTTTTAATGTTCTACGTATTATTAATGAATTGTATTGCTCATTTTGCACATATAAACATTAATTCAATAAAAAAGACATTCAGTAATAAACAATAATGAATCTTTTGTACATAAGAGAAATGACCCTGTTTACACGATTATGCACGTCGTCTGCACGTTGGAGGGCCGTTCAAACCCGTCGAAATTCATGTTTCCGCTGTCAAAATTTTATTTATTTATTTTTGTGTGTGTTCCAATAAAATACGTTAAGAATTAAAAACTCGCGAAATTTGAGAAGCTACTATACGACATTTAACCCTTCAATATGTCTTCAAAGAGACCATGACGCAGAGAAAGTGGTGCTAGTGCTTCCAGGCATAAGCACAAGTCACTATCTAACCAGGAAAAGAGTGAATTTCCATGGTCCGGCAATTTCCATGGTCCGGCACCGGTCAGGTCCCGAGGTTGCCGGACTAGAGAGGTACAAGCTGTACTTTGATACATGATAAATTAGACAATGAAAATAAACATCAAATTTAATTACCAAGACGCTTCCCATTGGCAGCTGTAAGAAGAGGAGGAGATGGGCTATTTTTATCCCGTCTTTGTGTCTGAAGTGGCCAGTAATACCATATATTTACTGATCATAATACTTATCTCGTATAAATTATTAATTTAAAATTAATTTTTTCCATAGAATATTCAGTAAATGACTTTTAAATAAATAAACAAATAATTCGGTAAATCTATTTCAAGTAAATGGAAAATAAGCAAACAAATGTTATTTACCACGACCCTTCCCTCTGGCTCAGGGTGAGATGGAGGGGAGATAAAGAAGGCTATTTATAGCCCGTCTTTGTGTCTGAAGTGACCAGTACCCTAATGCACCATAAATAATTCATTTAACATTTATTTTTTGTACATATATTTTGTTGTATATATATATATATATATATATATATATATATATATATATATATATATATATATATATATATATATATATATATATATATATATATATATATATATATATATATATATATATATATATATATATATATATATATATATATATATATACATTAGTTCCAGTTACCGGTAAATAGCAGACGCTTCAGTGACGTCACTAGTGTTTACACTACACCAGCGGGTAACATTTGATGACATTACTTGAAGTGAATTGGCCTTATTTTAAAAAACCAAGGATGGTTGGTAAAGGACTACTGAGTCAGTGGGTAAGTGTCACATTTGGGGTACTGGTCTTATACAGCGAATAGAGCTCAAAAGCTACTTTTTAAATGGAAATTTGGGGGGGCCGTCTTATGCACCCCGACGCCTTATAGGCCGAGATATACGGTATAATAATAATAATTATTCATAGTAAATAAAAATTTTAATAAAAATACACCAAAATAAAATAATAAAAACAATAATAACAATAATAATAAAATATAATAAAAAAAAAATAATAATAATAATACTGTAATAATAAAATAATAATAATAATAAAGAAATACAAGAATGAAAAAAAGATCAAAAGTGAGAAACACGACCTAGACCTATGAATTATTATTATTATTATAATTTTTATTATATTTTCGCCCCCCAGGACCTGAAGTGGGTCAGTCATCTATGCCCGGGTGAGCTTAAAAAAAAAAAAAAAAAAAATTCTGAAAACCGAAAAATTCCGAAATCCTAAATGCCCCTGACCCCAAGGATTTCGGATAAGGGATTGTCAACCTGTAATTGTATGAGTGCAATTGTATAATAAGCATCTTTCTTTACATCTTGTACCTGGCCAATTTATCACATGTTTTTACATTATATTATAAAATTATTATACGTACTGTATTGCTATTATAAGGGACCACCCTTTTAACATGGTATAATAACACTACAGAAAAGTTGGTGGAGAAGAAAAAAGTGACTACCTCAGTATATTCAGTGGAATTCAGCAGAATGTTCCAGGCTTTCAGTATGTTCAGTAGAATTCAGCAGTGAGTTGCAGGCTTTCTGTCGATAAATGCAATATACAGGTCGACCACTGATTTTCAGGCACCATCGGGGCCAGATCGATGCCAGATCACCGAATTTGCAGAACCATGGGTGATTACAGCCTTGAGGGAGCTACCACTCCCATAACCTCCAACCCTGTTATACACCCCACAGTAACTCTAAAGCACTCTGGGCTGCTAGAAAATCAATATAACATTGCATAAGCAATTATTATAAGAAAATTAAATGAAAAACAGGTATAGGGTAAAGAAAGCTTAATTGTTTACTTACACAAACTGCTGCATTGCTTCCATTTCCAAAGAGATGAGTCATAATGTAGAGGTGATTACAAATATATTTATGGAAGTGGGGGACTGTTTGGTTTTTCTTCTTCAACACAAGACAACACTATACCCTCGTTAATTCGACAAAAACGGGGCTCTGGGTCACTCAAATTACCGACGATTTCCGAATTTTTGTGTTCGATAATTGTTACCGCATCTTATGGGACATGAGATGCAGTAGGAGGAGAAGGGGAGAGGGAGAGAGGAGAAAGAGATGAAGGTTGTATTTTGAAGCGTCAGCGACAAGTCCATTAGCTACTCGATACGAGAATGAGATGTGGAGGCCAGTTGTGGGTTTTAGCTAAAGGATGACACTGTGTGAGGACAGTGAGCAGACGAGGCATAGGAGGGCAGTGTATGTGTGAGATGCAGTGAGCACACGAGGTGGTCTGGTTACATGTCCGGAGCCGACTTCTAACCAATATCTAGCGTCAGTGACCCAGCTACAGAGTTTAGTGTATGGTGATAACTCACCCAAAATCGTCTGCTACTGTTCTTATGCGTGTCATAACAACAGAACCGTCACAAGTGAGTTTGAGCAATTGTATTCAGTCAACTTGAGAAGTTAATCACTTGATTGCTATTATTATTATTAGATATGAGATAAATACGAGGTACGTGTATGATGGATATTTTTTGTGTGTTTGGTATTTGCAACTGATAGTGGGACATGTATTTCCAGGTATGACCGAATAAACATTGTCGCGAAATACTGGACGAATCTCATTCAAAACCCAACCTCACCCCAGTCAGGCCATGAGCCGTTACTATAATTATTTATTCGTTTTCTGTTCAGTTTTTGTGCCTTGCCCTGGCTGCCACATAAAATAATCTATTTATATTTACTGTACAAACAAAAATATTTTCTCAATCTACATACAGTAATAATAAAGTAAATAATACAGGAATAAATAAACTTAACACTGAGAGGTGAGCTGACTTTGCGAGGGGTGATGAGACGAGGCAGAAGGTGAGGAGGCAGTAGGTGACATGATGTGACAAAGCACTTACACATTTTAATTTATAATTTTAAAATTAATTAATACATGATAGCTTGATTTGGCTGCTTTTGCAATTAGACAACTGATCAGTGAATAAACCAGGACAAATGGAGCAACAATATACACTACAATAATATTTATTAAGTTCTAATAAATATGCTACAATATTATTTACTAACTGCTCAAGACCGATCCTGTGGAAGGCACCAACCCTCTTGAGCAGTGACAACAATAGTGTTTGAGAGATGGTGAGTGTTGGCAACACTATTAGGGAGTGAGGGTCAGCAGGACTAATCAGCTGTTATCACTCTGGAAACAGGAGACTGAAAATATACTACAGAGCACACGCACAGGGGTGTGTGAGTGGTGTGGGGGGTGTTGGAGGGTGTGTTTGTGTGTGATGTGTAGAAGGGGTAGGGTCGCATGGTCAGTCTCCCCCTCCCTCCTCTCACTCAAGCGTGGTTAATTGTGACAGGAAGATGAATTTGATGCCGTAATGATCCTTAATTTTTTTTTTTTTTTTTTACGGGAATTACTCCACCCGGGCACAGGTAAAAAGACCCACAACGGGGCCTGGGGGGCGAAAAAATAAGAAGAGAAAGAAATTGAATATAGAGAAGAAAAAGGTTATACTGTACTGTGTTAATCTACATCACGAAAATGCAGGAAAACCAGCTTTTTAAAGTGAGACAGAATGTATAAGTATGGAAACACAGAAGAAAGCACAGCATTCCACAGTTTGGCTGTGTGAGGTAAGAAGGAGGCACTGTAACGGGATGTGACCGACATCCACAGAGAAACGGTGAGCACCGCGGGCAAGACGTGTGTTACGAGCCCAAGGCCTTGCCGGCGGTACACAGGATGCCAAATGCACCAAACATTGCCCGTTAAAGTACCTGTAAAAGAGAGTGAAGCAACATTGCAGCGAAGAGAAAGGGAAGAGAGATTGACGACTAAAGGAGGAGAATTAATAAGACAAAATGCCTTTGATTCCACCCTATCTAGCAGTTGGACAGAAGAAGAGCCACCCCAGGTATGAGAGCAGTACTCCAAGTTAGGACGAATGAATCCCTTATATACTTGGAGCAACTGCTCAGGAGTGAAGTAGCTACGGCATCTGTACAGCATTCCCAACTTTCGGGAGGCAGCTTTAGCTATACTGTATTAAGGATGTGTGATTTCCAGGACATATTGGAGGAAATGGTGAGGCCTAACATATTTTTTTCAGAATTTGGCAGAATGATAGCGTCCTGAAATGTAATTGGTGGGAGATCGTCCTGTATCAGCCCCTTAGTCTTTATATAAATGTCAGGGCAGTACATTGTCTTTATATAACCATATCACCCCCTGTAACTTTCCACTGGCTATGAGGTGACATGATCATATCACGTGATGGGCAGGTTCCTTGAGGCGTGGCTTAGTTACTGTTAAAGTCAGCATTAAAAGGCCGGCAGCCTGCGGCATAGTTACTCAACTCCTCACACCGAACGGACGTATTTAGCAGGTCTATTTACATAGCCTCCGTCCTTCTCTTAACACTCATAGATACAGTGATAAGTTACGGTGATCTACACTTGGAACTATATCCTAGATAGTTCCTGAATAAATGGATAACAGACAATTGGGTTTCGGTACTAAAACCCTATATAATATAAATGTTCCGGCCTCCTTAAACTAGACAGAATGAGCAGTTAACAGGCCTAGAACAGTTCAATTTAGAAAGTGTAATTGATAGATATTGAGTTTTATTACTCTTAAATTTAACCAAGTTTGTACCTCCCCATTCAGAGATGCTGCACAGATCCGCATTGATAGAAGTAATGATATCAGCTCTAGAAACAGATCTAGTTTGAGAGTTAGGAGGAAGGGGAAAATAAGAAGAAGAGTGAAGAGTAGAATCATCAGCATAGGAATGGATAGAATTAGTTGTAGTGTGAAGTAAATCATTGATAAAAAAAAGGAAAAGAGTAGGTGAAAGAAAAGAACTCTGTGGGACATCACTATTGGTAGAAAAAGAGCGAGAGATCGATCCCTCGACAACAACTGCCATGGATCGGTTCTCAAAGAAGCTAGAGCTGAGAAAACAAAGTGGGGGAGAGAAACCAAAAGAGGGAAGTTTAGATCGCAAAGACTTGTGCCATACCCTGTCATATGCTTTGGAGATGTCGACGGCCATGACGAAAGTTTCCCCATAATCCCTAAGAGAGGATGACCAAAGATGGGTGCAATAGGAGAGCAGATTACCAGTAGATCTCACCTGGCGAAAGCTATACTGGTGATTCGACAAAAGAGAGAGAGATATTTTCGAAAATCTTTAAAGAGGGATGAAGTTAGGGCAATGGGGCAATAGTTAGAGGGATTAGAATGGTCACCCTTCTTCAGGATGGGCTGAACAAAGGCATGCTTCCAAGAAGAAGGAAAAGTTTGGGTTTTAAGGCAGAGGCAAAATAGGCAAGCAAGTACAGGGGCCAGAGCTTCAGCACACTCCCTCAGAACACGAGAGGGTATTCCGTCCGGTCCATGTGCCTTACTCACATCCAACCTGGATAACACACCGGCAACCCTGCGAGTGGAGATTATAGGAAAGTGCATAGGTTCAGTAGGAGGTGCAGGGGTAGGAGCGATAGAGTGGGAATTGTCTAAGGTGGAATTAGAGGAGAAAAAGGTGCCAAAGAGATTGGCTTTGTCAGGGGGAGAGTTGGCTATAGAGTTATCAGGTCGGAAGAGAGGAGGAAAAGGAGTGCAGAAGTTGTTACAGATGTTTTTGGTTAAGGACCAGAAGGATTTACTAGAGGAAGAATTAGTCAGGACAGCGGTCTTTCCTTTTATAAAATTCTGCTTGGCCCTACGAAGAATAGCCTTACAACAATTCCTAGAAGTAATGAAAGAAGTGTGGGTAAAAGGAGGAGATAGTTTTATAGCTCGATATGCCCGATCTCTCACCCTGCAAGCATATGAGCAGGAGCGATCAAATCATGATTGTAATGTGAAAGTTTTGGTAGAAGACGGGATAAATGCACTCATACCGCCCTGTATAACCCCCAGCAATGCTGTCAGCACATAACGAGGCGTCCCGAGGGGAAAAGCAACATTCATCCCAAGGAAAGTCAGTGAAGAATTCTCGCAAGGATTGCCAGCTTGCCCTCCGATAGTGCCATAGTTGACGTTTAGAGGGGGGTGGGGGTGGTGGTCATGCCCTAAGGGGGCAGAAATTGAGTATGAATAGTGTTAGGGGTTAGAGGTAAAACAAAGATCAAGAATGTTAGCAAGTTGATCGTGTCGATCAGGAACACGTGTAGGGTATTTGATTATTTGTTCCAAATCATTAAGTAGGGAAAAAGAGAGTGCCTCAGCTCCAGCTGGGTCATCCATTGCAGAGCCAAGCTACTCTCTGTGATGTACATGTACATTGAAATCCCCAAGGTAGAGGATCTCGGTGTTAGGGTGTGTGGATAGCAATGACTCATGGCAAAAAGTGAGATAGTCAAAGAGTTCGAAATAGTTGGTTGAGTTGGGAGATCAGTATAGGAAACAAAGAAAAATAGACACAGTTGGTAGAGATATTTTGAGCCAGATGACATCATAAAGGGAAGATTCAAGATCCGTGAGCTGAGCTATAGGTGTAGGTGTGTTGCAGTAGGCGCATACACCTCCCTTAGAACGGAAGGAGGTATAAAGGTTGTAGTTGGAGACTTGAAAAGATTTGCGTGAAGCTGATTTGGACAGTTGAAGTTCGGAAAGTAGTAAGAGGTCAGGGGAATAGGTTAATAGATGGTGTTCCACAGAAGGAAAATTGGATCTCAGGCCGCGAATGTTGGAAAAATGAAGTGAAAATAGCCGATCCTCCAGCAACCGTGGTGGCGTCAGTCGAGGCCCCAGTAGCTTGATGATGATCAGGTTGGCCCTGGGGTCCACAACCTTCCCAACCAGTGGGACCCATCCGAGAAGGCCCCGCATCAATATTAATATCAAGTGACATAGGAGAATAAAATAGAATGAATAAAACAGATCAAGAATGAGTACGGTTATATTTGTTGTGTTGTCAATAATAAGAGAGACAGATGAGACCCTGCAATTGTGTGTAAATGAGGCAGAAAGTCAGATCAGCAACCTGGGACTTAGTCACAATTTTCATAATGTCATATGGCAGCAGAGTCTACCATTAGACAACACATTATGCTTCCAATATCTTCCCAGGCGGTAGTACCTCCCTGTTTGGTAGCTGCCTACTATCTACTACAAAACATTTCCAAGAAGATTAATAATTTTAGTAATTAACTTAATACATTTGAGTATACACACACACACACACATGGGAATTAAGACAACAAGCATCCAGTGAGGGTCTTGTTGTGTGACTGCATGGAGGCGAATTAATAGATCAGCTGTTTAGGAAGTTATTGCTTGGCAACACTGGTGCATGTGACCACTCCTTTCCACCCCATCTCTCTAATCACCCACACCTTTCTGCTTCTCACTCCATATTTTAAAATGTTATGTAATGTTGAAGGGATCCAACTTTGCTCATTTATATTTATACTTAATTTAGGATTCGTGTTTATTCAAGACATCTTCGGGTCATGAGACCCACTAATATCCCACCCAAGAAAGGGTGACCTGACATTCCATCAGAAAGTCAGTAATATGAGACCACTAATCCCCTACCTTAACTCCACATGACATTGAGTCAGGCAAAGTCAGGTCAAGTCCCCCTCCCCCAAAAAAAGAATACTTTAACTTTCATCTTTATTCAAGACATTTTCTGAAAATTCTCTCGATTTTCAACCTCGGAAAATTTTTCCTCAAAGGATTTTTTTCAAATTCCAGCTATCGGAGATTTCCGGGTTTGAGGGATTCTGGCTAACGGAGATATTACTGTATTTGCTTAAATAATGAAAAAATTATATTAATGAATTGGTAACACAATTACAACCAGGGCTGCCACGAGATTCTCACATAAAATTTCAAGAATATATGTTCCACATCTAATCTTGAGTGTTTCATGAAGGAATTAATTGTGTTTGCAATGTAAGGCATTATATCATATAATTTGACGTAAGGTAGAGGACAGTGTGTGATAGACTCACTTGTCAGTCACAACATTGTATCTTCGTATATTCTAGTTATCAGTCAGTGTGTGTGTGTGTGTGTAAATAAATTACATTGGTAATTATGGCAATTATATCACGAATTATATGTGAAATGTGTGCTATTGGGAAAATGAAGTATGCAAGTGGCAGCTGATGTATGGAGTTTAATATATGGTTCCCCTTTGTCCAACCAAAAATCGACAATTGTTCGGCAAAAGTCTGTGTACTCATTGTTGGATAACAACATTTTCAAAAGTTACCCATCTTATTTATGACGTCAGCATCAGGTTTTACGCCCACCAATCACATATCACTTGGCATGGTCTAATCAGCCAATAAGAGCTTGACCGAAGTGTTGTTGTGAATACGGGATCAACAGTAGGGATTACTTATGTCGCCATGAACATGATACAACAGCACTTAATCCTTAGGTCCCTGGTGACGTTCCAGAACGTCCGCCTATTTGCCCGTCTTTTTTTTTTTTTTTTTTTGGAAATGTTGATTTTTTTCTCGATTTAACCCCCCGTGGGGGGTACTGCCAGCAGCACCCTAATCCGGGGCTTAAGGGTTAGCTACTTGCGGCCAAATTATCACCCTCCTAGAAGGAGGCCTTACGGTGCGTGCCATCGCAGACCGACTTGCTGTTTTGACTTCAACTGTGAAGAGGTGGATCAGGAGATATGCCAAATCGGGTATTTTAACTGATTTGGGTATGTATGAAAATTTCAGACTGAACCGAGATATAAACAATAGCCGAGATATTAATTTTTATATAAATGGTATGATAATGCAAATAATATAATGTAAATGTTATGATTTTTTGTTAAAGGTTATGAGTGTATACCATAGCATTAATGGCATACCAGGTTATAACACAGGAGATCCAAAAACAATATTGTGTCTATTTTCAGAAAGAAGACCACGCCCCCGACTGACTACTAGGGATGAGGATGCCGCCATACTAGAAGGAATCCAAAACCATCCATTCTCCAACGCTGTTGCCATCAGAGAGGCGTTACACTTAAGACATCTGTGCACAGACTGTCAGGTCACGTTTGCATGAGGCAGGCATGCATCACAGAGTCCCTGCCATAAAGGAAATGCTAACTGAACAACACCTCACTGGTCGCCTTCAGTTTGCCCAGCAATATGGGGGCGAGGACCTGGAGTTTTGGTC
Organism: Homarus americanus; assembly: GCF_018991925.1. Classification (NCBI taxonomy): domain Eukaryota; kingdom Metazoa; phylum Arthropoda; class Malacostraca; order Decapoda; family Nephropidae; genus Homarus; species Homarus americanus. The sequence continues at coordinate 141,377 of NW_024737097.1, forward strand.
ACGAGTAGTCTTCACGGATGAGAAGACTTTTGCCAGTACTAACCACGGTAAAATTCATTTGTGGTGGCCAAATCGCACGAGGTAAGTAAACTTAACATATTAACAAGTCCATAATGATTAAAATAAGATTTAGACCGTAATTGTCGATATTGTATAGACGAAAAACATCAAACAGCTCATTATACATTTTCAAATAAATGTCTTTAACATTATTGCATAACATTAAAATTTCTTTTCAAGTATTATACTACAAACTTAATATAAAATGTGATAGCTTAATTAGGCCAATATATTTATATTTGTATCGTATTTTCCGTTCCTGCAGATACGACAGGGCCCACATATACGAGGTGGCTAGAAGTGGGCATGTGATGCTGAACGTGCGGTGCTACATATCCCTGCACGGTATGGGAGACGTTTTCCAAATTAAGGGGAGATTTATGGCAAATAAATACCTAGACATCTTGTGGAATCAGTTCCTCCCTTCAATTCAGGAATGTAATTTCCCATTCCCTGCTGGACCAATCACTTTTATTCATGATAAATGCCCCATCCACACGGCCAGAGCAGGGCGTCAGTGTTTGACGGGCAACAACAGCTCAGGCTCTTGGAATTGCCGAGCAAGGGATGCAACATGAATCTAATTGAAAATATCTGGAAAAGTATCGTCAATTCCTGGGAGCCCGTGTACGAGAGGACGCCAAACCAGCTGTTCGACCACATGACAAGACAGTGGGAGATTTTTAGAAACAAACCTGAGCTTTTTACAAACATCGTATCTTCTATGCAGTGGAGGCTGCAAGCTGTAATTGATAAGGAGGATGGATGGACCCATTATTAAACAATATACAGTACAGGTGGTTCTGCTATAACGCGATAGTTGTGTTCTTGTAAAACATCGTGTTATAGAAATTCGTGTAATAGAAATAACAGGGCTTATGGAGAAAATAGGGTTAGGTGCAGATTACTCCAAATCGAAAAAAAATTTCGTAGTTAGCCTAACACAAAGGATAGCACAGTCTAAATAAATGTTACATTCATATCTAATAATGAAATCATACAGTAAATGTTACACTTTACCTTGAAAAAATATGAATATAACTTGATGGGGGAGAAGGTTGATGTTGAGGCTGAGGAGTCATGAAACATCAAGCTTTTCTTCAAGTGTTATAGCCTTTCTTTTACAATCACCACCGGAAATGCGATCACCAGAGTGCTTCCCAGAGATATTCTTCTTTTCCATAGTCACAAAATTGGAGAAACAGTAATCAGAATTCACTGAGGACACTTAAAAACTTCACACGTGTTTCAAACAAAGTGTGGAGTAAACAGAGCGCGCGGGTCTAAAACGCTATGTATTTTGTTTTTCTCTTATTTAAAATTTTACATTTTACATATACTGTACAGGTACAGTTAACCCTCACTTTACGCGGTTAATGTAACCCGGAGGGTACCGCGGAAAGCGAGAAACACGTAAAGTGAATAACATAACATATGGGATTAATTGAAATGGAGTCCAGGCCGATCCCCAAACTCCACGTTTTGACGACACATAACTATGTTGTAGTAAAAATAACATCTTAATTTTATGATGGTACATGCACACAATTAATACTTAAGAGAAATAGAGAAATACAGTCGCCAAGTTAATGTCCATTCAAATAATGGACACGACTCCCTCCCCCTCTTCTCACACTACACTGCTGGCTCTTCCCTCTGAGAAATTTTTTGGGGAAAACCAGGTATAGTAATAAATAATACCTCAAACTAAAGTTAGGATAATATAATTGACATTGCTGGATTCCTTGTAAGACCAGGAATATTTTTAATATAAATATCATATATTTTGCACAAAAGGTAACATATTTACTCAAGAGTAAACATTACATCTAAAATTTGTATGTCTAATGCAAAATCTATGATGTTTATATTCAAAATGATCATCAAATTGTAAGAATTCCAGCAATGTAAATTATATTTTGGCCGGATAATTTGTATGAATTTTATGAGCTAAATTAAAAAAATTATACTTCACCCGTGTAAAGGGGTACACCCACCGCGGATGTGAGCATCCTGGGTTCTGGCAGGGCACCGCGTAAACGTGGAATGTGGGACCGCGTAAAGTGAGGGTTGACTGTATACAGTGACCCCTCGTTTAACGAACGCCTCGATTAACGAAATTTCGGTTAACGAACTGCCTTCCATAAGGATCTTCAATTCGGTTAACGAACAAAAATTCGGTTAACGAATTTCTTACGAACCGACCTCAACATGTTTTTGCTTGCACTGGCCGGGCAACCAGCTTTAGTATCAGTCCGCCAATACATTAATCGGTTCTAGGGCTTAAATTCCTAACTATTTTAGTAAATATCAAGAAGTTTATACTATTCAATAATTTTAAAAGTTTAATATTAAATTTTTTAGTCATTTTAACAATTATTGAACATAATTGAAGGTAAAGTGACTAGTTTAAAGCGCAGCATCCAGCCTCTTAACACAGCAAACAGGCGTTAGTCTCTCTGTTTTCACTGGAGGTAACATCTTGCTTGAGACTCTTTAACTAAACGCTTTTTTCTGTGTTTCCAAGCAAATTATTGGTCATTTTGAAATATATTTTACATATTGACAATATATAATGCAGTACAGTGTTGATTTAAAGAAAAAAATCTTGAAATACACCAAGAGAACTAAAATTTTATGGGTGAAATGCTGCCATGGGGTGACTTCTCTTCCACCCCAATGCCTTCTCTTCTTCCTTCTCCTCCACCCCCATTGTAATTCCCATCATCATCATCATCATCATCCAGGAGCCTTCTACATACACACCTCAAAGTAAGTGAACTTTTCTACCATTTTTGTTGAATTTAGGAAATTTTTGGTGAGCTGGAACCAATTACCCAAAAACCCATTGAAACAATGGTTTCGGTTAATGAACTTTTCGGTTAACGAACGACCTTCTGGAACGGATTGAGTTCGTTAACCGAGGGGTCACTGTACTGTATACATAAATATTACATAAATTATTTCTGCAATTCTTCACAAACAAAACACATAACTCAATTGAACATGTGATGTCGAACGTGAACTGAAGCCATAACAACCGTTCGAGTGGAATCGCGTTAGAGCAAACGAGTTCGCGTTTTACAAATATCGTTCCTCAATTCATAAATCGCGTTAGAGCAAATTCGCGTTGTCAAAACACGCGTTATAGCAGAACTCACTGTACTGTAAATAATACACCTGTCTATATTTTAATCCTTGAAAGAAAGAAATATATTATAAACCTTAAATTTAAATTATACAATGACAATAAAGCCAGTTGCAATATGATTCAAAAGGAAATAAAAAAGTGAGGAACTAAAAACCTACATTATAACTGGGAACTATTCAACCCCTCTCTGAGTCCTCACCAACTCTTTATAAGTACTATACTCTGACTTTGAATGACACTCTGTCTGTCTATCTCTCTCTCTTTTTCTCTCTCTCATTCACTGAGTTATTAATAATAATACCATCAAATGCAGTTAGTAGAACACCAAAATGACCACTTCAGTGTTTTCCCTTCTCCACATATCCGTGCGGCTCAGGTGCAGGGATGCCATTATTGTGTCAGTTGAGTCTATTACAGTGTCTGCTCTCTAACTTATGTCAAGTTATATTATATAATGCTCATATTGTAAAGACAATTAATGCCTTCATGAAACACTCAAGTTTAAATGTGGAACATATATTCTTGAAATTTTATGTGAGAATCGCGTGGCAGCCCTGGTTGTAGCTGCGTTGCCAATTCATTGATATAATTTCTTCATTATTTAAGCAAACATAAAAATATTTGGAAACTTGTCATGATTTTAAATTACGATGAACAGTGTTATCGCCATGCACAATTGTGTGCGCCGACCACATGTTAAGTAAAGAAACTGTTTACAACTCAGAATAGCTTTCTAAGAGAGATAGAGCTGGTAGCAGCTGTGTGACTGCCTGAGGGACAGACTATCGCCTTTTACTGTAGAGGCAACATCTTGATTCTCATCTGCCAACATCTTCCTGCAGGACATTATATTTGTTCTTGTTGGTCAAACTGTGAGTGTGATTCTGAACTGTTGAATCCTCTGAGAACTCTAAATAACTTTAATAAGTGTAATTATGTGCTGTATATTGATCGTATTATTCAAACTGCGTACTGATGTACCAGTACAGTTGTCCCTCGGTTAACGAATGGTTCGGTTAACGAATTACAGTATTACCCCGCTTAACGCGGTTTCGCTTAGCGCGTTTTACCGTATACGCGGTGCCTGGCCAGAGCCTAACTTTCACTTAACGCGGTTTTTTCCACATATACGCAGTGAGTGTCGGCTGGAGAGCTATTTTTAGATTCGCCCCACCCCCCACCCGCCACCCTGCCTGACTGCCTGTTTTAGCTCATAAAATTCATACAAATTACCCGGCCAGAATATAATTTACATTGCTGGAATTCTTACAATATGATGATCATTTTGAATATAAACATCATAGATTTTGCATAAGACATACAAATTTTAGATATAATGTTTACTCTGAGTAAATATGTTATCTTTTGTGCAAAACATATGACATTTGTATTCAAAATATTCCTGGTCTTACAAGGAATCCAGCAATGTTAATTATATTATCCTAACTTTAGTTTGAGGTATTATTTATTACTAAAAAGGTAAATATTCTGGTTTTCCCACACATCTGGTAGGGACAAGGTTGGTGGGGGAGGAAGGGACCGACCATCTGTTACTGTGTGAAGAATATTTTTTCTTTTTATTAACTGAAGATATTTGTTTTAGCTCATAAAATTCATACAAATTACCTGGTCAGAATATAATTTACATTGCTGGAATTCTTACAATTTGGTGATCATTTTGAATATAAACATCATAGATTTTGCATTTGACATACAAATTTTAGATATAATGTTTACTCTGAGTAAATATGTTATTTTTGTGTGCAAAATATATGACATTTGTATTCAAAATATTCCTGGTCTTACAAGGAATCCAGCAATGTCAATTATATTATCCTAACTTTAATCTGAGGTATTATTTAATACAAAATGTTAAAATTTAGTTTTTTCACCCAACATCTCTTGAAGGGAGGATTGGTGGGGGGTGGGGGGGAGGGTTGGGACTGACCCCGCGGTTGGAAGAGGGGGGAGGCAAGGTGGGGTACTTTGATTGACAGATAGTGTCTTGAAGAATATTTTTTTTTTTATTAACTGAAGATATTTGTTTTAGCTCATAAAATTCATACAAATTACCCGGCCAGAATATAATTTACATTGCTGGAATTCTTACAATTTGGTGATCATTTTGAATATAAACATCATAGATTTTGCATTAGACATACAAATTTTAGATATAATGTTTACTCTCAGTAAATATGTTATCTTTTGTGCAAAATATATGACATTTATATTCAAAATATTCCTGGTCTTACAAGGAATCCAGCAATGTCAATTGTATTATCCTAACTTTAGTTTGAGGTATTATTTATTAAAATTTAGTGGTTTTCCCCAAAAAATTTCTCAGAGAGGGAAGAGCCAGCAGTGTAGTGTGAGCAGAGGGGAGGAGTTGAGTCCACATTATTTGAATGGACATTAACTTAGCGACTGTATTCTGTTCTTAAGTAATTGTGTGCATGTACCATCCCTTAAAATTAAGATGTTATTTTTAGAACCTTAGGTATTGTATGCGGGAAAGAAGTGGGTTTGAGATCGGAGCCAGTTCTGTGGAATTAATCCCATATGTTCTGTTGTTCATAGCAGCAGTTTCACTTATACGGTGCCCTGTGGGTTTTATTGACCGCGTTAGCGAGGTACTACTAACACCTTCGAATCTTCAATTCGGTTTATGAAAAAAAATTTGATTAACGAAATCCTTACGAACATCACGTGTTGTTGTGAGCATCAGCTGATGGGCTAGTCTGCCAATTCAGTAATTCAGTAATCTGTTCTATGTTTACATTCGTTTCCAGTGGAGTAAATATCAAGAAAATTGTGCTTTTTAATATTTGTGCATTTTATATACGTATTAAAATTATTGGTCTTTCTAAAATTTAGCCATCCAAGCTCTGTCTACGTAAAGTTTCTCAACTATTATTTTTGGCTCAATATATGTATCTTTATTCATTTATTGAAACTCATTTACATGCACACACTGTCCTAAGGGCAAAGCTGTACTGTACATGTAATGAAAAGAATGTACAAAAGAATTACTAAAATTTTAGTCTAGTGCAAACTATTGCATGTTTACATTCAAATTAATCACTGTCTTATGAGAATTTCAGCAATGTAAATTATATTCTCCCCGGTCACTTCTATGAAATTTTATAAGCAAAAAACAAAAACTCCATCTGAAGGACATAAATAAACAAATAAATACTTCACTAGACCTTGGCGCAAACTGTCAAACATGTCACTGTCACCCCTCCCTCCCCCCCCCTCCCAGCAAGGGTTTGGGGGTTATACAGTAGGCTTTAAGTTTTTATCTTATATAATATCACAGACTAAAGTTAGGAGAATATAATTTGCATTGCTGGAATCCTTGCAAGACAGTGAATAATTTGAATATAAACATCATATATTTTGCAAAAGAGATAAAATTAATCATATGTCACACATTACAGTAGTGATTTAAGAGTAAGTATATATATATATATATATATATATATATATATATATATATATATATATATATATATATATATATATATATATATATATATATATATATATATATATATATATATATATATATATATATATATATATATATATATATATATATATATATATATATATATATATATATATATACAGGCATCCCCATCGTTACGGAAGCCCGGGTTACGGAATTTCGCTCTTACGGAATTTGTAAATTATGACCAATAATTTCGCGTTACGACCCGTAAATCTGCCCTTACGGAAATTAGGGTAAATTTTAACAAACACAAGGCCTCACACATGCCATTCAGACTGACAGACTTGACAAGTTTTACCAACCATAGAGACAGTTGAAGCTTTAAACATCACTCACAATGGATCTTGAATATTCCATCTGTAATCAGACATACCTAAGTTGCCTCAACAATTGAAACCCCAGTTGCAATATCAAATTCTGTGTCATCATTAAAAAATAAAACAGTAGTCCCTGGTGCACTCTTAAGATTAAGAGAAAACGGACGACTCAGGCGGCCTTGAATCGAGAAAAAACAGACTCCTATGACGGGGCACTCAAATAAAGAGACATGGCTAGCACACGTTTTGTGGACTACCCACTATACAGTATCCTTTTCATCACTTTGTAATAAACATCGTCATGTCTATGTGTGTTTCTGATAATTACCATAACATTATATATTTATATATTTAGCGGTTGTACAAACACAAGGCCTCACACCTGGCATTCAGACTGACAGACTTGACAAGTTTTACCAACCATAAAGACAGTTGAAGCTTTAAACATCACTCACAATGGATCTTGAATATTCCATATATATATATATATATATATATATATATATATATATATATATATATATATATATATATATATATATATATATATATATATATATATATATATATATATATATATATATATATATATATATATATATATATATATATATATATATATATATATATATATATATATATATATATATATATATATATATATATATATATATATATATATATATATATATATATATATATATATATATATATATATATATATATATATATATATATATATATATATATATATATATGCTGATAACCCTTTACTACTACGGTTAATTGAACCCCAGAGGTCCCTAAAGTGAAAACGCGATAGTGAATAACATAACATATGGGATTAATTAAATAGAGTCCGGCTCGAACCCCCAAACTCCACTTTTGGCGACACACAACTATGTTGTAGTAAAAATTTTATCTTAACTTTATGATGGTATGAAAAAACAAGTAATATAGAAGAGGTTAGGTTAGGAAAATAAAGGTTAACATAGGAAAAATAAAGGTTAGGTTAGAAAAACTAAAGAGGAAAGATAAAGGTTAACATAGGAAAATGAAGGTTACCTAAGAGAAACTAAAAGGTGGAACACTTACGGTAGTAGAAGAGATGGGTCGGCATATCGTGATGGAGGCCGTCTTGAGGCAGAGGGCAGATTACTGGCCTCAGGTGAATCACTCATTCCTAGGTGAATCAACATCACTGTCACTTACAGCTGTCAGGGCTTCCCTGACAAATCCCTCAAAGTCAACTTTCACTTTCACCATCACTGGCTTGGGCTGGCTGTAGGCCGCGGGCGGAAGAACCTCGGGGTTATGCTTTTGCTGACGCTGGTGTTGATGTTATCGTGATACACCTTGATGTACGGCTCCATAGCCTGCACCAGTCGGGTATGGAAGACTTCATAGCTGCTCATCGTCATTGTCGCGGGAAAGGGATTTTAATTTAATTTTTTCTGTAAACTCTATGACACACTTAATATCACAATGACTTAAACTAGGTTCTTCGGGTGAATGACGACCTTCTTCCTCCTCTTCACTGGCGGTTCTTTCTTCCAACATCTCGCCGGCAGTCACTTCCAGGATCTTTGATCACCCAGAGTTCTCACAGGTCTCGGAGAAGCCTTCAGCTGTAATATTGAGTGCAGCTTCTTCTGGCAAGGTCCACTGCTACTGCAACAGTCTGAACCTGACCAGTCAAGCAGGTTCACTCTCCTTCTCACCTGGTATGCCATGCAACACATGTCTCCATGCGTAATCTACCAGAGTAATAGTCAGCAGATCCCATGCCTCCACCAAGAAGTCTACAGCTTGTTTAATCTAAACTTCTTCCAGCAAAAATTGTTTGGACGAGAAGTTCTTGAGTCGCCGCCTCTTGTTCCTTGTCCTCGCCGCTTTGCTCCGCTGCTGCGTCACCCAGCTTACGAACTCATCCTGGTGTTGGGTAGAGTTCTGCCAGAGCTTGAACTTTGCAGAGTACCAAGCCACATTGCAGATTCAACTCCTGGTCCATGGGCTGGATTAATGACGAAAAGTTGGGGAGGAAGGGAAGACCACTTTTACGCTGGGGTGACGATCCATAAGTAGGGGCGAGTGTCCAGGTGTTGCTATTCATGATAATGCAAAATATTGAATGAACATTCTGAGAATCTCTGCACGTCAGGAACAAAACAGTCGGCCAAACCAGAAGAGGATGAGAAGAGAATATCCACGCCTTTACGGTGTTAGCCAGTGGACATTAAGCTTGTTCATGTCCATATTCTTGTAGGCGCAAGGTTTATGGGCTTTGTGAATCACCGATAACTTTGGCTTACAGGCAATGAGGCATTGGTGGTAAACAGGACGGTGATATGCTCTTCTGCAACTTCCGCACTTACCTTTGCTGGCAGACTGGGCAACTAAGGTCTTGAAGGTAACTTTTTCCAGAAAAGACCAGATTCGTCCATGTTAAACACCTGGTCGCCACTGTACTGTCCTTCCTCCATAATCTCACGTGAAAAACGGAGGAAAATCTCTTAGCCGCCCACACGGTCAGCAATTTCGCTTCCTCACCACCAATGTTGATGTTGGTGATCTTGTTCTCTTCTAAACCTATGCAGCCAACCAGAGGAAGCATTGAAGGGTCGGGCTCTGCAATTCCCAGTTTACGTGTCATCAAGGCGTATAGCTCACGGCGCATTTCGCACTGAGAGCGCTGTCCACCGCTTTACGCGTTATGCCGCGCCGACGACCAAATAACTCACCAGCAATTTTTCTACTCTCTTTGCCAGCACCCTGTTCTGGCAACACCAGATAGATGAAGCACCTGCAGACTTTTGTGATTTTCTTATGTTCTTTGATCTTGGCTGCACTTTTCTTGATCGCTAATCGTAGATTCGGGCGGACGCCATGCTACGCGAGATCAACTTGTCAGTTTTCTCCTTTCTCCAAATCTTGAACAATTTGGTACTTCATCTCGTGAACTTAATGAACGTCAGGTTTCTTTTGGCTTTAGTGCCGGGTCCAGGTAAGGAAAAATAGGCCCCTCTCTGGGGGCGGTGGTAGACCACATGAAGCCATTTTACGGGAACAATGGAGGGCGCGCTATAACCCGGGTGGTCTCCTTGAGGGATGAAATCACGCGTTAGGTCAAGCGCCGCTCTCCTCCCTCCTCCCTCCCCCGGGTGGTCACGCCATATAATACTTTGCCAATTACAGCTAGCAGCAGAGGGGGTAGGGATGGCCAATCACAGTCCGACACGTCATATGACGCCAGGTGATAACGAACAACACACATTAATTGCGCAACCTTACCGCCAAGCTTGCCCAAGGGGGAGGGAGGGAGGAGGGAGAGGTGGCAGCAGGCGGGCGGGCGGGTGGCGCCATGGGCAAAATCTAAAATAGCATCTTGAGCCGACACTTCACGGGCGATATGTGGAAAAAAAATCCGTTTTATGAAAAGGCACCGCGATATGTAAACGTCATATGAAAAACCAAGAAGGGGGTAATACTGTCACGAAAGCGCTTAGGGAACTTTGTTTTCTTCTTCCTTGTGGGTATCAGCATATACCTAGATCACGCCACCTACAGTGATTTATATATATATATATATATATATATATATATATATATATATATATATATATATATATATATATATATATATATATATATATATATATATATATATATATATATATATATATAATATATATATATATATATATATATATATATATATATATATATATATATATATATATATATATATATATATATATCTGTATATATATATATATATATATATATATATATATATATATATATATATATATATATATATATATATATATATATATATATATATATATATATATATATATATATATATATGGGCGATTTAGGGGTGTTTCTGACTTTATGCGTTTTTGGCTTTACATTGTATGTACTTTTCTTTTTTCTTTTATCCTCTTCGCCACTGATCGTCTTGTTAGCCGCTTGGGCGATCGGTCATGTCTCTTTTCATTTATATTCTTCACCAAAAGATCGGCTCGCTAGCCGCCCGGGCGATCGGTCACGTCTCTGTCACGCACTGTTGGCAAATACTGGGCATGCACCGGCTCCTGAATATACCTGAACCCACTCCAGTGTTGGTCAAGTCTTGTCTTGAAAGAGCTCACACTCGGTGCCGTCACAACACTCTCTGGTAGATTGTTCCAAGAGTTTACAACCCTCACTCTGAAAAAGTTTGCCCTCACGGTTTTCTGGATTTGCGGCTTCTTCAAACTTGAGCTGTGACCCCTTGTGGGGCGAGCGTCCGCCAGCTCCAAGTAAGGACACTCGACTGAGTAGTGCCCCCGAGATGCTTATATACCTCAACTAGGTCCCCCCTTGCCCGTCTGTAGTATAAGCTAGGCAAGTTCAGGCGCTCCAATCTCTCAGGGTAGCTGAGGTGCCGAAGTGCAGGCACCAGTCTGGTGGCCCTCCTTTGAACATTTTCAACCAACTGACAGTCCCTAGCATATCTCTGGGACCAGATGGGGTGACAGTACTCCAGATGGGGAAGCACGTCACTCCTGAAGATCGTTACGAGGGATGGACCGTCTAGATATCTGAACGACCTTATAAGACCCAATAATTTATTTGCCTGATTTACCTTTTTCTCACAAAGGCCCGAGAACTTCAGCTCATTGTCAACATACACACATAGGTCCTTCTCACACACAGTCTCAACTAGTGCAGTTTCTTCATCCCGTTGGGACATATGATACGCCTCCTTACCGTTGGTACGCCCCAGGTGCATCCTCTTACACTTCGTGACATTGAATCTCAGCAGCCATTTCTTGGACCATTCCTGGAGCCCACAGAGGTCCTTCTGCAGCTCTTCACAGTCCGCTTGGTTCTTAATTTCCCGTAATAACTTGGCATCATCGGCAAACATTTGTATGGAGGAGTGTACAACGTCAGGCATGTCATTTATGAAACAAACAAACAACAGCGGGCCCAATACAGTGCCCTGTGGTACCCCACTTGTTACAGGTACAGATGACGATTTCGTGCCATTAATCACCACACACTGCTTGCGGTCATGCAGAAAGTCTTCTATCCACGCTAAGACATTTCCCCGAATTCCGTACCCTTCCAGTTTGATTTTCAGCCTTTCGTGGGGTACACTGTCGAAAGCCTTGGCAAAATCTAGGTAAATATTGTCGATATTACCACCCCGTTCCAGAATATGGGTCCAAATATCCAATACCTTGAGCAATTGTGTTAAGCAAGAGCGCCCCGACATAAAACCGTGTTGGCAATCTTTTACAAGGTTGTTTCGTAGTAGATGTTCCATCGCGGCATCTCTGATAATACTCTCAATACTTTACATATTATGCTGGTCAGGCTCACCGGTCTATAGTTGTTCGTGGAGTGACGATCGCCCTTCTTGAAGATAGGACTTACATAAGCTGGAACCAATTAACCAATATCCCATTGAAATAATGGATTCGGTTAACGAACGACCCTCTGGAACGAATTGTGTTCGTTAACCGAGGGACCACTGTACAGTAGGCTCTCACCAATAATGTTTAATAGGTGCCTGAAAAAAGCCGTTTTAGCGAAAGCGTTATTCGTGTGACATTAAAATACATGTAAAAAGGGTTTATTGGTGCCGCCGCCCCAGGAATTTCACCCATTTTTTCCCCTTTGAAGCCCTGCCTAACACTTTTTGTTAGCTGAAATAAAAAGATTTGTTATTCAATCATCAAAATAAAGAGTTTGAGTAATATAAAACTTAGCTTGGGGGAGTTTTTGAGGTGCTTGGTGTGATGAATGTTCCATATCTGACGGCCACTAATACTTGCACTGTTTTTCATTCTACAAGCTAACCATTTCACAAGAAAATGCTCTGGTATCACTATCAACCTGCTTCTATCAGTTTTATCATTCATAGCTTGCCTCGCATTTCCATCACTACCGAAATATTTCTTAGCCAGTGCAATACTCTTCTTGGTCTCCTCTAAGTTCCTCTTAATATTTCACACTGTAGACTCAGGACAGTTCAATTTCCTCACAATATCAATGTTCCGTGCACCACTTTCAATGAGCTCAACAATCTGTTCTTTATCCTTGACCGAGTAGGCACGCTTCTTGTGGCTTTGTCTCTTAGTTTTGGGGTCTTTTCTCATTCACTTTAAAAGTTCCCGGGCATTCAGGCGGCAAATCACTCCCTCCACCACCTCCCCTAACCCCCACAGGCAAAAATGCAGAAGCCATTATTGATCACCGACCCTAGCAACCACTGATTACAGAGGCGAAAATCTCACACGTAGGCGCAGCGCTGTATTACACGGAGCGTGTGTGAGAGTGAGGCGGAGCGGACAAATACGTCATCAACATGGCGGCAAACAAACACTATCATTGATGCGCACGGACGCTTCCGGCAAAATCTCCGTTATTCAAGAGAATCCAGATCGAAAATGGGTATCTATTGTAACTTACCGTTATTGTCGAAAACGTTATTGTGGAAGTCGTTATTGGAGAGAGCCTACTGTAGTTGTTATATCTGAATTGTATTCAACAGGTTTTGACCGAATTATACTCATCGCATCAACGACAAGGGTCTTATTGTCCGGAGCAAACCAAAATCGCTCCTATGAGTGATTACAAACAGCTCATTATTATAAAAATGATAATTTTGGATTATTTAATATTTATTATGACAGTGATACAGCCAAAAATAGATCCACCAATCACAATCCTCATTACATAAAGCCTTATTTTACCAAGTATTACCAGGTAAAATTGAGAGTAAGAGACCCAGGGTGGGGTCGATGGAACTTTGGCTTACTGTACCTAGTACCTCGACCGGGTAACACACTGCTGAATTGGTGAGTTTGTCCAGTCGAAACTAGGACACTAAGTAGTAATTGATATTTGTCAAATAGGCGAATTGAACGAACTTTGAACAATCAAATCTCGGGATTATCCGTGTTTGAATGATAATTTTGGCTCTATACATGATATATGGTGTAATGTTGAAATTCATACACAACTATGTTATTCCCAAACAAGTTCTACAACTAAATCAATATTTTCCAAAATATATATATATTGATCAAAGAACCTTAAGGATAATATAATCTTTAGGGGGAAGTAGAATCAATCCAAGTAATAACACATCAAAGGACATGGCTATTGCTAGTTGGATCGAGGTCAAGGACGACTTTGACGGGTTAGCATGGGAGTTACAGGCCAAAGGTCCATGGGTATTTTTTCTGCATTCCTGAACTAGCAGTGCTCATTTTTCAATTTTCGACAGTTTTTTCTTATGCATTGCCCAAATGAACTTTTTTCACCTTTCATTTACTTTAAGGATCTAGTTATGTTAGGTGTTACTGTGCACACTTTGGTCACTTAGTAATTTGGCAGCAAAACTTCCATTTCCATTTGCTATTCCACAACTCTTCTCAATGTGTGCAGTTTCCTGACGTATTATTGGCATTTCCCCCCAACACACTCTTTAACCTGAATATCTTCAATACTACTACAATTCAACTCCTATGTGAATTTCTTTTTCATTCTCTGCCTTCAACTGCTCTAAAATAAACATTCATTTACCAACCATCAATCAGCATACACTTCAAATAACTATACTATGCAACTTATACTTGTGTCCCACAATCTTTCAAAGCAATCTGGGAACTTTTTTTTTCTTAATACAGTTATATACAGTACTTTCTTGATTTAATGAACTAATTCGAGCCACCTCTGTTCGTTAGTTCGAAATTACCGCTAAATCGATCTTTACATCCACTCAGTCTGTGTCCTGCCACCACTGCGTGTGTTGTTCACTGCTACCTCTCGATCAACTAACTACAATGGAGCGCCTTAACCTTCATCTTTACTCAAGGCATCTTCAGAGGCAACTGAATTTACAGGGATGGAATGTCAGGTCACTCTTTCTTGGGTGGGGGATTAGTGGGTCTCATGACCTGAAGATGTCTTGAATAAAGACTAAACCTAAAGTATTTTTGGGAGATTGCGATAAGTATAAGTTTAAATGAGCAAAGTTGTATCCCTTCAACATCACAAATATATTACATAACATTTTAAAATATGGAGTGAGAAAGAGAAGGTGTGGGTGATTAGAGAGCTGGAGTGGAAAGGAGTGGTAACATGCACCAGTGTTGCCGAGTTATAATCTACTCAACAGCTGATGTTTATCTCACCTCCAGGCAGTCACACAACAAAAACCCCACTGGATGTGTGTTGTTCGAATTCCCGTGTGTATGTGTGTGTGAGGAACACACCTCAAGATCAAACACACACACACCACCAACACACACCCTCCAACACACACCTCCAACACCACCAAAACACACCCTCCAACACCACCAACACACACACCCTCCAACACCACCAACACACCCTACAGCACCACAAACACACACCATCCAACACCAACACACACACCCAACACCAACACACACCCCCTCCAACACCACACACCCTCCAACACCACACACCTCCAACACCACCAACACACACCCAACAAACACCCCCAACACCACCAACACACACCTCCAACACCACCAACACACACCTCCACACCACCAAAATACACCTCCAACACCACCAACACACACACCCTCCAACACCACCAACACACACCCTCCAACACCTCAACACACACACCTCCAACACCACCAACACACCCTACAGCACCACAAACACACACCTCCAACACCAACAACACACACCCTCCAACACCACCAACACACACCTCCAACACCACACACCCTCCTCCAACACCACCAACACACACCCTCCAACAAACATCCCCAACACCACCAACACACACCCTCCAACACTACCAACACACACCTCCAACACCACCAACACACACCTCCAACACCACCACACACCATCCAACAACACCAACATAGACCTCCAACACCACACACCCTCCAACACCACCAACACATCCCCAACACCACCATCACACACCCTCCAACACTACCAAGACACACCTCCAACACTACAACACAAACTCTCCAAAACCACCACCACACACCTCCAACACACCACACACACCTCCAACACCACCAACACACCCTCCAACACCACCAACACACACCCTCCAACACCCACCAACACATACCCTCCAACACCACCAACACACATCCTTCCAACACCACCATCACACACCCTCCAACACTACCAAGACACACCCTCCTCCAACACCACCAACACAAACTCTCCAAACCACCCACACCCTCAACACCACCACCATACCCTCCAACACAGCCAACACACACACCCTCCAAAATCACCAACACACACCCTCCAACACCACCACCACACACACACCCTCCAAAATCACCAACACACACCCTCAAATCACCAACACACACCCTCAACACCACCACCACATACCCTCAACACCACCAACACATACCCTCCAACACCACCAACACACACCCTCCAAAATCACCAACACACACCCTCCAGCACCACCACCACCTTGCCTCAACACCACCAACACATACCCTCAACACCACCAACACACACCCTCAACACCACCAACACGCATAAAATCACCCAACACACCTCAACACCCAGCCACCACACCCTCAAAATCCTGCTTACACACCCTCCAAAATCACCAACACACCTCCAACACCACCAGCACACACCCTCCAAGCACCACCAACTCACACCCTTCAACACCACCAACCGCATCCTCCAACACCACCAACACACACCCTGCCAAACACCACCAGCACACACCCTCCAACACCACCAACACACACCCTCCAAAATCACCAACACACCCTCCAACACCACCAACACATGCCCTCCAACACCACCAACACATACCCACTCCAACACCGCAACACACCCTCAACACCACCAACACCACCAACACACACCCTCCAAAATCACCAACACACACCCTCCAACACCACCACCACACACCCTCCAAATCACCAACACACACCCTCAAAATCACCAACACCTCCAACACCACCAACACACACCCTCCAACACCACCAACTCACCCTTCAACACCACCAACACACACCCTCAACACCACCAACACACACCCTCAACACCACCAAAACACACCCTCCAACACCACCAGCACACACACCCTCCAAAATCACCAACACACCCTCAACACCACAACACACACCCTCCAACACCACCAACACACCCTCCAACACCACCAACACACACCCTCCAACACCACCAACCACACCTCCAAAATCACCAACACACACCCCTTCAACACCACCAACACACACACCCTCCCAAAACCACCAACACACCCTCCAAAATCTTTACCAACAGACACCCATCTATACCCTTCAACACCACCAACACACACCCTCAATACCACCAACACATACCCTCCAACACCACCAACACACCCTCAACACCACCAGCACCACCAGCACACACCCTCCAAGGTACCAACACACACACCCTCAACACCACCACCACACACCCTCCAAAAATCCACCAACACACCCTCCAAAATCACCAACACACACCCTCCAACACCACCAACACACACCCTCCAACACCACCAACACACACCCTTCAACACCACCAGCACACACCCTTCAACACCACCAACACACACCTACAACACCACCAACACACACACCCACCAACACCACAAACACACCGTCCACCAACACCACCAACACACCCTTCAACACCACCAACACACACCCTTCAACACCACCAGCACACCTTCAGCACCACCAGCACACACCCTCCAACACCACCAACACACCCTTCAGCACCACCAACACACACCCTCCAACACCACCAACACCATAAACACACACCCTCTAAAATCACTAACACACACCCTTCAACACCACCAACACACACCCTTCTCCAACACCACCAACACACCCCTTCAACACCACCAACACACACCCTTCAACACCACCAACACACACCCTTCAACACCACCAACACACACACCCAAAACCACCAACACCACCAACACACACCTTCACCACCACCACCAACACACACCCTTCACCACCACCAACACACACCCTTCACCCACCCACCAACACCACAAACACACTGTCCGCCAACACCACCAACACACCCTTCAACACCACCACACACCCTTCAACACCACCAACACACCCCTTCAACACCACCAACACACACCCTCCACCATCACCAACACACACCCTCCAACACCACCACAACACACCCCTCCAAAATCACCAACACACCCTCCAAAACCACCAACACACACCCTCCAAAATCACCAACACACACCCTCCAAAACCACCAACACACACCCTCCACCACCACCAACACCATAAACACACACCTCCAAAATCACAAACACACACCCTCCAAAATCACCAACACACACCCTCCAAAATCACCAACACACACCCCACCATCACCAACACACACACCTCCAACACCAACACACACCCTCCAAAATCACCAACACACACCTCCAAAACCATACACACACCCAAAATCACCAACACACACCCTCCAAAACCACCAACACACACCCTCCAAAATCACCAACACACACCCTCCACCACCACCAACACCATAAACACACACCCTCCAAAAATCACAAACACACCCTCCAAAATCACTAACACACACCTCCTCCAAAATCACCAACACACACCTCCAAAATCACCAACACACACCCTCCACCACCACCAACACCATAAACACACACCCTCCAAAATCACAAACACACACCCTCCAAAATCATAACACACACCCTCCAAAATCACCAACACACACCCTCCAAAAATCACCAACACACACCCTCCACCACCACCAACACCATAAACACACACCCTCCAAAATCACAAACACACACCCTCCAAAATCACTAACACACCTCCAAAATCACCAACACACACCCTCCAAAATCACCAACACACACCCTCCACCACCACCAACACCATAAACACACACCTCCAAAATCACAAACACACACCCTCCAAAATCACTAACACACACCCTCCAAAATCACCAACACACACCTCCCAAAATCACCAACACACCTCCACCACCACCAACACCATAAACACACACCCTCCAAAATCACAAACACACACCCTCCACCACCACCAACACCATAAACACACACCTCCAAAATCACCAACACACACCTCCAAAATCACAAACACACACCCTCCAAAATCAACAACACACACACCCTCCACCACCACCAACACCATAAACACACCCTCCAAAATCACCAACATACACCCTCCAAAACCACCAACACACATCCTCCAAAATCACCAACACACACCCTCCAAACCACCAACACATCCTCCAAAACCACCAACACACACCCTCCAACACCACCAACACCATAAACACACACCCTCCAAAATCACCAACACACACCCTCCAAACCAGCAACACACACCCTCCAAAACCACCAACACACACCCTCCAAAACCACCAACACACACCCACCAACACACAACCTTAAACACCCTCCATCACCACCAACGTACACCCTCCAACACCACCAACAACACCCTCCAAAATCACCACCACACCCTCCAACACCACCAACTCACACCCCTTCCAACACCACCAACTCACACCTTCAACACCACCAACACCCAACCTTAAACACCCTCCACCACCACCAACGAACACCTCCAACACCACCAACACACACCCTCCAAAACCACCAACACACACCCTCCAACACCACCAACACACACCTTTCAACACCACACACACCCTCCAACACCACCAACACACACCCTTCAACACCATCAACACATACCTCCAACACCACCAACACACACCCTCCAACACAACCAACACACACCCTCTGACACCACCAACACACTCCCTTCAACACCATCAACACACACCCTCCAACACCACCAACACACACCCTCCAACACCACCAACACACACCCTCCAACACCACCAACACACACCCTTCAACACCGCCAACACACACCATTCAACATCACCAACACACAACCTAACACCTCCACCATCACACACCCTCCAACACACACCCTGTAATGGCCCCTGTCTCATCAACAGAAGGATTATATAAATGGGTTATTTACATCTGATTTATATTCAGATTCACCCCCTGTAATTTTCCACTATCAGTGAGGACATGAACTGAACACGTAAACGGTAGCTTTCCCTAGAGGGTGAAGCCCATATGTCAGCATCTATGTAAGTGCACACCAAGGCGACGCCTTCAGGCAGTCACTCACACCAACTAATATTGAACGGACGTTGATTCACGTTTATATTACATAAACGCCTTCCTTTCATCACACTCACAAATAGTGGAACTTACAGTTGATCTACACTCAGGAATTATATAAACATAATACTTTTCTAATAAAACAAGAAACTTCAATTGGGTTTCGCACTAAAGCCCAATAAAATATACTGCATGTGAACCATCCTGATTAATTGGGAATTAACCAACCGTTTCAACCCTACAACACCACCAACACACACCCTCCAACACCACAAACACACGCCCTCCAACACCACAAACACACGCCCTCCAACACCACCAACACACACTTCCAACACCACCAACACACACTCTCCAACACCACCAACACACATCCTTCAACACCACAAACACACGCCCTCCAATACCACCAACACACACTTCCAACACCACCAACACACACCCTCCAACACCACCTACACACACCCTCCAACACCAACACACACCTTCCAACACCCACCCTCCAACACCACCAACACACACTTCAAACACCACCAACCCACACCCTCCATCACCACCAACACACACACTCTCCAACACCACCAACACACACCTTCCAACACACACTCTCCAACACCACCAATCCACACCCTCCAACACCACCAACACAAACCCTTCAACACCACCAACACACCCTCCAACACCACCAACACAAACCCTTCAACACCACCGACACACCCTCCAACAACACCAACACACACCCTCCAACAAACACCATACAACACCACCGACACACACCCTCCAACACCACTAACACACATCCTCCAGCACCACCAATACAAACCCTCCAACATTTATTATTATGCAGGGTGAGCATAAAGTCTTTCCCTGATTACAAACGTTTATTACACAAAACATATGCTAGGTACAAACATACAGTTTTTTGCAGCTTAAAATATGCATAAAAAAATCTATGAATTCGTGTACACAATGCTACAACATTCATGTTTCTATCTAGAATGGTCTTCGAGATATGATTTTTCATAATCAGGGAAAGAGTTCATGCTCACCCTGTATATTCTCTTATGATCAGCTTCCTATGGTGTTTGTTTTACCATTGATAATATAATACAGTTAACCCTCACTTTACGCGGTCCCACATTCCGCGTTTCCACGCTATGCCGGTGCCGTGCCTGCCAGAACCTAACGAGCTCACATTACGCCGCACGCGGAACCCCCATTACGGGAGAGGTCCGCCGCCACGCCATTATTTTTAGATTCGTCCCAACTTCGCCTGCCTGTGCTCCTCGCTTCTCCTCCTCCGCTGGGCGTTTTCGCTGCAAGGTTACGCGCAGTGTGTGTCTTTGTTATGTTATCACCGACGTCAAGGCGACGATCGGACTGTAGACAGCCAGCATCCCTACCCCCTTCTGCTGCTAGCTGTAATTGGCTTAAAGTATTATGGACGTGGTCCACTCCGGGAGGGAGGGAGGGAGGAAAGCATCATCCCTGACTCCAGTCGCCGCCAAGTTTCATCCCTCCACGCCAGACCGCAGTAAACGTGCATCCATTGCTCCTTCTAAAATGGCTTCCAGACCACCATACAACCAGAGAGAAACCTTCTTACCTGGACCCAGCGCACTGGGCCAAAGAACACACGACGCTCCTTGCTCACGAGGTGAAGTATACCATCATCCAAGAGTTGAGAAAGGAACAAGGCAGGCTGATATGGCCGCCAGCATGGTGTGAATCAATTCAATATCTGAACAATTAAGAAGGATGCAGCCAAGATAAAGGAGCACATGAAGATCACAAAGTCTACAGGTGCTTCCCACATCGTTTATTTCCACAACCAGGTGCTTCTCAAGACAGAAAATTACTAGAGGTGATTGAAAGGCCAGGCCAGACGAACATGGCGGGTCGACACGCCGCTTGTTAAGGATCACGCACGTGAACTGTACACCGTGAGTGGCACGAAAGATGGGAATTACAGAGCCCAAACCCTTTTAATGCTTCCTCTGGGTGGTTACAGAGGTTTAAGATCTCGAATAAAGATCACCAATATAAACATTGGTGGTGAAGAAGCCAGTGCTGAACGCAAAGGCGGGTTAGAATTTCTCCGTTTTTACGTGAGATTATGGATGAAGGACAGTACAGTGACGACCAGGCTTAACATGGACGAATCTGGTCTTTTTCTGGAAAGCTACCTTCCAAGTCCTTCGCCAAAGAATGCTATGTGATCTGGGGCCGAAGATGCAGAAGGAACGCATCACCGCCCCTGTTTACCACCAATGCCTCCGCACCTGTAAGCCTGGGTTATCGGTGATCCACACAGCACGCAAAGCCGCGACGCCACAAAACCATGGACATGACCAAGCTAAATGTCCACTGGCTGACCGTGACGTGAAGGCGGATGTTCTCTACACTGTCCTCTCTGGTTTGATGACTGTTTTGTTCTCGATGTAAAGAAATTTCGTGAGTTTACAAATGTTATCTAAGATTTTGTTGTTGCTGACAACGCACCAGACACTCGCCTTACTGTTAGATCGCCACCCCAACGAAAAGGGTCTTCCTTCCTCCCAACACTACGCCTATATTACAAGTCTATGGACCAAGAGAGTTAATCTGTAATGTAAAAGCCAGCATTCTCTACGAAAAAGTTCAAACTCCTGAAAGACTACACCAACACTAGGAAGAGTTGCGAACTCCAGTGACACCACCACCGAGTAAAGCAAGAGCGAAGAAGATGAGGATCAACAGTTGGCACAGCAAAAATACTGTTCAAACAATTTCTGAGAGTATTTAACATCAAGAAAGCTGTGGACTTCTTGGTAGAGTCATGGGGATTCGCTGTCCATTGCTACAATTCGTCACGCATGGAGACATGTTGCATGGAATACCACAGGTGAGAGGCAGGAGCTGAATCTGTGACTGGTGAGGTTCAGACTGTTGCAGTAGCAGTGGACCCTGCCAGAGAAGCTGGGGTGCAGACTGTTACAGTTCCAGGCTTCTCCCGAGACCACCAACGACGACATCCTGGAGGTGATCAGGAGATCCTGAAGTGACTGCCGACTTAGATGTTGGAA
Source organism: Homarus americanus (assembly GCF_018991925.1). Lineage (NCBI taxonomy): Eukaryota > Metazoa > Arthropoda > Malacostraca > Decapoda > Nephropidae > Homarus > Homarus americanus. The sequence continues at coordinate 164,724 of NW_024737097.1, forward strand.
GATCACAGTGAAGAGGAGGAAGAAGGTGCTGCCATTCTCAAGAACACAGTTTAATCCCTTATAGTGATATTATGGGTGCCATGGAGTGTGCAGAGAAAACAAGTCCTTCCTTCCGGCCCCAGACACGACTACACCTTATGAAGTCTTCCATATCCGCCGGCAGGCTATGGAGCCGTACATCACGGTGTATCAAGACAACATAAACACCAGCCGGCCAAAAAGCATAACCGAAGTTCTTCGCCAGCAACCCGCCACAGCGCCAGCCCAAGCCAGTGATAGTGACAGTGAAGATGACTTTTGAGGATTTGTCAGGAAGCCTTGACAATTGTAGTGACAGTGATGGTGATTCATACCTAGTAATGGTGATTCACCTGAGGGCCAGTAATCTGCCCTGCCTGGAACCAGCCTCCATCCCCGTGAGATAAGCTGACCCATCTCTTCTGCCAACGAAGTGTTCCACATAACTTTTAGTTTTCCTAACCTAACCCTTTTATTTTTCCTATGATAACCTTTTTATTTTCCTAACTCTAACCTCTTTCTTCTATATTACTTGGGGTTTCGAATTACAAATAATATACAAGTAACATAAGTGATACAAATAAGATATATAATAACTAGATGGGGAAAAGCTCAAACCAGCAGTGCATTCCCTGAACATAAAGATGCAAGAAGTAGTATTTATCAGAGTGAACACTGGTTTATTACAAGTTATTGATAATTTTTAAGGCAATGGCCGGGGACTGGGCTGTTCTTATAGCTGCATCAGTTCGCAACGCATGGGCTGGATGCTGTGGTGTCGAACAGCAATTCTCGGCTAAGGATCTCAGGTGGTAGTAGAGCCGGGTGTTGAGGATGGTAGAAGCTTACCAAATTTGCAGATGAGGTCGTGGTGATGGTCAGTGACAGTCGAAAGGTGTCAGTGTGTTGAGCGCTTTCTGACATGAGTAGGAAGGAGAGAATAATCTCAAAGTGCCCTCTTTGCACTTTTTCTAGGTGTTTACGTTGTGTGGCATTTAGGAGGAAGACCAGGTAGGGAGGCATAGGTGAGCTTGGGAAGTATGGAATGTTGTGTAAACACTGAGGGAGCTTCCGGGTGCAGGAACCCCTCAGGGACTTGAGTCAGAGAGTGTGGAGACGGAAACTGGAGGATTTGACAACTTCACTGACGGTTTCCAATGAGTTTGTTGTCTGCGGCGCACGCCGAGGAGCCTCGGTGGAATCTACAACCTGAGTGTGTTCTGGACCTAAAGTAATGGAAGGGAGAGACAATGTCGGAGAGGTTGATGTGCATAACCATGGTCTTGGTATGGCTGATGGTGACATGGTTGTTGGTGGCCCAGTTTTTGGGAGACTGTTCAATAAATCCTGAAGGGCGTGTATAGTCGTGGAGCAGAATTGTTGGACGTTTATCCCAATGGTGGAGTCAAGACATATTTCCAGCGAAACAGGAAGCCTCTTTAGGGCATTATTGATGAGCATAAGGAAGCAGAGTGGGTCCCATCTTGGTGTGCCTTTGGGGACGCCACAGGTGTGACTGAAAGGTGGAGACAGCCCCTCGGAAGGAAGAGACAGCTTGAGCTCACAGCTGAGAAGTTCAGGTTGGCAAGACTTCTCCAGCTCTGAGGTCAATGAAGCATAGCTACAGACATTTTTCGTTTCTCGAGATGCAGGTATATGTAATCGAAAGCTGACAAGACAGTGAGTGGTGGAGGAAGTTTTTCATATTACAATTGTCGAGGGTTCACGGACTTCTGCAATATCAGTATATAAGCCCAGTCGAACACAAAAACTTTCTACAGATTAGGTTGGGTATTGGGGGTGATTGCAATAGGGTCGTGAGTTGATTTAAGGATCGTATGTTGATTGGGCACTGGTGATACATAAGAGGTCTTCCAGTCAGCTGGGCATCTGGCTTGACCGAGAGAAGGCTACTGATGATGGAAGATAGTAAATAGTTAAGTCTGGGGAGAACTCCTTGAAGAGTTTTCTATTGAAGTCAATGGGGGTGGCAGAGCGCTTTAATTTTAGTTTGTCCAGGCGTTTTGTTACTTCAAATTTTTTTCTACTGTCAGTGGGAAGGGGGGCTGTAGGTAAGCAGGAGAGTGGTTGTGTCAAGCTGGGGGAGGTCTGGGTATATAGTAGCGAAATGCTATTTCACTGCTCGCCGCGCCAACATTAGTGAGATGGCTAGGAAGGGAGGGGTGTGTCTTTATTGTTTAGGTCCACAGAGTTCTTTAGTTAGTAGTGGACTTTCAGAAAGTGATTTCATGGATGACTCGCCAAGGCGTAAGGGACCTTGTAGCGGATGTGGCCATTGAGGATGAAAGGCTCTGTCTCTCTGTTGCATAAGTCTTTTGATCCGAGGTGATCCAGGGCAAGTCAGCTGGGTGAGATCTGACGACTTCTCGAAGAAGTGGTGGTGAGCTCGCGGTGGTGTTGGCATAATTTATCCATTTGGTTTCCACGCTATCCACGCCATAATTTCCAGTCCAGGATGGTGAACTATCCACTGCCCGAAGAGGCGCACTGCAGAGTCAGTAATCGGCCTGTAGGCTGGATAGGCACTGAGGTGATGTAGCTGTGAATCAGAGCACTGATAAGTGTGTAAAAGCAAATTCCGCTAGAGGCATTGCTGAGGTGGTTGGTACTGAACCGCTTAAGTCAGTTAAGATAAGGTCAAGTGTATTTGACCGGTAGTGGAAAGTTCACAACTTGTGATAGCAGGACATGGTCCTGGATATCAGTGGTGTTAATTTCATTATAATCCCCACATAATACTAACTTGGCACATGGGTACCTAACCTGAGGTGGTCTGAGGTGGTCTGAGGTGGTAATGAGATGATTGATAAGTGAGTTATATCTCGGTGGTGAGCAGGCGGATGGTACAACAGACATGATGGAAGTAGTGTGGCGCTGGTGGCCTGCGGCACAACACGCATCTATAATGCTTTTCCACATCTGCTGACTTGAACATCCAGGCGGACGGGTTTAGGGTCATCTTTGACAGAAGAGGGCACTCTCCGCTGCCTATGTGAACGAAGGTGATGAAAGAGTTAGATATCCCCAATATGACACGCCAGGCAATAAATTTGTCAAGCCTCACATATGGCAACGACGCCACAAGCGGCTGACCTGACTGTAGTTGTTGTAGCTCGCCACAAACTTGTTAGCTAGGGAAGTGACGCTGATAGCAGTAGAGACGGAGATCATACCATATCCGGTGGAACTTTGCGTAGTATGGTCTGTCAGTGGGTTTCTCCGGGTTTCAAAGGAGTGTTACGGTCCCACGGGCTTATGTATGACTGTCCTGTCTACGGCTACGCCATGTGGAATATGCGTTCAGTGACTTTGAGTCGCCGATAACACTGCCATCAGATAACCTTCCCACGCTTTAGATGGTACAGAGGCGTCAGAGTAAGTGATTGGTGGCCATCTGTTGATATCTGTTGTGGGCGGACGAAGTAAAGTTTGTCTCCGTGGCTATAAAGTCACCGACGGCACTTTTGAGGGCCACTGGACACCGGTAGATAGCTGTTAATATTTGTCAGTCGTGAAAGACCGTGGGTCTTTGTCCCTGGTGCTTGGGGGTCGCCACACAAAGTTTTCAATGATATATGTAAACACCGCGGTGGTCCTTGTCTTGGCACTTTGAAGGTGACCCCATAAAGTGCCCACTGTCTGGATTCTTTTCCTTGGGGTACTCATATATCGAGCACTGTATGATAATCACTTTATTGCACTGATGACTTGAATGTTTTTGCTGGAGAAAGTCCCGTCAGTTAGGGTCGGGTCCAGTCACACACTTCAGCATTACACTGCTAAAAGCGGTGCTTTTTCCTTATGCACTATAGAACACTGCTCGGTAATCAATCGCTCATCAATCACTAGAATGTTTTGCTGAATAGATCCCGTGTAGTAAGGCTGGTAGGGCGCGGATATAGTAGCAGGGAGGGGGGCAGGGCCAAACAGACTCGGCCTGGCTGCTAAAACCGAGCGCGGGGCACGTCTTGTCTCCGACGGTAAACGTAGAATCGCGTAAAGCGAAACCGCGAAATCGGGGTATTACTGTATTTATGTTTGCACAGCAATTATAAATAGAGCCAGAGCAGAAAAATCCAACGTTACCCAAGCTGTTGGTCTTTTCACCTATGCACCAACCATGTGAGGATGTGGCTAAACATGATGCAATTTTTCATAACGGCAGGAACCTTTGTTCCCAGGCCAGGAGGTAAAAGGTTAGGAGTGATTTTCTCGCTATTTTCTCAGATTTTCCGGTAATTGCTTTATATCATTATTTATTGTTTTTATACATTTAGTACATTCACTGTAAGCTGAAGTAGGTTTTAATATATCATGTGTATGAGGTGTCTCCGTAGGCGTAAGCTTATTAACAGAATTAATTTTGATTAGTGAACTAGTTGACTAAATCGAGCGAAAAAATATTTTAAAAATGACTTCTGCTAAATTGAGAGTACAGTACAGTAGACCCTTCCCATTCGCGGGTTTACGATTCGCAGGGCACCTGGTGGCTCGGGTAGCTAACGTGCGAGCCTTCTCCCGCAGCGCAACGAGTCACCCCACGCGCCCATGGCCTCTCATCTCGCTCTGTTTGCCTTCACCCAGTACCCATGACCAAGCATCTCGTGTCATAATCTCAAAACTTTCGTGTTTCTTTGTGAAAATGGCCCCTAAAAGACTGCCTAGTGTCAGTGCTAGTGATGCTAGTGGAGTGAAACATAAAGGGAAAAGTCAGTGATGACCCTGACAAAGAAAATTTAATTATTAGACAAGTTAAAGGAGGGTATGAGTGCTGCTGCGGTTGGTCGGTTGTTTGATGTGAAAGAATCCACAGTGAGGTATATAAAAAAGATGAACAAGCAATTTGTCATTCTGTTCAATGAGTGCTCCTGCAAGTACTAAAGTGGCGCAGGTTGTTCATGACAAGAATATACAGCTCCTCCCCAACTTACGACGGGGTTAGGGACCCAAATCCAGGTCGTAAGTCGAAATGGTAGTAAGTAAAAAATGCTTAAATAATACATAGAAACTCTAAAATGGTTGTCTCTTTTTCTTCTCAGCACCACAAAACTCTCACTTTTAAGCTTGTCAGCCATTTTAAAGTGAATTACAAACAAAAATTTTGTCTGTGTACTGACGTTGGGACTCAAAAATAAGTAATTTGACAAAATTTTGAGTGCGACTGAGGAGCGTTAATGAAGTGCGAGTAATTGTAAGTCGAGTAGAATTAAATAGTCGAGGCTGTAGTGAAAACTGAGAAAGCACTGAACATTTGGATTGAGGATCATCACCGTAAAAATGTTCCGATCAACAGCAGCGTGATTTGGGAAAAGGCTAAAAGCCTTTATGCGTATTTTTATGAGGGGCTAGTTCGGCTACTGAACCAATTTTTAGTGCCAGTAAAGGTTGGTTTGAGAATTTTAAGAAAAGATTCTCTCTCAATAATGTGAAGCTGACTGGAGAGGCAGCATTAGCATACCACACAGCCGCAGGTGCATTTCCCGCCAAGTTAAAGAAAATAATAGAAGAGAAAGGCTATAGACCAGAGCAAGTGTTTAATTCCGATGAATCTGTTTTATATTGGGAAAAAAATGCCTTGTAGAACATATATAAACAAACAGGAGAGACGTGCCCCTCGGTTTAAGGCAACCAAGGACAGAGTGACGCTCATCTTCTGTGGCAGTGCAGCTGGCCACATGATTAAACCTGGCTTGGAATGCAGCCTTAAGATGGTCCAAGGAATCAACCAGGTATTGTTTTCCTATCAGGAAATGCTTGAAGAACTCAATGCCAAGAGGAAACAACTACCAATTACCATATTTTTCAAGAAAGAACCAGCTAGTACCGCTGCTGCTCCACCCTCCTCTTCATCCCAGCCACCCACCACCTGCCTCCCGGCCATGTGCCACCTCCCGGTAACGCGCCACTCCATCCTGCCTCTCCACCAACCACCACTGCATCACCCTCTTCCACCAGTGATCCTGATGATCCACCTGTGCTTCAGTAACCAGATGTCTCCCTATGTACAGTGCACCACCTCATCAAGCTCCAGATTTCCACATATGAATGTAAGTACAGTAATGTGACTTAAGATTCTCATACACAGTATAGGTATACCCGTACATTAGTGCACTGAGGTATTATATAAGTGGCTATTCGCGGTTTTGCCAATTCGCACCTCTTGGAACCAACCCTCACAAATGGCAAGGGTCTACTGTACGTATACTGTAAATTGGGAGTTTACAGTGACAAAATGGTGAAGATTAATAGTTACCTCATCAGGAAAAGCAATAAGGGCCACCCGGTCAGGGTCATGTTCCTGCTGTGACTGGGACACGTTGGGGGGGCAGTTGTATGGACCAGGTGGTGGTAAGTCACCCCCACTTCCACTATTATGCAGTCGAACCAGTTTTGGACTTACATGTTGATATACTGAAATTAATTTTTGAATATTATTCATGCCTGCCTATTTCTTGCATACCTGTAATTATTGGTAAAAGGTATTTCTATGTTAAGTAGAGCTACTAGAAATAGTGTAACACATAAAAATCTTTCAATGAAAGCCATTGAGTGGAATTTTTTTTTGTAATGCTTTACCTGAAATCAGCTGAGTGAAGGGTTTTAGCTCCAAAATCACTTAAGTCAGAACTATAACCAAGAACCTCTAATACAGTACTGTATATAAATCCATTGAGTGAAAGGAGAGTTATCGAGTAAACAAAAGAAATTGTGTTGCCAGAGGTAGATCATTTAATATGGAGTAATTGGGAATAGGTTCCAGTCCTTCGTTTTTATGTATTTTGCTTGAACCATAAATGAAAAAAACAACTGCTATAATAAACAATACAAATGATACAGAGCACATAATAAAATACATAAGCATATATTTTATGCTGAAAAGTGAACCAAGCAGTTCATCCAGCCAGCTGACTCAAACGAGTGTCTGATGCACTGTATATACGCCCTGATGTCACATTGGGAGGAGGCAGCCAGTTGGGCTAGTGACACATAGGCAACAAACAATACAGACATTATAAAAGAAAATAGTTATTTTGAGCTAAACTTAAACTTAACTTGACAATAAGTGGTGAAGAGGATAAAGTTAACTTTTATAAAAGGTGAGTTTGAGGTGCATGTGTTTAAACAGAAATAGGCTCAACTATAAGTCACAAGATGCACTACTGACAAATGCCTACTGCTTCCACACATACATTAACTCTCCTTACATACACATCCATGTTCTTAATTTTCTTATTTTATATTTTTATATTATATTTTTTATACACAAAATCTAAGCCACATTAAAGTATTGAAATAATTTTTCCACAACTTTTATAGTTTCACTACAAGTAAAAATGGCAACATGCATAGCTATCTCACAGATGACTGGTGAAGTGTGTTATGGAGAGCTCTATTATTACATATAATGGTTACTTTACATGATATTAGATGCTCCTCAAACTATTCATATGTCATTCTTGGATACTGTCACAAACCACTCATGAAAATACTGAGAGAATGAGAGTGGGCTGTCAGCTATCTCACAGCCGTGTGAACTGGCAAAAGCCCCAGTTAAACCACAAACCCAATGTAAACATTCCCAGCTATCACAGCACATATCTTATGATTTTGCACATACTGTACATATACTGTGCAGTACATACAGGAGATAATAAAAATAACTTAACAAAATAAGTACAGTACTGTATTTTACAGCATATAAATGTACAGGCATATAAGACATGCCCTCCATTTCAGCAGGGAATATGAAATAATTTTGTGTGTATTTTCCTCCTGTAGTTCATCATACTCCTCCTCATCATTGAAACCCCTATACCCCCAAAAGTCCTATGGCGACAGACGAATGCTGACGGGGACAGGCAGAGATAGCTGCCGCCTGCCGGGAGTCTCTAGTCACAACTTCTGCGTGGGTGGCATAAATAAGATGGTCATTTATGCACTGGGGTCTAGGCAGCAATGCAATCCGGTCCTCTCTGTGTAACTGAGCAGCCTTCTCGAGGATCCACTCTGCTCACCCCACATGGGGAGGGGACTAGAAAAGGTGCCCTAAACATAGCCTGCCTAAAGAACCAACTTGACTGAACAACCGCACCCAGTAAGGTGATCCCTATGCGGTCAAAAACACAATCATAATCACAAAAAAAAAATATACAACCTTTTATGGTCGCTGCTTGGAATGTCAGGACCCTTCTGGATACTGGCACAAATGAGCATCCTAAAAGAAGAACTGCCCTTGAGGCAGCTATCAAACAGGGAGGTACTACCTCTTGGGAAGATATTGGAAGCATAATGTATTGTCTAATGGTAGACCCTGCTGCCATATGGCATGAAGAAAATTGTGACCAAGACCCAGGTTGCTGATCTGACTTTCTGCAGGGCAGCAACCTGGGCTTTTCTACAAGGTCTCAATAGTTTCTCTTACTTTGACAACACAACATACATACTGTATATCGTTTCTCACTCTTGACCTTTTTTTCAGTTTTGTATTTATAATTATTATTATTATATTTTTGCCCCCCAGGCCCCGATGTGGGTCAGTGACCTGTGCCAGGTGGGCTAATCCCGTAAAAAAAAAAAAGGCTACCGATATCTCAGCCTATAAGGCGTCGGGTATAAGACGCCCCAAATTTCCATTTAAAAAGTAGTTGAGCTATATAAGACCAGTACCAAATGTGACACTTACCCACTGACTCAGTAGTCCTCTACCAATCATCCTTGGTTTTTAAAATAAGGCCAATTCACTTCAAGTAATGTCATCAAATGTTACCCGCTGGTGTAGTGTAAACACTAGTAACGTCACTGAAGCGCTCTGCTATCGTAACTGGAACTAATGTCGGTGTTTAGAAAATTTTTCCATTTACTTGAAATGGATTTCTAATTATTTGTTTATTTATTTATTTATAATATACTGTAACATATTAAACACACTGCAAGTATTTTCTTTAATTTATACGCTTGCTTTGCATCGAGACGATCGGTGGTGTGAGTGCCCTGCCTCTGTGGGGACTGTGTTCACTGTTTATACAACAGCTACCACCGTATTCTAATTGTGGTGTTTCATTAGGATTTGAGTGAAAAAGATTAATGCATTTTTACTACATACATTTATTATTATTATATATATATATATATATATATATATCCGATATCTTGCCTACAAGGCGACGGGTGTATAAGACCGCCCCCAAAATTTCCATTTAAAAAGTAGCTTTTGAGCCCTATTCGCTGTATAAGACCGGTAACCCAAAGACACTTACCATTGGGGCTTACTGACCCAGTAGTCTTACCAACCATCCCATTGACCAGTGCTGTTTACATATCCTTGGTTTTTAAAATAAAGCCAATTCAGTAATGGCATCAAACGTTGTCAAGTTGATGTAGTGAAACACTAGTAGTACTCACTTAAAAGTTTGTTATTTAACTTGAACTAATGTGGTGTTGTAAATCAATTGTTTCATTTACTTAAATGATTTACGATTTATTTGTTTATTTATATCATACTGTAATATATTAAACACACTGGAAGTATTTTCTTTAATTTATAAGCTTGCTTCAGCGAGCTATTCTAATTCAATAGTGTTTCATTAGGATTTGGTGAAAATTTATACATTTATTACAAAATATATATATATATATATATATATATATATATATATATATATATATATATATATATATATATATATTCACAATATTTTATAATTGCAGTCATGTACTGAATATTCTATGTAAAAAATATAAATTTTAATGAATTATTTATAGTGTGGTCTTCCTCCACAAAGGCGGGGCTATAAATAGCCGTCTTATCTTCTCTCTGTTTCTCAGAGAGAAGGTCTTGGTAAATAACTTTTGTTTGTTTATTTTTCATTGTTTGTCTAATTTATCATGTTGTATCAAAATGTATTACTAAAAGTTTTAGGCAGCTACCAAACAGGGAGATTCTACTGCCTGGGAAGATATTGGAAGCATAATGTACAGTATTGTCTAATGGTAGACCTACTTCCATATGGCATCACGAAAATTGTGACCAAGTCTTAGGTTGCTGATTTATCTTACTGCTCATTTACTGAGTTTCAATTGTTTCTCTTCCTTTGACAACACAACATACATACAATATAATGTTTCACCTTTGATCTTTTTTCCATTTATTTATGGTTTATTTAAAAAAATGCCAATTCATCAAGTATTGGCATCAAATTTTACCGTGTTTGTACACTAGTTACTTACTTAATGGAGTCAGTTATTTAACTGGAACTAATGTTGGTGTGGTAAAATATTTCCATTTACTTGAAATAGATTTTGCATTTATTTGTTTATTTATTTAGCTATAATATATTGTAATACATTAAACACACTGCAAGTATTTTTAATTATATACTTGTTCATGAAAAAGGAAGGCTACCATTATACCTGGTAGGTGAAGTTGACAGACATTTATGATCATTAAGGACCAAACTCCCGAATCCATGGCGTGACTTCTGTTAATCATTCTCATCCTAAATTTACCACTGTCGGTAGTTTCAAGAATTAGCATGATCATTTACTGAATATTCTTTTGTAAAATTAATTTTAAATTAATTATTTATAGGAGATAAGTATTATGATCAGTAAATATACAGAATATGCATTACTGACCACCTCCGAACAAGGACGGCTAAAAATAGCCCGCGGTCACTGTCAAGGTCGCTTTCCCTTTCTCGTCTGGCAAATGGGGGTGATGATAGCAATGTGTTTATTACCGGGGTATATTGTTCTTTTTACGGTATGTTAGACTGGTTTATAATACATTTTATTATTTTAATATACGGTAATCTTCATTTTAATCCAGCTTGCCAAATGTAAGTTTCAGTATAAAATAATTAGTGGTAGGACCTTGTAGTGGTTTACCATGTTTCCATCACCACTCTTGACCGCTAAACCTTAAAATTTAAGAGGTAAATTTTATCTCTTGTTAAGGCCACCCCCTAACTTTGGGCTGATTTTTTTTGTTCACCTGCCTTAGTATATATATATATATATATATATATATATATATATATATATATATATATATATATATATATATATATATATATATATATATATATATATATATATATATATATATATATATATATATATATATATATATATATATATATATATATATATATATATATATATATATATATATATATATATGTGAAATAGTCTGTACTCACGAGATGTGAATTATGCGTGGGAACTTGTGTTTCTTTTCCTTGTGGTTATCAGCATATACCCAGATCACGACCTGCAGTGATTTACTTGTATATATATATATATATATATATATATATATATATATATATATATATATATATATATATATATATATATATATATATATATATATATATATACATACATACATACATACATACATACATACATACATACATACATACATACATACATACATACATACATACATACATACATACATACATACATACATACATACATACATACATACACTACATACACTACATCCTTGACCACCGAAGGGTCAAGACGTACCTGGCGCTCCTCTCGGAGCAGCCAGGTCAACTGTTAAGTTGGCCCATACCAACCCCCTCCCCTGAACCCCTCCTCCCCACCGGAATATCAACAAGTTCTCGCCAGAAGTTACAATTTCATTTAGGAAAGGATCGGAACCAGTGTTAAACAGAGGTGAACAGTGGTGAACAGTGCTTAAGCCAGTGAGAACAACTCAACAGTAATAGTCGTACCCAAGTTAACCAGGTACCCAGTGAAAACGGCCCGTGAGACCCAACAACAACCAGCGATGTGTTAATCCGTCTACGATAGGAAGGCCTAAGACCAAACCTCACTCATATAACACCATCTGTGAGGGAATTACTACACCACATGTCCCTCATAACACCATCTGTGAGGTAATTACTACACCACGTGAGGTCCCTCATAACACCATCTGTGAGGGAATTACTACACCAAGTGAGTTCCTCCTAACACCATCTGGGAGGGAGTTACTACACTACGAGTTTGCTGTTCAACACCTACATTAATCTGTATGTTCACTGTATGTTCCTTTACTTTTCTCAAATGAAGACTTTTGTTAAACAACCAATGTATGTCCAATGTATATTTTCAGCCTTCGGGCTGCAGAATTTTTTCAATAAACCGTTAAATATTATTTATTATTATTATTACATACATACATACATACATACATATATATATATATATATATATATATATATATATATATATATATATATATATATATATATATATATATATATATATATAGTATATATATATATATATATATATATATATATATATATATATATGTATATGTATATGTATATATATATGTATATGTATATGTATATATATATGTATATGTATGTATGTATATAACAAAATATATGTACAAAAAATAAATGTTAAATGAATTATTTATGGTGCATTAGCGTACTGGCCACTTCAGACACAAGACGGGCTATAAATAGCCTTCTTTATCTCCCCTCCATCTCACCCTGAGCCAGAGGGAAGGGGTGGTGGTAAATAACATTTGTTTGCTTATTTTCCATTTACTTGAAATAGATTTACCGAATTATTTGTTTATTTATTTAAAAGTCATTTACTGAATATTCTATGTAAAAAATAAATTTTAAATTAATTATTTGTAGGAGATAAGTATTATGATTAGTAAATATATGGTATTACTGGCCACTTCAGACACAAAGACGGGATAAAAATAGCCCATCTCCCCCTCTTCTTACAGCTGCCAATGGGAAGCGTCTTGGTAATTAAATTTGATGTTTATTTTCATTGTTTGTCTAATTTATCATGTATCAAAGTAATATTACTAAAAATTGTGTAGGTAGTAGGCAGCTACCAAACAGGTAGATACTACCGCCTGGGAAGATATTGGAAGCATAATGTGTTGTCTAATGGTAGACCCTGCTGCCATATGGAATCACAAAAATTGTGACCAAGTCCCAGGTTCAGCGCTGACCTGACTTTCTGCCTCATTTACACACAATTGCAGTTTCAATTGTTCCTCTAACTTTGACAACACAACATACATACAGTATATTATTTCTCACTTTTGATCTTTTTTTTACTTTTTGTATTTATTTATGGTTAGTTACTTAAAATAAGGCCAATTCACTTCAAGTAATGGCATCAAATGTTACCAGCTGGTGTAGTGTAAACACTAGTGACGTCACTTAAGCGTCTGTATTTAACTGTCGGTAGTTTCAAGAATTAATGCAGTCATTTACTGAATATTCCTTGTAAAAAAATAAATTTTAAATTAATTATTTATAGGAGATAAGTATTATTATCAGTAAATATACAGATATGCATTACTGACCACCTCCACGGCTAAAAATAGCCCAATCTCGCGGTCACTTTCCCTTTCTTGTCTCCTCACCGGCAAATGGGGGGGGCGTGGGGAGGGGTGTGTGATGATAGCTGTGTTTATTACAGGGGTATAATGTTCTTTTACGGTATGTTAGACAGGTTTATAATACATTTTTATTATTTTAATATACCGGTAATCTTAATTTGAATCCAGCTTGCCAAACGTAAGTTTCAGTATAAAATAATTAGTGGCAGGACCTTGTGAGTGGCTTACGATGTTTCCATCACCACTCTTGACACACTAAACCACAATATTTAAGAGGTAAGAATTTTATACAGTTAACCCTCACTTTACGCGGTCCCGCATTCCGCGTTTCCACGTTTACGCGGTGCCCTGCCGAAACCCAGGATGCTCACATTCCGCAGTGCGTGTACCCCTTTACGCGGAGAGCGGCTGGCGAGCCGCGCCATTTTTGGATCCAAACCTCCCGCCATCCGCCATGTTGTGTAAGCTGCGCTAACATGGTGCGCACAAGGTCGCCCAGTCATCAAAACATTACCAGTTCTTCACCCGCCACAGCCGGCCCAAGTCAGTGATAGTGATAATTATGGTGAGGATATGGACTTATATGGACTTTGGGGAGTTTGACAAAGAGGCCCTGCAAGCCTCTGTGGTGGATAGTGATACAATTGATACAAGTGACACAGGTGAGGGCCAATAATCTGCCCTCTGCCTCGGAACCAACCGCCCATCCCCGTGTGCCCAGCCATTTTTTCTACTAATGTAAGTGTTAAAAAACCTAATATTATTGATATTTCTCTTAATTATTAATTGTGTGTGCATACCATCATAAAGTTAAGATAATATTTTTACTACAACATAGTTGTGTGTCGTCAAAAAGTGGAGTTTGGGGATCGGCCCGGACTCCATTTCAATTAATCCCATATGTTATGTTATTCACTTTACGCGTTTCTCACTTTACGCGGGACCCTCCGGGTTACATTAACCGCGTAAAGTGAGGGTTAACTGTACTTGGTGATTAAGACGACCCCCTAACTTTGGGCAGATTCTTTTAATGTTCAAATTCCGTCTTATAAGCCGAGATATACGGTAGGTATAACATAGACATGGCAGCCATTAGTGAGTCTCGGCTCCCAGACGACAGTCAACTCACAGAATAGGGGTCTGGCTATACGGTACCTTCTCCTAGAAGGGTAAGCCTGCTGGGGAGAAACAGCATTCATGGAGTTGGCTTTGCCGTCCGCCAACACATCCTACATAGGCTAACTGAAATGCCTGTTGGGATCAATGAGCGCCTCATGACGCTCAGAGTCCCACTGAATCACTCACATCATACCTTTTTCATCAGTGCATACGCCCCAACACTGGATGCAGAGGATGATAGAGAAGAAAAGGCTGTGCTCCTTGGTGACTTCAATGTCAGAGTTGGCAGAGATGCTGACATTTGGCAGGGAACCATAGGGAGAAATTGACAAGGCAATTATAATCCCAATGGTCTACTCCTCCTCAGCAAGTGTGCTGCACACAGCCTAACTATCACCAATACCTTGCTTAGGCAGGCCGACAAGTTCAAGGGTCGTGTCAACACTCACGATCCAAACACTGGCATCTCATTAACTTTATTATTGTCAGAGAAAGAGATCGCTGAGATGTCCTCATCACCCGTGCCTTGTGTAGCTCAGCCCACTGCGACACTGATCATCGGGTCGTCAGAGCCAAGCTCTCATTTCACGTCGCCCCAAAATGGCGAAGGCAACAAACCTCCAGAAGAGGTTTTGCACTAAGTGTCTGGAGGATCCAGTGGTAACACATAGATTCAGAGAGCAGCTCGGACAAGGGCTGATAAACAAATTGACAGTAAACAACCCAAATCCCAGAGCCGAATGGGGTATTCTCGTCACTATCATGACAAAAACCTGCAGGGAGACCCTTGGCCAGATCAAAAGAATACGCCAGGACTGGTTTGATAAAAATAACCTGGCAATCAATGTACTTGTCAATGATAAATGTGTTGCTTTAACTGACTGGCAGAACAATCCTCATTCTCGGTCCAAAGCTGATACCTTCCGCAAGAAGAAAGCAGCGGCCCAGCGCGAACTCCACAATCTAAAGAATGACTGGTTTAAAAATAAAGAATGTAAAATGCAAAAAACTTGCAGATCAACACAAGATGATAAAATTTTTAAATTCCACTAAAACATTTTAAGGGCCAATCACTCATGGTGTAGCTCCCCTCCACTCATCCGACGGTAACTCCCTAATTAAAGATGAAGAAGGTATCCTTCAGGGCTGAAAAGAACACTACCATTCGCTGCTCAACCGAAACACCGATGTGGATATCCTGACTACCCAGCAGGTCCCTCAGCATCCACAGCTGACCCATCTCAGCTATCCTCCATCCTTTTTTGAGGTAGCTACTGTCATCAAACAGATGAAAAGTAACAAAGCCTGATGGAATCCCAGCCGAGGTGTATAAAACAGGAGGACCTCTGCTTACCAGCCGTCTCCACTCTCCTGGAGAATATATGGGAAAAGGAGGAAATCCCCCAAGATCTTAAAGACGCCTCCATCTCGCTGCTGTCCATAGCTGGCAAGTTTATCGCCCGAGTCCTCCTAAACAGACTTCTTCTTGAGGTGGAAAACTTCCTCCCAGAATCTCAATGTGGCTTTAAACCATCACGTGGCACCACTGACATGATCTTTGTTGCCCGCCAGATACAGGAAAAGTGCAGAGAACAACATCATGATCTGTACATGGATTTCATCGACCTAACCAAGGCCTTTCGACTCAGTCAACAGAGCGGACCCTCAGCCATTTTGGCTGCCCACCAAAATTCATCGCCATTGTGAGGCAACTCCATAATGGCATGAATGGCAATGTCCTGTACAATGGCACCCAGTCTGAATTTTTCCCCAACCAAACAGGGGTGTGTACTGGCACCATCTTTATTTTCCATTTTCTTGGGTACCTTCTTTACTTGTGCCAGTACCAATTTAGCTCGCGGGGTGGACATCCAGTACCGGATGAAGGATCTTTTCAACATAAGACGACTCCAGGCAGGAACAAAGGTGTCCGCAGCTTCCATTACTTAACTTCAGTATGCAGACGACCTCACCCTTGTCACTCACACTGAATGCAACCTACAAGAGATCCTGAACATCTACGTAGATGCTTATGCACACTTCGGCCTCGAGGTGAATGTATGTAAGACTCATTCTCTTTCAGCCTACCCTGGTTCAGCCACACCTCCACCATCCACCCAGCTTAACGGTACTACCCTCTCTAATGTTACCCACTTTTGTTATCTCAGCTCCCACCTATACACCACCGTGGACATCGATGAAGAGATTCAACATCGGATGAGATGTGCATTTCAATCCTTTGGCAGACTCCGTACCCATGTCATCTGCTGCAGGGAGCTGAAATTATCTACAAAGTTGCACGTATATCAAGCAGTTTTCCTCCCCACCCTGCTATATGGCAGCGAGACATGGTTTATATACAAGAGGCACCACGCACTTGAAAACTTTCACCATCGTAGTCTATGTTCCAGCCTTCCAGTTCGCTGGAAAGACAAGAGAACAAATACCAGTATTCTCGCTGACACCAACTGGCCATGATACCTACATGGACGACAGTAGACTGCCAAAGCAGCTATTTTACAGGCACCTAAGGAATAGTAAACGTAATGCTGGCGGGCAACTGAAAAGGTATAAGGATAGTCTTAAGACAAACCTGAAAAAGTGCCAAATCGACCTCCTCACATGGGAGACGATTACTCCACACCGAAACGCTTGTTGGATCACCACATGAGAAGGTGTCAATATTTTTGAGTTGGCCCGACTGCACACTGAGGCAGACAAGCGCCAACACCAAAAAAACGCTGCAGCCGCCCTTCCCGCACATGTGCAACATCTGAGAAAAGCCCTGCTGGTCCTGTATCGGCCTCTCTATTCACCTCAGAACTCACCAAAGAAGGTGACATCCTTAATAACTCATTTAATTTTATCATAGCTGGATAATTGTCATACAGAGAGTTCTGCTGTAACGCGTATTTTGACAACGCGAATTGGCTCTAACGCGATTTATGAATAGAGGAACGATATTTGTATAACGCGAATGCTTGTTTGCTGTAACGCGATTTTTGCTTACTATTTCTCCAATTTTGTGGTATTAACTGTGAATATGGTAAAGAAGAATATCTCCAAGAAGCGTTCTGGTGATCACATTCCCGGTGATGATCGTAAAAGAAAGGCTATAACACTTGAAGAGAAGCTCAATGTTATCAACCCAAAATCACCCTTCTCCCCCATCAAGTTTTATTCATATTTTTTCAAGGTAAAGTGTTACATTTACTGTATGATTTCATTATTAGATATGAATGTAACATTTATTTAGACTGTGCTAACCTTTGTGTTAGGCGAACTACTAAATTTTTTTCGATTTCGAGTAGTAATCTGCACCTAACCCTAGTTTCTCCATAAGCCCTGTTATTTCTATTACGCGAATTTGTATAACACGATGTTTTACAAGAACACAACTATCGCTTTATAGCAGAACTGACTGTACTCGATTCTGAGTGACAGCAAAGTACTGTAGTAGTTTTCTTAAAATAATATATACCCACAAGTGTAAGGAATAAATAAAAATAAAACCAATAAATGAGTAAAAAAAATACTGCACTCCCATTTGACTAATGGACAATGAATTTTGTCAATACAGTAGAACATGAATAAATTGGACTACTTGGGGCAGACTCCAGTCTAAAAAATGCGAAAGTTCGAAAAAAGTGAATATATGGGGGGAGGAAGGGAGATAAAACTGCTTATATGAACTGTTTAAAGAAAATCAGTTGTTGTTATGTTATTACTGCACTTCAACATATAAGGTCTTTAAGTTTATAACAAAGTTATTAAAAGAATAATACATCAACAATAAAAAAAATATGGGCTAAAAATCAGACATATATCGGCAAATCTGGTTGTCAACAATTTTTGTCACCGAGATGATTGTTATTTACTGTAATGTGTTATATGTAAGTAACCACAAAATATGTCTTATGAGTAAGGAGAAAACTGTACATGGAAATTTCCGGACCATGGAAATTCACCCGTTTCCAGGATAGATAGTGACTTGTGCTTACGCTTGGAAGCACTAGCACCACTTTCTCAGCTTCATGGTCTCTTTGAAGACATATTGAAGGGTTAAATGTCGTACAGTAGCTTCTCAAATTTCGCGCCTTTTTAATTCAACGTTTTTATTGGAACACACAAAAAACAATTAAAAATTTTGACGGCGGAAACTCGAATTTCGACAGGTTTGAACAGCTCACCAACGTTCAGACGTGCACAATCGTGTAAACAGCGTCATTTCTCTTATGTACAAAGGATTCATTATTGTTTATTACTGAATGTCTTTTTGATTGAATTAATGTTTATGTGTGCAAAATGAGCAGTGTAATTCATTAATAATACGTAGAATATTAAAACACATGAGAAGAGACGGCTTTGTTTTCGTTGTTTACAAAACCAGTAACTGACTGGTTCTACATATAAAACTGAAGAAAATAAGACCCTGGTTGTAGCTGTAGTAAAATTAATATAGTTGTTTTAAGTAATGTTATTTAATGTTAATAAATGGAACAATAGAAGTAGCTAACGATAATGGTAAAGAAAAAAAGAGAGATCGCGTATGTAAGTGTGCACACGTGAAAACATATCGTCATTACTCTACATAAGAATATGAAAGCAACACTTATTTACCATTCATATATGTTTTAATTAATGTTTCTGAATTTTTTATTGAATTAATGTTTGTGTGCAAAATGAACAATACAATTCATTAATAATAATACGTGGAATATTAAAACACACGAGGAGACGAGACGGCTGTCGGCATTGTTTTCGTTAACGCTTACAAAACCAGTGACTGATTGGTTCTACATATAAAACTGAAGAAAATAAGACCCTGATTGTAGCTGTAGTAAAATTAATGTAAAAAATTAATATGGTTGTTTGAAGTAATGTTATTTAATGTTAATAAATGGAACAATTTAAGTAGCTAACCATTAATGGTAAAGAAAAAAGTGAGACTGTGTGTATGTAAGTGTGCACATGTGAAAACATATCGTCATTACTCTACATAAGAATATGAAAGCAACACTTATTTACTGCTCATATATATTGAAGAGTTAAATGTTGTACTCTGTATAGACAAGCAGAGAGAGAGAGAGAGAGAGAGAAAGAGAGCAGCCGAACTGCCAGATGTAAACAAACTTTAATTTCCCGTGGCTTTGTTGTTGTTTTTTTTTTAAGGGGATTAGCCCACCCGGGCATGGGTCACTGACCCACATTGGGGCCTGACGGGCGAAAATTTAATACTCTTGTAATAATAATAATAATAATACTTCAGATAAGTTATAAAAAAAAAAGGAAAAAAAAACAAAAACTGCCTATCTACCTATTGGACAAACTAAAATCGTTCTGGACCACGGGAGTTTCCGGACCACAGAATGCCGGACTAGAGAGGTACAACCTGTACTGTACAGTACTATAAAGATAAAAATAAGAACAAATAAGTGTAAGAGTATATTGTATGTGGAAGACGAATGTTTATCTGGGAGCAGCTGGCAGAGAGGAGAGGGGGTGGGTGGCTCCTTCCCTCTCTCCCTAATGATTCCTTTAACACATCTTTATGCAATTCCACCAGAATTCTTATATAATTTAGGATCATTTGGTGTCAGGTTGATAAAATTATATCCTAAGAGAATCAGCTTTCCTGAAAAAAAGAATCCCACACTAAACACCATGACTCACTTCATACTCATTTGTTTACAAAGATCAAACAGCTGATCGGCTTACCACAATGTCTGTCTTCAACACTGAGTAAATTAGTACAGTACAGTTGTGTATTTATCATCATTATTTAATAAATACTATTGTAGTGTACAGTATTTATCATCACTTAATAAATAGTATTGTAGTGTACAGTTGGTCCTCATATTACGCGGTCCCGCATTCCGCGTTTCACCGTTAACGCGGTGCCTTGCCAGAACCTAACATTTTCACATTCCGCGGTCGTGAACCCCATTACGCGGAGAGCGGCTGGCAAGCCGCGCCATTTTTGGATCCAAACCTCCCGCCATCCGCCATGTTGTGTAAGAGGCGCGAAAATGGTGCGCACAAGGTCGCCCAGTCATCAAAACATGACCAGTTCTTCACCCGCCACCCACTACAGCCGGCCCAAGTCAGTGATAGTGATAATTATAGTGAGGATATGGACTTATATGAACTTTGGGGGGTTTGACAAAGAGGCCCTGCAAGCCTCTGTGGTGGATAGTGATACAATTGATACAAGTGATACAGGTGAGGGCCAATAATCTGCCCTCTGCCTCGGAACCAACCGCCCATCCCCGTGTGCCCAGCCATCTTTTCTACTAATGTAAGTGTTAAAAAACCTAATATTATTGATATTTCTCTTAATTATTAATTGTGTGTGCATGCCATCATAAAGTTAAGATAATATTTTTACTACAACATAGTTGTGTGTCGTTAAAAAGTGGAGTTTGGGGATCGGCCCGGACTCCATTTCAATTAATCCCATATGTTATGTTATTCACTTTACGCGTTTCTCACTTTCCGCGGTACCCTCCGGGTTATATTAACCGCGTAATATGAGGACCAACTGTATTTATAATCACTTAATAAGTACCTAGCATTAACTCGCCAGGCCAAAATACAGGCAATTAAAACATCTAATAATTAATTAATATGTAATATTAGGAAGACATGTCGCTACCTGGCATTTAATTGCAATTCTCAAAACCCCCTTCCGCACCTTCCATCACACGCATTGCTACCGTCATCTCTTACCTAAGAGCGAGCAGTAAACAAAAGTCAACTCTCGAGGGGTGAACATGGGTGGGATGTCGATGTCGCATTCTGGACTTAATCACAAAAACTGGTTTTTAGAAAAAAAGTATTTTTCTTCAATCCAGAATACGACGTCTAGCTGTGATTACTCGAGCAGGAGGTGGAGAGGGAGGTGACATTGCGTATAAGGCTCCGCTAGCTTAGGTCCAGATTATAATTTCAGTGGGGTATGCTATAACGAATCTAATTGGTTCTAGAACCTTGTTCGTTATAGCATTCGTTCGTTATAGGATTAATTCGTTCCAGGCCCCCAAATACAACCACTTAACACTGAAAAATATAATATAAAATTGCAAAAATTGTAAAAAAGTGCATAAATATGCATCTAAACCCCTGAAATAAAGAACATCATTAATACTTGTAATAAAAAAACAATAAATTAGTAAATTGTTATATATAGCCGTTCGTTATAGCATACCCCACTGTATAAACTTTCTGGAATATTTTCCAATATTAGGAACATTTACCAGAAGGTAAAATGTTAATTTACATATCCCAATTAGGATACTCACTTTATTCTGATGAGGAAGAAGAAGGTCCTGGTTGTGGAGATTAACTAGGTGGGGGAGGGGACCCCAGTACTACCACATGTGAAGCATCTTTCAGAGATAGATAAAGATAGCTGTTTTGAAAGGTTTATGAAGATTCCAAAAGCCCACTTCTTTGATCTGATTGAGGCTCATATGCGGCAGAAAGGCCACAGACCCTGCATATTTCCTGGTGTCATGTGCCAAAAATTTCTTGCCAGGGTCTGCTTTACTCACTAACTGAGATAAATATTTTGTCATTTGACTAGGAGACAATTTCTTACCATCCTGTGATGAGAATACATAGGGGCCTTGTGAGATTGTGAGATGGCGTACCATCGTATGATATGTTTTCCCATGTGTGGAGGCGGGAGTTTGTCTGTGGCAGCGCTGGGTTGCCAGTCACTGTCTGACGCTGCAAGAGTAAAGTCTACAAAGAACCTGGTCTATTAATTATTCAAACCTCTCACATGGTGCAGTGAGTAGGATGCCAGGGCCCGACACGCCATAACAGCCCTGACGAGGACGCCAACATGGCCCCTACACATCCACGATTCTCGACTCCCTCAAGGGGGCGCCAGAGCATCTCTACACCGGCGGGGAACACCACGTGCGCCCAGCAGCAGACCATGAGTGCATTGATGGGTCAGATGGAGTCTCTAGCTACTGGTGGCCACGGTCATGCTCCTATGCCGGTCATGAAGCCCTCAGCAGCGGTCGCTCCAGAGAAGTGCGAGGCAGAAATGCCAGCAGCGGCGTTTAGGACATGGAGGTGGTCCGTGGAGTCATGGGTGATGTTGAACGGATGGTCACAACTGGTGGCCACACTCCACATTCGCCTGAACTGCGTCCCTGCACTCCAAGGGGTGATTAACTCGAGATATCCCAGCGGTCAGTGGGAGCAACTCTCGCCCAAGGAAGCCCTAGACACCATCAGTGGAGTGGTTCTTCAATTGTCAAACCAAGCTGTGAAATGGAACGAGTTTTTCAACAGCAAACAAGGTGGCGGGAACAGCCACAGAGGCAGCGGTGGTTGGTGATGACGTCACGGGTGAGTCTGAGGTAGCTGCCGCCCAACCTGGACACCGCAGTCGTGCGCACTGTGGGAACTGCGGCATGACACATGTCTCGGGAAAAAGCAACTGCCCTGCTACTGGGGCCACATGTCGCAATTGCTCTAAGGTTGATCACTTCAAAAGGTGTTGTAGGAGTAAGACAGCCCTAAGCGCTTCTGTGGATGTGTCAGGTGCTGTCACAGTGGCAACAGCCCAGCTATCCCGCCACCTCAGGTTACAAGTGTTTGTGACCCAGGCTGGGGGCAATTCCCCCACCACCCCTGTGCTGGCTGTGGCTGACATAACACAGGTGCTGTGGTGAGTGTGAAATGGCTATACCTGCTTCAGGACATCGGTTTGTGTCCAGGGCAACTTCGGGCCCGTAATGGCCTGATGGACGTAGCGAACAAACAGTTCAAGTGTCTGGGGTCCGCCCCCTGCCGCCTCAGTGTGGGCGAGGGGACCACCATCCAGGAGGTCTACTTTGTGCAGACAACCAAGGCCCTCTACCTATTGGAGGCTTGCAAGTGCCTCAACTTGGTGCCTGTCGACTTCCCTCTCCATAGGCGTGCTGTGGCTGCCGTGGGCGATGGATGGGGGCAGCACACTGCCGACGACCTACCTCCAAACCCTGGACCTGGTAACAGTCGTGTCCCTCCTAGGCCAGTTGAAATACCCTTGCCTCCTTTGGAGGAGAATGTGGCCAGGTTGGAGGCATGGCTGCTCATGCACTTTTCATCCACCGCATTCAACACCAGCAGGTCCCCACTGCCAGTCATGACTGGTCCCCCTCACCATATCCACCTGACGCCCGGCACGACCCCCTACACCTGTCACACACCTGCTCCCATTCCGAAACACTGGGAAGTGGAGGTGAAGGCCCAGTTGGAGGAGGATGTCAGGAGAGGCGTCATTCAGTCAGTGCTTGCTGGTGAGGCTACGGAGCAGTGCACCAGGATGGTCATGGTGGCCAAGAAAAACGGTCAGCCTGGCACATTGTAGACTTCCAACGCCTCAATGCAAGCTGTCTGAGGGAGATGCACCACACATCTGCACCATTCGACTTGGTGTCTGGGGTGCCAGTGCACTCGTTCAAAATCGTTACCGAAGCCTTCTGGGGATTTCATCAGGTGGAGTTGGAGGAGGACAGTAGACGCCTGACCATGTTCATCATGCCGTGGGGCCATTTTTGATACTGCAGGACGCCCATGGGACATTGTTCAGCGTCAGATGCCTACACCAAGAGGTTTGACGATGCTATTCAGGATGTGCCCCGCAAGTACAAGTGCGTGGATGACACTCTCCTCTATGACTCCAGTGTGAAGGGGGCGTCCTGGCACACCTACGATTTTCTGGAGACCTGCACTCGCACAGGCATCACACTGAAACCAGAACAATTCTTGTTCTGTAGGAAAGAAACCGAGTTTGTGGGTTTCCTCTTGGGGTGGGACCTCTATCAGCCTACTGCCCAACGTCTGTCAGCCATCAAGGACTTTCCCATGCCTGATCAGCCATCAATCACTGACATCAGGTCCTGGCATGGCCTGGTTAACCAGTTGGTTCCCTTCCTTGCCACTGCACCTGTGATGGAGCCCTTCCGTGAGCTCCTCAAGAAGCCAGTGGGCAAGCGGGTGTATTGGGACGACCAGCTGTGGCTCAAGTTTCGCCAGGCCCAGGACACCATCTGTCAGTTGGCCAGGGATGGCTTGGTGTACTACGACAAACCCAGGCCTATGGCAGCTGTCACGGATTGGAGCAGGGAGGGCATCGGCTTCGTCGTCCTCCAGCAATACTGTGCCTGTGCCTCTCCAGAGACGCCCTTCTGCTGCAAGGGAGGGTGGTGGTTGGCTCTGTGCGGGGAGGGTGGCGGTTGGCTCTGTGCGGTAGTCAACATCTGAGCACGGCCAAGGCCGGCTACGCTGCAGTAGAAGGAGAGGCTTTGGTGGTGGTATGGTGCCTGCGCAAGGCCAGGCTGTTCCTCCTTGGCTGCCCGAACCTCATTCTAGTGACGGTCCACCGCCCCTTAGTTGGCTTGCTAGGGGACAGAGCCCTCACGGATGTGGCGAAACCGCGTCTGTTCAGGCTCAAGGGGAAGACGCTGCAGTTCCTGTTCAAGGTCAAGTACTTGCCAGGGAAGTGGGACTGTGCAGCTGACGCCCTATCCCTCTTCTCCTCCCTCAGGGCGGCACCCGACGCGGAGGACATGGACCAAGAGGAGGATCTGTGCGCTGCAGTGTGTGCGGTCACAATTGCAGAACTGGATCAGGATGGGTGCATCACTATGGACGAAGACACCGTGTGCAAAGCAGCTGCAGATGACCCAGTATACCAGATTCTAGTGTCGAGGGTGCTGGCGGGCGACTGGCGCCCCCACAAGTCACAAGTCGCCTGCCCAACTTGCCACCGGCCGCCAGCTCCGTGACGGCATTCCCGTGGCCAGACAGCACTATAAGGTAGACCAGCACTGGCGGCTGGCACATCGTATGAGGGAGGTGCGCTTGGCTGAAACCCAGGACAGGATCCCTCTGTCGTGGGGGGAAGTGTTCCACCAGCTGGCTCCCCCAGCCGTGGGCGCGCAGGTGCATGTGCAGGACGCAGCTACCAAGCTCTGGGACAGGACAGGCATAGTGGTGGAAGCCCGCCCTCACAGGCAGTATGCCGTCAGGTTGACTGGCAGTGGCAGGGTGTCCATCCGCAACAGACGCCACCTGCGATGCGGCGCCACCCCTGTGCCTACCACTCCGGTGGTGCATCACGCTATGCCTTCTGACCCCCCTTCTGCGGTGCCCTCCGTACCCTCACCCTCGCTCGCACCCCCGGCCCCTCCCCAGTCGGGTGTAGCCAGGCCCGGGAGAGGCCGGAGGCCCCCGGGTTGGTTGGCTGACTACATGGTGTAATGTATGTGGTGTAAAATTAGTTTAAAGGTTTTTTTTTGTGTGTGTGTCTTTGTTTGACTGGATTTTCTTGCATTACTGTTTTTTATGACTACATTGTTTTCCTTTTGTTAGTTCAAATGTGCATTGTCATTTCCTTTTAACTTGGGGGGAGATGCGAGATTGTGAGATGGAGTATCATCGTACGATATGTTTTCCCATGTGTGGAGGCGGGAGTTTGTCTGTGGCAGCGCTGGGTTGCCAGTCACTGTCTGACGCTGCAAGAGTAAAGTCTACAAAGAACCTGGTCTATTATTCAAACCTCTCACAGGCATCGATTAGGGAATCTGGTTGAGCCATTCTTGAAGATTCCTAACTGGGCACAATATATGAGGAACCCTTGTCTCCTCCATCAGCCGTTTTATCCTGATGGGTTGAGCTCATAAATCCTCCCTTTCATTTTTTCTAAGGCTTTCCCAAGGAAAAAGGGTGACATCTTCCTCAGAAAATACCAATAATGATAGATTATTGGAAATTGAAATCAGCTCACTGATTCTCATACCTGTTGCTATTGCTAGAAGGAAGGCTGCCTTCTGCAGCAATCTGTCCCGGTTCAGATTTATATTGTAATTAGGCCCCATAAGAAATTTAGTAACTGTATCTACAGACCAAGGTGGGATTCTCTTAGGCCGAGGGGGTCTCTGAATGAAAGAGGATGATATGAGCATTTGATAAATTCTTGGGTTCAAAGTAATAATAAAACCCCACGCCAGAGGGTCAACCAACGCTGATTTATAAGATACAATTGTAGATCCTTGAAGGCCTTTAACTCTGAACAGAAAATCTAAAAATTCTATCATCACTGTTTCCGACAATGTGATTGGAGTCGTTAACATGATAAATTGTGGAAAAGTTTCCAAGCTTTCTCATATTGCATAGAAGTTTGAGGTCTATGACCTGCTATCACTTGGTTAACTATATTGGAATTACTCAACAATCTATTTAAACATCTTTCGAGAAACTCCAAGCGTGAAGTGCCAAGGATATCTCTAATTGAGGGTGCAGTACCTGGTCTGGACATCCTTGTTGCAATTGTAGTGGATGCGGACACCAGACCAACAGATCCAGACTACACGGTTATAGGATAAAATACAGGTACTCCTCGACTTGCGACCTACTCGACTCATGACCACCCGGACATACGACAGCCGCAGTCGTATAAAATATCTTTCAAATTATATATTTTCGAGTCCCGACGTTAGTGATCGCACTGTGTAGGGACAATTTTTTTTTTTAATTCCCTTTAAAATGGCTGGCAAGCGTAAAAGTGAGAGTTCTCGTGGTGCTGAGAAGAAAAAGAGACACCCATTTTAGATTTTCTATGTATTATTTTCGCCTTTTCGACTTACAACCAATTCGACTTACGACCTGGTCGTCGGTCCAGAACCCCGTCGTAATTCGAGAAGAGACTGTTTGGTTGAATTAAGGACCTTTCCTTGGAAGGATCTGAGTTTGTGAACCACTTTGGGCAACATTTTCACAGGTGGGAACAGATAGATTGAATTCCAACGGTTCCGATCGTTCCAGAGATGCTTAAGTTGGCATCTTGTGATTGTTTTGTGAGGCAAAGAGATCTATTTGTGGCGTCCCAAACCTCCTCACTAGACTCTTGAACTTGGATATCTTTAGGGACCATTCTGTTTCTGTCGATACTGGCCTGAGACGGGACAACGCATCTGCCCAATTGTTTTGGACTCCCGGTATGTGAGTTGCTTTGAGGTAAAGTGTTTGTGTTACACAAACTTGGAAAAAATTTCCTGACAGTTTTAGAAGGGGCCAAAATCTACTTGAGCCATGATGATTGAGACAAAACACTGCCGTTCTGTTGTCCAAGACAAACAGAAAGGTCATGATTTTTAAATTTGGGTTTGCAAACAAAAAGAATAGGACTACTGCTAATTCTTTAAAGTTTATGCGTTTGTCCCAAAAAGGAGTTGCTCCACTTCCCTTGATGGAACTCTCCTTTTGAGGAATGGTATCCCCATCCTATTTCGAACGCGTCCGTACAAACGACCAAGTCTGCTTGAGGGGAACCCAGGGAGATGAACTGATTAGATTGTCAAAATTTGTCCACCATGACAGATGATTCTTGATCTGAATAGGGAGAGAAGAAGCAATATTTCTGCTTCTGTGAAGGAACTTCGACCCCAGATGAGTTAGTTGCTTCTTCCTTAACTTGCCCAAAGGAACTACTATGGTGGCAAAATTCAATAGAACCAGTAGTTTTTCCCAATCGTGCCAAGAAACCTCTTGCCTTACACAAAAGTTTTCTACTTGGTTTACCACATCTGTTACTTTTGCTTCTGGTAGACTGACTGACTGCTGATTGGTATCCCAATGGAGACGTAACCAACTCAATTTCTGACATGGTATGATATTGGATTTGACCTGGTTTATCTTTAATCCTAGGTTTTGAAATAGTACTAGTGTACGTTGGGTCGCCCTTTGACAGTCTTCGAAAGAGTTTCCCACTATCAGCCAATCATCTAGATAAGCAAAAGTTCTTACGCCCTCCTTCGCAAGGATCTCGCTGGGGATGTTTGCCAGTTTTGTAAACACTTTTGGCGCAATTGTCAGGCCGAATGGCATCACTGTGAATTGATAACTTACATCTCCCAATGCAAACACTAGAAACTTTCTGTACCTGGGAGCAACAGGCACGTGATAATAGGCATCTTCGAGATCCAAGCATTGGGCGGAAGTAGATGCCTCAGATGAAAGTAAGTGAGCATTTTAAAACTTGTTTTGGTAATGAACTTGTTCAGGACAGAAAGATCTAAAATCCACCTCAATTTGTCGCTACCTTTCTTGGGGACTGGGAACTGGAGAGACATAAAACATTTCTCTGACTGCAACAGTTCTATCACACCTCTGTTTAACAATTGAATTACAAATTCTGTGAGTAAGGGGGTTGGTTTTTTACTCCTTTTTGGTAACACTCGGGGAGGGCGCCTCAACCAAGTCCATATAGAAGAAGTCCACCTCTTTTCCCAACCCCCTAGACGACCCAGCTGTCTGGCTTCATTGGAAGGGAGTGGTCGCTGATGTGGTCTCCTTCCACTTCTGAACAAGCACCACCCTTACTACGTCTTGAATTGTTTCCTCCTCCAAAGTTTCCTCTAGGTTGATAACTGAACCTAGCAGCTGGTCCTGTTCCCGTTAGACCTTCCTCTTTAAAATTTCCGAAAGGTCTTAGGACTCCTGGGAACAGTAATATTAATAGCTTGCTCAAAAGCTGATCTATAATTAACTAATGTTTGTTCATCAAACAAGGCAGGAGAAAGAGGGGAAGAACATAGCAATAAATAAGCACTACCACTTGAAGCATTATTAGTGGCTTGCTTCCTTAGCTGGGCTTTTAGTTTTAGGGCTTTCAACAACATTTCGATAAATGAGTTGTACAGGGAATATGGATTCCCTTGTATAGCAGCAGCAAAACATGTGTCTACTTCTGAACTGTCCTCATAGTCCAGCACAAACTGAGTCAATAACTGACACATCATAATTGCAGACCAAATATCTGCTGCCAACTTCCTAAATTTGAACTCTTCAAGCAACAGTGCAGAAGCAACTGGTTTCAAATTTATTTCATAACTTATATCAGCATTATTTTGGAGCCGACAAATACTGGGAAAGTTCATATAAGGAACTGTTTTTGTCATTAAATTGGAACTTCAAAAAACTAAATTTGTGAGCATTCCTATCTGCAGGAATGAATGTTAAGTCTTTCAGTATATTAGCCCAGACTTCATCTAATTCAGAGATCATTTTGGGGCAAATATCAGGCGAAGAAATTGTAGTATAACCTTCTAAAAACAATGACCCACAGTTGCTTGGCCTTCCCGTCTCTTTGTAAGTGCTGAGAGATCAGGAAGTTTGGAAACATTTTCATAAAATACCTTGAATAAGGAATCCACAGACTCAGATGTGGTTGAAAACAAAGAAAACTTAGATCTTACCAATGTTACCCAAGGCCTGTTTGGATCATCCTTACACTCAATGTTATCCATCAGCTGTGTGGCAGTCGACAGCAGCCTGTTTCCACTCATAGCAACCAACACTTTAGCTCCAGGTGGATGTGGTTGCCAAAATGGGGACAGAATGAAGTCAGTCTCAACAGGTTCTCCCTGCTCTGGTAACTGAACACTATGATTAGAGCCAGCAACCTTTTCCTGATCCTGGATTCCACTAAAATCGGGCTGACTAGGTAGAGCTTCTTGTAATCTTTCTACTGCCTCATTATCTAGAATATCCAATAACCTACTTTTCTTAGCAGAAGCAGGTTGGTCTAACTGGGGATTAAATCTCTTACCTATCACCTATAATTCTAAACTTTCTGCCAACTTGGGATCTTTCCAGTGTTTTACATTTAGAAATTTACTCTTCAAGGCCTTATTCCATCTATTTTTAATTTGGATCTTCAATAATTCTTTCTTATCTCCTGCAGCTTGATTAATTTTAAAAATTTGATCCAAACAAACTGCACAATCCAATGGTGAAAACAGGTTGTCTGAGACACAGCTGCTATGAATTATGTAAGCCAAATGAGGATCTAACTTGGTAATCCAAGTGGCTCTACGTCCTTGATAATTACATGTAGTATGGTCCCCTTGGGTCCTGGGTGAAACTACTACTACTGAATTCACATCCTCTACTGATGGACATTTCCTTGTATGTAGTGTATGAGCTGAGCTCTCCAGTCCTTGTAGCTCCTCACTCAACACTAGTTCCCCAGGGACAGTTCCATGGTCTCCTCCATCATATAGCTGTTTAGACAACTGTCCTTCATCCTCCAGTTGCACATCACTCATCTAAACTAGGAGGAACACCATGAATCACATTGTATCATAATAGTAATACAAGGGAGATTAAATTTTCAATCAAGCATAATCAATATTACTCATAACTGTGATAATTTAATAAGTTATTTCATTTAATATCTCTTATTGTTATATGAGTCACCTGTGTGACAATCATAAACAATAACCTAGTAGGCTCTCATATTTGGACACCTACCTGTATTCAGACTGTAAAACCTGATGAAATTCAAATCGTCCAAATTTAAATACAATTTCCTATGGAGAAAATTAATTTGAGTCTGGTACTTTCGATGTTTGGTTAAATTTTGCCTTATTTACCCTACTTTTTGGGCGATATTTTATTTATTATTTTTTTTTACGGGGATTAGCCCACCGGGCACAGGTCACTGACCCACATCGGGGCCTGGGGGGCGAAAATGTAAAAATAATAATAAATAATAATAAATAATAAAAATAGTAATAATAATTCATAGTAAACAAAATTGATAATAAAAAATTTAAAATTAAATAATAATGATATAATAACTCTGTAATAATAATAATAATAATAATAATAATAATAATAATAATAATAATAATAATGAAAAAAAAAGATCAAACGTGAGAAACGATATACGTACTTGTACTGTATGTATGTTGTGTTGTCAATAGTAAGAGGAACAATTGAGACCCTGCAATTGTGTGTAAATGAGGCAGAAAGTCAGATCAGCAACCTGGGACTTGGTCACAATTTTCGTGGTGCCATATGGCAGCAGGGTCTACCATTAGACAACACATTATCCTTCCAATATCTTCCCAGGCGATAGTACCACCCTGTTTGGTAGGTGCCTACTACTTACTAACTGTAATAAAGCAACATCCTAATAAACCAACGAAAATAACACAGATAAATTTAAATAAAAACTAAAAACAACACAGAAAAAGTTTATTAAAAAAAAAACGAAGACACAGCAATGATGGGCTTAAGTGGATGGTGGGTTGATTCCGAGGCTAGAGGTGGGTTAGTTGGATATGGGCCCATCCTGGGCCACATCCAGAAATCCTTCAAAGTCTAAGTCATTCTTGAGTGGTTCAACATCTGCCGTTGCAGCATCCACGGCCCCATCTATTACGCAAATGTTCTGGATTGTGTCGGCTACATCCTGGCGGTGTCGGAAGAGTCTTATCACAGACTGATGTTTTTCCCTGATTTATAGTAGTAAATTGCCATGAGAATATCATTGAGACTGTCAAGGTGAGGCAATGCATTTTGTAGTTCAGGGGCGTCTTGAGTGAATTTCTGAAGTGATTCTTTCATGTCACTGTACTCTGCGAGAATCTTTGCCAGCTTGGCAGTGGTCAATTTTTCAATCACTTCCGGTTGTCCTTCTTTGTCTGAGCTAGAATCAGAATCATTTTCAAGCATCTCAGTTATGTTTTCCTCAGACTTAAAAGTCACAAGGTTCATAACAGTGTCCTCAGTGACCTCAGCAAATTCACCACCTACACGCCTTACTGACTCAACTGTCTCTGCTAACAGTGAACCGTTGTTTAGCTGCTGAACACCTGAGGCACCTCCACCTTGAAATGAGGGAAGAGTGGTGTCCAAACGTGTGTGATTATTGGAACATGGATCTCAAGACACGAATCAACCATTGTGTCAACAGCATTGCGAATATTAAATTTTTCCAAAATTGCTTAACAGTTAGGATATGGGTGGCAGAAGATGGTCCAGGTGTGGCAGACGGTTCAAGGGTGGCAGACTCGTTCTCATCTTCACTCTCAATATCACTAACTGTAGCAATTTGTAGCAGTTCAACTTGGCTGTCAGTTTCATGGTGCATTTGGTTGCGAACGGTGTGGTAGTACATGAGCTTAACATTGGCTATCAGTTCTTGATCCAACAGCTGTACCTTTAAAGTTGTGTGCGCTGGAAGGAAGCACAGTTGTACGTTGGGCTGGAAGTCTACCAAATACCTAGCATGACCAGGCACATTGTTCATGAATAACAACACCTTGAAATCTAGGTTCTTACGTCTACAATGTGCCCTTGCGTCAGGGATAAAATACTTCTCAAACCACTTCTTTGACAGATTTTTGTCCATGTAACCTTTGGTAGTCTTCTCCCATTACACATTAAGCTTATTCATATCTTGATTCCTGTACGCATGCAGTTTCTGATACTTGTGAATAACAAGAGGTTTCATTTTATGCGAACCAGACGCATTGCAAGTGAATAACATACTGAATCTATCCCTTGCGAGTTGGTGCCTTTTGCTGTTTCTCTGTTTTGTGCATGTATGTGGTAGTAGGGGACTTTTTCCAGAAAAAACCAGTTCCGTCACAGTTGTATATTTGTTTGTAGGGATAACCACCATCTTCAACAATCTGCTTTGCAATCACTGGAAATGAGTAAACTCCACTAATGCTTGCAGGGGCAATTTCACCACGATACTTTGCCAACTTCACTTGACACCACTTCTTAAAATTAGCAAGCCAGCCAACACGCCTTGAAACTTGGGGGAGATGAAATTTTTTTCTTTTTGCACACTGCACTTTAAATCACTCTAGCCTTCTTACGCAGCTCTGGCCCGGACACGCTGGCATCCTCCTTCACTCTCCTGCTCAACCACTTGCTAAGGTACGCCTCGGTTATTGCAATGATTTTGCGATATTCACTTGTGTCTACACTCATTCGTTCATGGGTGGCAAAATACTTCTTTCCAATGTCCATTTGTTGTTTAATAGTCCCTTTCTTTTGCTTCAGTGTTCTTATTGTACTTTCATGTGCACCTGTTGGTCGCCGAATTTCACTGGTCTTCATGCCTTCCTTGATATATTCCACAATTTTTGCCTTGTCAGCCAAACTATATTTTGCATGTTTCTTGCCAACTCTGTACTCCATTTTTGCCTTTGGCGGTTATGGGTGCTTAGGAGGGTTCCCATTCACACCAGGTTGACCCCCACCACCTACTAGTTCAACATCTGCCATATCAATGCCGCGAAATGAGCGTCTGAACACGAGATCACCAAGAGATAAAGTTCTGACTGTCTCAGTGCGTGGGCGGGAAGGAACTAATGGTGCTGCTAGCGCCACAAACAACTAAGAACTAACTGGCGGGCCGCTCAAACCCATCAAAATTCAAGTTTCTGCCATCAAAATTTAAATTGTGTAGTTTTTTTATGTCCAACTAAAAATCGTTGAATTAAAAACTCGCAAAATTTGAGAACCTACTGTATATTATACACCTCTCCCTTCTCTTATCTCAAATGTCCCTCATATTTTGAGGGATCACCAAGTTCTTTATTTGTTGCTACTCCCGGTGCACAGACATCACAACTTAAATTAATCATGCTTGAGCGATAATGCCTGAGTGAGCATCAAGTCACCCGGAAGGGTTGACAGTGCTGAGCTGCTACCATAGCGCTCCATTGGCTAACATCGTTCACCATTACTCGAGCAAGATGTATTGGGTTGAGAATTCCCCCCCTGAATGGTTCTCATATAACCCATACTGAGGATACAAGGTTCATCTCAACATAACTCTAGATTGCTAGTAAGACCGGAAGGTCAGCGTCCGGAAGGAACACTAAGACTAGCAGCCTCGCTAAAGTTCGCCTGGAAAGGCTGAACTGAGGACATGAATAAAATAGAGTTATGAAGAAAAAACTTATCTCTGTCCTGCATGCTGAGAGTGATCAGAAAACCCAGGGTGGAAGCCCGAAAAGTTTCGTGAATAAACATGAGAAGAGGGAGAAGGATGGCCACATATATCATGGTATTCATTATTTGCATGTGTATAATTGGGACAATATATATACATATATACACACACAGTATTGCCCCGCTTTACACGGTTTCACTTTCCGCGATTTCTCATTTACGCGGTACCTTGCCAGAACCGGACTTTCACTTTTCGCGGTGCATCTACTCATATACGCGTGAAGTATTATTTTTTTTTTATTATTATTTTTTTATTTAGCTCATAAAATTCATACAAATTACCCGGCCAGAATATAATTTACAGTGCTGGAATTCTTACAATATGATGATCATTTTGAATATAAACATCATGGATTTTGCATTAGACATACAAATTTTAGATCTAATGTAATAATTTGGTTTACACAAAGCAAATAATTTATCTTTTGTGCAAAATATATGAAGTTTACATTCAAAATATTCCCTGACCTGCAAGGAATCCAGAAATGTCAATTATATTATCCTAACTTTAGTCTGAGGTATTATTTATTACTAAACGTTAAAATCTAGTGTTTTCACCCAAACATTTCTCAGAGAGGTAGGAGCCAGTGAGCTGGGAAGAGGGGGGGGGGAGTGAGCCCATTATTTGAATGGACATTAACCTGGTGACTGTATTTCTCTTAAATATTAATTGTGTGAGCATACCATCATAAAATTAAGATGTTATTTTTACTACAACATAGGTACTGTGTCGGAAAAAGTGGAGTTTGGGGTCGGGCCAGTCTCTATTGGAATTAATCCCATATGTTCTGTTGTTCACTTTACGCGGTTTTCACTTTCCGTGGTACCCTGTGGGTTCAATTGACCGCGTAAATCGGGTACTACTGTATATATACTGTATCACTGTACGAACGTGGCAGAGTGTATTTTTGTGTTTACCCAGAACCGTCAACTCGTCCATTATTTCTTTTACTTTTTTCACAATACAATATGAATTTAGGATGGTTTGTGCATGTAAATGAGTAAAAATAAATGAAGAAAGTTACATATATCAACCCAAAAATATGAGTTGAAAAACGTTAATATAAATGGACTACACTATGGGACTAAAATTTTTATCTCCTGCGCAAAATATATGATGTCTATATTCAAATTATTCGCTGTCTTGCAAGGATTCTAGCAATGCAAGTTATATTCTGCTGAGACACAACTGACGCCTCACACCTGAGTGGGTCAAGCGTTGGCCGCATCAGATAATGTTGGTGTCACTCTGGGTATGTCACATTTTTAATAAATTTGTTTCTGATTATTTGTGAGAGTATTTTCTCATTATTATTTATTTATATGTGTGTGTCTACACACACACACACAAACATATATACAATACAGGTAAAAGAAATACAGTCAACCCTTGCTTTAAAAGGTCCCACTTTGCGCGTTTCTACAAACGGTACCCTGCCGAAACCGGAATGCTCACTTTCCGCGGTGTGTGTACCCTTTTACGCGGAGAGCGGCATGAGCAGGGTGCTCACAAGGTCGCCCAGTCATCAAAACATTACCGAGTTCTTCACCCGCCACCCACCACAGCCGGCCCAAGTCAGTGATAGTGATAATGATAGTGAGGATATGGACTTATATGGACTTTGAGTGGTTTGACAAAGAGGCCCTGCAAGCCTCTGTGGTGGATAGTGATACAATTGATACAAGTGAGGGCCAATAATCTGCCCTCTGCCTCGGAACCAACCCCCCATCCCTGTGTGCCCAGCCATCATTTCTACTAATGTAAGTGTTAAAAAACCTAATATTATTGATATTTCTCTTAATTATTAATTGTGTGTGCATACCATCATAAAATTAAGAAGTTATTTTTACTACAACGTAGGTATTGTGTCTGAAAAAGTGGAGTTTGGAGGTCGGCCTGGTCTCTTTTTCAATTAATCCCATATGTTATGTTGTTCACTTTACGCGTGTCTCACTTTACGCTGGCCGCCGTGGGTTGAATTAACCGTGTAAAGTGAGGGTTCACTGTAATTGCCCTAAGGGCAAACACAAAGGGAATATACATTTCAATGTACACAAGTAAAAATGTACCCCCCCCCTCCCCCACCGGTCAGCAAATGTTATTCGCGGATTTGATGATTCAAAGCCATTTTGAGAACCTAACCCTGCG
The DNA here is from genome assembly GCF_018991925.1 of Homarus americanus. Lineage (NCBI taxonomy): Eukaryota > Metazoa > Arthropoda > Malacostraca > Decapoda > Nephropidae > Homarus > Homarus americanus. Next base: position 201,260 of record NW_024737097.1, read on the forward strand.
AATTTGGGGGGCCCCTGTATTTTCATGAGCGTTTGAATTTTAAAACAATTATATTTTTTTCTTAAATGAGCATGGACAACCGATAAACACAGTAATTGGGGAATGCTTATGAAAATGCATGGATTTGTGGTAAAACAGACTTCTAAGACAAGAATTTGCGAGGTCAGTCTGTAGTACATTTCATGACTTGCACATCCCACCTGTCTCAATCACGCCTGCTAGACAAGTGTGTGACCATCGGGACTCTTTATTTCAGGCCTAGCCAGGATGACAGGATGGCCAATTACAAACTAAGACAAGAGAAAGGAGTCATGGCTATTTCACATTTCCATAATGAACAGATCATAAACTGGGAGCCCTTGACGTGGTATACAAGTGCTTTTAAGTTCACAGAAAGGCCTCCCAAGAACAAAACCTGGAAAAAGGTTACTCGGCCATGGGAACACCTCCCACAAAAGCTGATATCATCTGAAACATGCATGGGCTGAGGCATGAAGTGGCTGGGTGGCAAGAGGGCAGTGTGTGGGACCAGGTTGGGTGGTGAGGAAGTGGGGCCCAGGTGGACAGTGAGCAGGCAGAGGGCATTTCACTACATTGCTACCAACATTGAATGCATATAAATTAATAATGATATTACAATCATGAAAAATCTTAAAATTATTACAACGTTTTAACAACAACAACAAATTATAAAACCCAAGTATACAGTACTAACGTATGAGAGCGAGAACAATCAGCAAAATACCGATGACACTGCCGGTGGTTGCCACAAGGATGGTGTGCATGTCAAGCACTGATTTCTCAGTCTGCATTTCATCTGAAAAGGCAGTACAGATATATAATCACTTGCAAGAAATCTGTATACACAATTTCTGGATTTTTACAGTAGTAAAAAGAAATACTGTACCCTACAGTACCGTAGATAGGTAAAAAATAGATAAACAGGGAGTCTGAATGCAACTGAGGTAGACACACAGATAACCACTTCATAGAAATTTCTCAGAATTTGAAGATATAATATCCTGTACCTACAGTATTATTTTCACACCTCATCCAATTTTGGCTTAGGCCTAGAAACCTGAAAGGTGAAAACACTAGAGAAAATGATGCAAGGTATGTGTAGAAAGTGCCAAAAGGTTAGCAAAGAAAGAAATACCCACACATACTTCTTCATATCCTCGATTTCCTTCTTTTTTTTTAGTCCTTTTCTTATTTAAAGTTGGGTTGCCAAATACAAGAGCATATACAGTAAACACAAAAAAAAAGATTCTTGTCAGTCACTGTCATTCAGCCATTCTTACTTCTGTAAAAGATTTGTTAAATAAATCACATCCAAACCATGGATTTTGAATCTGCAATTTGTCAATCTGCAGCTCATTTTATTGTGGTGCTAAATATCCATAATCCACAAAAAGCTGTGCCTTTTCAGTATGAACCTATAAAAGACAATAATTTCTCCGTTAGCCAGAATCTTTGATCCAGGAACTCTCCAATAGTCGTCATTATCTTTTTGAGCATTCCGAGAAATTCCGGGGGAAAATGTCTCCATTCCATGGGAATGAATTTCTGAGGATTGCATCATGCGCATTTCTGGAAAATTCCAAGAAAATTTCTGTTCAGAGAATGTGAAGAGTTTTCAGAGATTGGTATCCTATTTCCAACACAGGGATGTATACCAATGATTAAATCTTAACATAGAAAATCAACAATCCACATCAGCACCGGACCTCCCAAAACCAGGCGTATGGGGTGGGTAGGCTCAGAGAGCTTGTGAGCTACAATTGGCCACTGTCATGTGACTGCATGGGATGCCTATGATTGGTTGGTGTATCTCTTTTTGCTTTTTTTTTTTTTTTTGCTTTTATCCTCTTCACCACTGATCTGTTCGTTAGCCACTTGGGCGGTTGGTCTCGTCTCTGATACGCACTGCATGTACTGGGCATGCACTGGCTCTTGAATATATCCGAACCTATTCCAGTGTTGGTCATGTCTGGCCTTGAAAGAGCTCACACTCGGTGTCGTAGTAACACTCTCTGGCAAATTGTTCCAAGAGTTCACAAGCCTCACTCCAAAAAAGTTTGCCCACACGGTTTTCTGGACTTGTGGCTTCTTCAACCTTGAGCTGTGACCCCTTGTGGGGTGAGCGTCTGCCAGCTCCAGGTATGTACATTCGACCGAGCAGTGCCCTCTGAGATGTTTATACAGGTACTCCTCGACAAACGACCGTTACAGTTGTATAAAATATTATTCAAATTACGTATTTTTGAGTCCCGACGTTAGTGATCGTGCAGTGTACGTACTGACAAAATTTTTGTTTGTAATTCCCTTTAAAATGGCTGGCAAGCGTAAAAGTGAGAGTTCTTGTTATGCTGAGAAGAAAAAGAGATACCCATTTTAGATTTTCTAAGTATTACAGTGAGTTCTGCTATAACGCGTGTTTTGACAATGCGAATTGGCTCTAACGCGATTTATGAATAGAGGAACGATATTTGTAAAACGCGAACGCTTGTTTGCTGTAACGCGATTTTTGCTTACTATTTCTCCAATTTTGTGGTAGTAACTGTGAATATGGTAAAGAAGAATATCTCCAAGAAGCGTTCTGGTGATCACATTCCTGGTGATGATCGTAAAAGAAAGGCTATAACACTTGAAGAGAAGCTCAATGTTATCAACCCAAAATCACCCTTCTCCCCCATCAAGTTATATTCATATTTTTTCAAGGTAAAGTGTTACATTTACTGTATGATTTCATTATTAGATATGAATGTAACATTTATTTAGACTGTGCTATCCTTTGTGTTTGGCTAATTACTAAATTTTTTTTCGATTTCGAGTAATCTGCACCTAACCCTATTTTCTCCATAAGCCCTGTTATTTATATTGAGCGAATTTCTGTAACACGATGTTTTACAAGAACACAACTATTGCGTTATAGCAGAACTGACTGTATTTGCGCATTTTTTACTTACGACCAATTCGATTTACGACCTGGTCGTAAGTCCCTAACCCCGTCTTAAGTCGAGGACTGACTGTACACTTTGATTAGGTCGCCCCTTGCCCGTCTATAGTATGAGCTAGGCAGTTCCAGGCATTCTAACCTCTCTGGGTAGTTGAGGTTCAGGAGAGCAGTCTGGTGGCCCTCCTTTGGACATTTTCAATCAATTGACAGTCTCTAGCATATCTTGGGAACCAGACGGGGAAGCACCTCACTCTTGAAGATCATGACGAGTGGTGGACCATCCAGATATCTAAATTACTTCTTACAAGACCTACTAGTTTCGCTGCTTGATTCACCTTCTTCTCACAATGTCCCGAAAACTTAAGTTCCTTGTCAACATGCACACCCAGGTCCTTTTCACATTCAGTCTCAATTAATGCAGTTTCTTCATCCTGTTGAGTTATGTGATATGCCTCCTTACTGTTGGTGTGACCCAGGTGCATCCTCTTGCACTGTCGGCAACATATGACCTAAGCTGTTGCATCGTCAGGGATGTAATTACCACAATCAATCAATCACATGAATCCTCTTGCACTTCGTGACATTGAATATTAACAGTCACTTCTTCGACCATTCTTGAAGCTCACAGAGATCTTTCTGTAGCTTTTCACAGTCTATTTTGGTTCTTAATTTCCCTAAATAACATGGCATTGTCCACAAACATTTGTATGGAGGAGTGTATAGCATTTGATATGCCATTTATGAAGCAAACAAACAACAGCGGGTCTAATACACCGTCCTCTGGTACCCCGCTTGTCACAGGTGCACATGACGATTCTGTGCCATTAATCACCACACACTGCTTCTGATCGTGAAGAAAGTCTTCGGTCCACGCCAGGACATTTCTCCAAATCTCGTACCCTTCCAATTTAATTCAAAGCCTTTCATGCGGTACTCTGTTGAAAGCCTTGGCAAAATTTGGGTAAATATTGTCGATATTGCCACCCTGTTCCAGAATTTGAGTCAAAACATCCAGGACCTTGAGTAATTGTGTTAAGCAGGAGCGTCCCGACATAAAACAGTGTTGGCAATCCTTTTCAAGATTGTTTCGTAGCAGATGTTCCATCACGGCATCTCTTATGATGTTCTCTAGTACTTTACATACTATGCTGGTAAGGCTCACGGGTCTAAAATTATTCGTGGAGTGATGATTGCTCTTCTTGAACAAAGGACTCGCATAAGCCATTTTCCAGTTGTTGGGGACCTTTTGCTCATCCAGGCATTTACAGAACAGGATCTTTAAGAGGATCCACAAGCTTGTTACACAATTCTCTTAAAACTCTGGGGTGTACCATATCAGGGCCGGTACTTTTGTGAATCTTTAGCTCTGACAATTTATTTCTAACACCCTCTTCTGTAAACACAACGTGGGTCAGCAATGTGCCAAACCGTCTTTCCTCAAACGCAGGAAGATTGTTTGCCTTCTCTATTGTGAACACCAAGGAAAAGAATTTGTTCAACGTCTCCACCTTGTACTGGTCAGAATCTGTGTAACTACAATCTCACAGTCTATCTCCTCAAACTTTTAAATCTTGTTTGCTCGCTCACTGTTGTTTTCACATATGACCTGTGTTGTGTAGTCCTGAACATTACTGTAACAGTATGTAAACAGCCAAGAATACTGTTAAAGCAGCGTTAAAATGTAAAAAAGTTATTAGTTATGTATACAGGCATCCCCGCGATAGGGAAACCTGGGTTACAGAAATTCGTGCATAAGGAATTTTTAAATTATGACCCAAAAATTCAGGATACGGCTAAAACATTCGCCATTCCGCAATTTCACCACATTAAAAAAAAATAAAATCGTGATTTATACACAAAATCTTTACCCAAATTGTAAAATTTATTTTGTGTGGATTCTAGGTGATAGCAACAATAACGATTTTGGTCAGTTTGTATTCAATCCCCAGCTTGTGTTCAGTTTTGCCTCTGTGTTCTCTTATTCAAGATCAGTGGAAAGGGGCCATCAAGTGCAAGTGCAGCAGTGGTGGTAAGAGATCATGTAAAGGAATTACAGTCTCTCCTTGACTTACGACAACCCGGACATACGACGGCCATGGTCGTATAAAATACTTTTCACATCACGTATTTTCGAGTCCCGAAGTTTGGTTGTAATGTGACACCGTACGATAGCTTGGGCTGTGCCGCCTCGTGGTGTACAGCATCCACGCCGTAGCCCACTCAGTTGGTGTTTGGCCGTCATTGTTATTAGTGATCGCGCTGTGTACTGACAAAATTTTCGTTTGTAATTCCCTTTAAAATGGCTGGCAAGCATTAAAGTGAGAGTTCTCGTGGTGCTGAGAAGAAAAAGAGACAGTCAATTACTTTTGAGATGAAAATTAAAATAATAATGCAATATGAAAATGGAAAAAAGGCAGCAACCATTTCACGCAACCTTGGCTTGTCTCACTCAACGATATCAACAATTTTGAAGGACAAGGAACGAATTCGTGAGATAGTGAAAGGATCAGCACCCATAACGGGAACAATAATAACGAAATTACTTGTGATGTGGATGGAAGATCAGATACAAAAGCGTGTACCCTTAAGCCTTCTAACCATACAAGCTAAGGCAAGAAGCCTTTTCGAAAGCCTGAAAGAGCAGGCAGGAGAGGAGTGCGACCAAAACTTCACAGCAAGTCATGGATGGTTCCAAAGGTTTAAGAAACATTACAATTTGCACAGTGTAAAGGTGAGTGGAGAGGCAGCAAGTGCTGATGTGGGTGCTGCTGAAGCCTTTAAGGAGGAGCTAGATCGTGTCATCGTGGAGGGAAATTATTTGCCTGAGCAAATATTTAACGTGGATGAAACTGGCTTATTCTGGAAGCACATGCCAGAACAGACATACATCCACAAAGAGGCGAAAACCATGCCGGGATTCAAGGCATTCAAGGACCAAATCACACTTCTGTTGGGGGGGAATGTAGCTGGTTTCAAGGTAAAACCCTTCATGATATACCATTCAGAGAACCCCAGGGCTCTTAAACATGTCAGCAAGCACACACTGCCAGTGTTTTATCGCAGTAATAAGAAAGCACTGTTTGAGGATTGGTTCCCGAGTTGTTTCATTCCACGAGCCAAGGAGTATTGTCTGCAACAAGGGGTTGCCTTCAAGATTTTATTAATTTTAGAAAATGCTCCAGGACACCCACCACACCTGGACGACCTGCACCCTGATGTTTTAAGGTAGTCTACCTTCCACCTAACACTACCTCTATCATCCAACCCATGGATGAAGGTGCTATTGCTGCTTTTAAAGCGTATTACGGATATTTACATATGAACTTCGCTCAGGCTATTGCTGCTACTGAAGGTGAGAAAATGCTCAGAGAGTCTTGGAAGGACAACAACATTTTGCAATGTACAAAGAACATAGCTGCAGCATGGGATGAGGTTACAGGTCAATGCATGAATGAAATATGGAAGAAGGTCCTGAAAAGATATGTGAACAGTTTCAAAGGATTTAATGAAGATGTAGCAATTTCTGAGATTAGTAACAAGATAGTGCAGATGGGTAAACAGCTGGAGTTAGAAATTGATAATGAAGATGTTGAGCAGTTGGTGGAAATTGTAGCAGAAGAGCCAAGTAATGAGGATCTTATTGAACTGGAGGCACAGAAATTTGCAGAGGAAAAAGAGAGACAAAATGTAAAAGAAGAACCTGCACCCCCCAAAAAGTTTTCAGTGAAACAAATGGCAGAGGCATTTGCTACTATTAATAAGGAGATGCAAATGTTTGAAGAAATGGATAAAAATGTTGAGCGTTTTGCAAAAGTTGACAGACTGATCCAAGATGCACTTGCTTGCTACAGGGAGATTTACAATGAAAAGAAAAGGCAACTGTGCAGTCTAAATTGGACATATTTTTTAAAAAGTCCCCCACTGCTGTCTCCTCACGCCCCACACCTGCTGCCTTTTCACTCCCTAAAGATGATACAATACCTTCAACAAGCAAGTATGTTAGCCTGTCTGAAGAAAGCGAACTTGATGACCCACTCAGCCCTGTCTCCTCCTCTGCTTCATCCAATTAATGTAGTCTCCATGCTTAATTAAAAATTTATTGAGGCCCCATGTGCATTAAGCTGACTACATTAAAGGTAAGTGCACAGTAACACTATTCATTTTACATTATTGATTACTTTTACTGTAGTGTATTTCATTTTAGAATTTCTATGTATTATTTTCGCTTTTTCGACTTACAGTACGACCAAATCGACTTACAACCTGATCGTTGGGACGGAACCCCGTCATAAGTCGAGGAGAGACTGTACAGCAGGGGTGGATAAAATACAATTGTATTTGTATTTTAATTGTATTTAAATACATTTTCAATGTATTTGTATTTGTAATTGTATTTTGGGACCCAGAAGAAAAAGTATTTTGTATTTGTATTTGTATTTCGACACTTGTTAGTGTTACAGGCAGTAGGCTAGTTTAAGGCCACTGCCTTTTGCCTATTCCATAAACAAAGGAAAAATTTATATTTTGTATTGTTACTTACAGACAATTTGTGAGGACGAAAACACTTGAATTTGTTTTATTTTTGTAATTTTGTTTATTTTTATTACTGCTATTGTTATCTGCAAGCAGTAACGTTGAACATTCTGAATCTGTTGTGCATCTTTTCCTGCTTGTTTTGAATTTAAATGCCGCGCCACTTTTCCGTCGACGCTCAGTCTGACTCGCTGTAGCTGAGTTAGATCACAGGCTCAGATCGAGCGTCAAGGTCAATCGGGCAGACGTGCAGCCGTGAGTGCCCGTGACTCCAGAGTCCCGTGAGCTCTTGAGTTTTCCTATGTTATCACGGCCCGCCCCAACTCAACAAACACATTGTACGTGGTGGGTGAATTAAGATATAATAATTTTATTAAAAATCCTGTCGAGAAAGTTTTTTTCTTATTTAATTTAAATATAGTACTAAGTGGTTAGGGAGCGTGACAATAGTCTAATAGTCTAATACACTGTAGTACCAAATATGCCAAATAAAGAAAGCACTTGTCATTCTAGTGATAACTCGGTTTGAACTTTAAAGTTTGACAAACATTGGTTCTCATGTTGCAGATGGATAAACAAGACATATCGACATCTGATGACCATTCGATCGAGGATGAGGAGGACGTGCAAATGCCTCAACTGTGCACTGACAAAGTTTTATTCTGTTAATGCCAAGTCCACTGACAAGACTCTCATAGTCGACTGTCTACAGTGCAAAAAGTCATATTCGGCATCGACGAAGGCAACATCTAACCTAGTTCTGCATCTCAGAAGAGTTCACAAAGTTCAATATAATGAGTATGAGACCTTGAGAGCTGCAGAGGAAAAGAAGAAGCATGAGAGCTGTGTGTCACAGCCCAGATTGACCTCGTTCTTCAAACCTGCACAGGAGAAAAAATTTGACGCTAATCACATCAAACAGCGGTCTATGACAAAGAAACTCTTTGAGTCCATCGCATGTGATCAACTGCCTCTGAGCATTGTGGAAAGCAAGACTTTTCGGGCTCTTCTACACAAAGCAGAACCACAATTCATGTTTCCAAGCAGAACCACACTCAGAAATAGTTTACTGCTGCAGAGAGCGAAGCTCATTGGGTCGCAGTTGATGACAGAATTCGAACACCTCAGTCATATTTACCTGACACTGGACCTCTGGACGAATCGGAGAATGGTATCATTTCTCGCCGTCACAGTACACTTCATCAACTCGTCATGGGAGTTGAAGTCACGTGTCATTGCTTGCGATCAGTTTGTGGAACGACATACAGCTGTGAACATCGCTACAGCATATGAGGAAATTGTCATGAAATTCGGAATTCGTGGCAAGGTGTGGAGGGTGGTTGCCGACAATGCTTCGTCAATGGTGAGAGCATTTGATGTCTGTCTGCCAGGATTATATGGAGACGAAGTAAGGAGTGAAAGTAGTGGTGAAAATGAAAATGAAGATGCTCTCGACATTTTGGAAGAAGACTTGATCTGGATGAAGTGCTTGCCCTTCTTCCACCAGAGCGGTCCAGTTACTTTGCCCACACACAGCAACTGTGCATAAGAGATGCCTTCAATGATCCCAATGTCAGAAATAGTGCAGTTGCAACTGTGATACACAAGTGCTACAGTATTGTGGCTGCAATACGTCGATCTACTGTAGCTGCACCGTTCTTGGAAAAGATTGGGGTTGCACTGCAAGCCGCCAACGCTACTCGATGGAACTCTCAGTTGACAATGATTAAGTCAGTTCTCAAGGACACCAGCGGAGTCAACTCAGCCATTCGTCTTCTAGGAACAAAACAGACTGTAGAGGAGTTGAAGGGAATGGAAATGACAATGTTGAAAGAAGTGGTACAAGTTTTGGAACCATTCCAAGAGGCGATGTCGCACGTAGAAGGAGAAACCATAGTTACACTTTCTTGCATCGCACCAGTTGTATTTGGTCTTGAGCACAGCCTCAAACTGTTCATTGAAAATAAACCGCTCTACTGCTTTAAGTTGGCAAATGCACTACAGTCATCTGTCAAAAAGAGGTTGCGTCCATTTCTGGAGAGAATTGATGTCATTGCCGCAGCTGCCATGGACCCCAGGTTCAAGTTGGCGTAGATTCCAAGTGAGGAACTGCAGAAAGAAAAGATTTTGAAGATTGTGGACTTAATTATTGCTGAGTCTACCAAGGACTACAAGGAGAAGGTCCAGAAGGAAGAAATTCAAGAGAATGAGCTTTCCATGAGCATCAACCAAGACAAAGATGGCATAATTGCCAAACGACCTCGTCTCTTTGCCTACATGCCTCCACCTGGGCCATCGATGTCAAGCCCGTCAACAAACCACACTACAGTGGTGAAGACGGAGCTTGAAATGTATCTAGAGGAAGGTGTTCTGCCTTTTGACATCAACCCACATAAGTATTAGCGTGATATACAAAGCTTCAAAATTCTGAGGCACTTTGCCAAGAGCATTCTAGGCTGCTGTGCTCTGTCGGCACTTTCTGAGAGAGTGTTTAGCAAAGCTGGTAATTTTTACACTCCTGAGCGAGCTAATTTGAGCCCAGAAATCTTCCGGGCATTAATGATGATAAAATGTAACTCTGATATGTAGGTATTGGGTTTGTATTTTTGAACTTGGAAATAAAAGTACAGGTTGTACCTCTCTAGTCCGGCAACCTCGGGACCTGACCAGTGCCAGACCATGGAAATTGCCGGACCATGGAAATTCACCCTTTTCTTGGATAGATAGTGACTTGTGCTTATGCCTGGAAGCACTAGCACCACTTTCTCTGCATCATGGTCTCTTTGAAGACATATTGAAGGGTTAAATGTCGTATAGTAGCTTCTCAAATTTCGCGAGTTTTTAATTCTTAACGTATTTTATTGGAACACACAAAAAAATAAATAAATAAAAATTTTGACGGCGGAAACTTGAATTTCGGCGGGTTTAAACGGCCCGCCAACGTGCAGATGACGTGCATAATCGTGTAAACAGCGTCATTTCTCTTATGTACAAAAGATTCATTATTGTTTATTACTGAATGTCTTTTTTATTAAATTAATGTTTATGTGTGCAAAATGAGCAATACAATTCATTAATAATACATAGAATATTAAAACACACGAGGAAATGACACAGCATTGCATTCGTTGATTACAAAACCAGTGACTGATTGGTTCTACATATAAAACTGAAGAAAATAAGACCCTGAGTTTAGCTGTAGTAAAATTAATGTAAAAAAATGAATATGGTTGTTTGAAGTACCTGTAATGTTATTTAATGTTAATAAATGGAACAATGTAAGTAGCTAACCATTAATGGTAAAAAAAAAGTGAGACTGCTCGTATGTAAGTGCGCACATGTGAAAATATATCGTCATTACTCTACATAAGAATATGAAAGCAACACTTATTTACTGCTCATATATATTGAAGGGTTAAATGTTGTACTCTGTATAGACAAGCAGAGAGAGAGAGAGAGAGAGAGCAGCCGAACTGCCGGATGTAAACAAACCTTAATTTCCCGCGGCTTTGTTTTTTTTTTTTAGGGGATTAGCCCACCCGGGCATAGGTCACTGACCCACATTGGGGCCTGAGGGGCAAAAATTTAATACTCCTGTAATAATAATAATAATTCAGATAAGTAAAAAAAAAAAAAAAAAAAAGCTGCCTATCTACCTATTGGACAAACTAAAATCGTTCCGGACCACGGGAGTTTCCGGACCACAGAATGCCGGACTAGAGAGGTACAACCTGTATTTGTATTTGTATTTTTACATCTTAATTTCAGAAGTATTTGTATTTATATTTGTATTTTGAATTAAGGAATAAAAGTATTTGTATTTTTGCATCATAATGTCACAAGTACTGTATTTGTATTTGTATTTGACCACTAAAAATCAGTATATGATCCAACCCTGTACAGTGTACAGTACATTAGACATAAAACTGGCTGTGTTAAGGAGGTTTGATGAGGGAGAAAAACTCAGCTAGATTGCCAAAACATTAGGCTTTGCTACCTCAACAGTGGGAACAATCCATGATAATGGTGACAAAATTAAGTCCGTATATTGTATTTTAATCGAAGTGATGTGATGCTTAATATGGAATGCCTCCTGAGTGTGTGGATAGAGGATCAAACCAAACAAAATGTGCTGAGAAACACTCTGATCATTCAGGAAAAAGCAAAAAGATTGTATGATGATTTAATGAAGGAGCAAGGTACAAGTTCTGATGGAAAACCCTTTCATACCAGTAAAGGAAGGTTTGTAAGGTTTAATAAATGCCTAAATTTGCATAATATTAAGATGGTTAGTGAAGCAGTCAGTGGTGATACTAATGCTGTAAGAAAATATCCAGCAGAACTGAAGGCTATTATTGAAGCAGATGGATACATTCCAGGACAAGTGTAAAATGTCGATGTAACTGGCCTGCTTTGAAAGCACATGCCTGCCAGGACATTTACTTCAAGTGAAGAAAACTCAGCACCAAGCTTCAAGGCTATGAAAAGATCATCTAATACTTCTGTTGGGAGGTAATGCTGCTGGAGATATGAAGTTAAAGCCCTTGCTTTTGTACCACTCTGAAAATCTAAGGGCTCTCAAGGGCTACGCCAAACCTAAACTACCAGTGATATGGCATTCTAATAGGAAAGTGTGGATGACTGCCAGTCTCTTCCAAGATTGGTTCACAAACTATTTTTGTCCAGCAGTACAAAAGTACAGTAACAGCGGAGATATTTCCAACATGGCTTTGTTCCTGTTAGATAATGCTCTCAGTCACCAAATTAACCTGAATGATTGTTCTACTAATATTCAAATGGAATACCTGCCCAAGAACACAACTGCCTTGCTACAGCCAATGGATCAAGGCGTGATTGGCAGCTTGAAGGAGTATTATTTATGCAGAACATTTAAACAATTCATAGCAGCAGTTTATGGGGAGGATCAACAATCAGTTAGGGATTTATGGAAGAAATTTAACATCATGAATGCACCACCTCAACTCACTAAGCGTGCAACATCGTTTCTGGTAAGTTAAATTCGAGTGTTTTACGCATTTATTATCGTGTTATATCATGAATAAATCATTATAAGTGTTTAAAACTGTCTATTTATAATCACCACTGCTGCTGCCGCTCCTCCAACTTTCACCACCAAAACTCCCCCAACCAACACCCTGACAACTCCTACCACTGCCACCACCAAAATTCCTCCCACCTCAACCACGAACACAGTTTCTCCTACCACCATGACTTCTCCTAGCACCATAACTCCTTCTAGCATGAAAACTCCCACCACAACCACCACCACCACCACCACCATGACTCCTCCTAACACCAAAACTTCCACCACCGCCGCTGCCATAACTTATTCTATCACCATTACCACCACAAATTCTTCTATTACCACCACTACCACACATTTTCCTACCACCACCACCACATTAACTCTTGCTCCTGTCACAACCATAACTACTCCTAACATCATTAATCACCACCATCACTCATCCTCCTACCACCACCATAATTCCAACTACTGCCATCATCATTACCAGGCCTATATCATCCAATACCCAGCAACAAGTGAGTCCAGGAAGCTAACCAAGTCAGGTTTAAGTTTCAAAGACTGTAGTTTTGGCTTTCATGGTACTTTTTCTGAAATGGAACCCCAGTGATATTTTAGGGTCTCCAATGATCTTAATGTAAGGGTAAGTTTAAGGTCCATTAGGAGCCTAATTGCTACACTGTCACGAGATACAGTAAATGTTTAAATTCACATAGGAACTACTGTACTCTTAAAACCTAAATTATACTAAATTCTTGTGCATACTGTACCTGGAGGTTTCACAATCAATACTCTACTATACAAAGTGAGAATGGAAGAAAGAGGTTGGACAGAGCTGGACCAGTAGTGTATAGTATAGAAGAGAGAGTTAGAACAGGAAATATTTTTTTTTAAACAGTATTAGCCCACCAGAGCACAGGTCAATTATTTACCCACATCAGGGCCTGGGGGCAAAAATATAATATAGTAATACTATTACTACTACTACTACTACTACTACTACTACTACTACTAATAATAATAATAATAATAATAATAATAATAATAATAATAATAATAATAATAATAATAATAATAATAATAATAATAATAATGAAAATGTATTTTTGTTTAAATCAGTTTTTATGCTATAGTCCAGAATGCGACGTCTAGCTTTATACCTAGGTATGTTAATGCCTAGCAATAACTCACCAGGCCAACATACAGGCAATTAAAGCATCTAATAATTACCGGTACTTAAATACGTAATATTAGGATACGTCGCTACCTGGCATTTAATTGCAATTCTCAAAACCCCCTCCCGCACCCTCCATCATCTTTTGTCCTAGAGCGAGCAGTAAACAAATGTCAACTCTCGAGGGGTGTAGATGGGTGGGATGTTGACGTCGCATTCTGGACTGCAGTATATCACAAAAACTGGTTTTTAGAATAAAATGGCTTTTTGTTCAATCCAGAATGCGACGTCTAGCTTTGATTACCCGAGCAGGAGGTGGAGAGGGAGGTGACATTGCATATAAGGCTCTGCTAGCTTAGGTCCAGATTATAATTATAAACTTTTTGGAATATTTTCCAATATTAGGAACATTTACCGGAAGGTAAAATGTTAATTAACATATCCCAATTAGGATACTCACTTTATTCTGATGAGGAAGAAGAAGGTCCTGGTTGTGGAGATTAACTAGGTGGGGGAGGGGACCCCAGCACCACCACATGTGAAGCATCTTTCAGAGATAGAAGAAGATAACTGTTTTGAAAGGTTTTGAAGATTTCCAAAAGCCCGCTTCTTTGATCTGACTGAGGTTCATATGCCGCAGAAAGTTCACACACCCTGCATATTTCCTGGTGTCATGTGCCAAAAATTTCTTGCCAGGGTCTGCTTGATTCACTGAGAAAATTACTTTGCCATTTGACTAAGAGACAATTTCTAACCATCCTGTGATGAGAATACATAGGGGCTGTTTTATCCTGATAGGTTGAGCTTGAAAATCCCCCCTTTCATTTTTTCTTAGAATCTCCGTAGGAAAAAGGGCGACATCTTCCTCAGAAAATACCAATAATGATGGATTATTGGAAATTGAAATCAACTCACTGATTCTCATACCTGTTGCTATTGCTAGAAGGAAGGCTGCCTTCTGGAGCAATCTGTCCTTGTTCAGATTTATATTATAGTTACGCCCCATAAGAAATTTAGTAACTTTATCTACAGACCAAGGTGGGATTCTCTTAGGCCGAGGGGGGTCTCTAAATGAAAGAGGACGATCTGAGCATTTGATAAATTATTGGGTTCAAAGTAATATTAAAACCCCATGCCAGAGAGTCAACCAATGCTTGACAGGATGGACAATATCTTATCTGGTAATGGGAACAAACCCATTATCTGCCTCAGTGCTGGAGGCAATGATATTGGCTGGTGTAGGAGTGAGGAGCTTCTTGATAAGTTCAAGGCAGCTATAGAACGTATTAGGACTAAGGGAGGGATCCATATCTTATGTGGTGTCCTGCCTAGAAGGAGAGTTGGCAATGAATGGTTGTCAAGGGCAGTTGGTGTCAACGGCCATCTTGACAGATATTGCAAGTCAATATCAGTCCCATTCATTGACAACTGGGACAACTTCTTCGGTAGAAGGAACCTTTATGCTAGGGATGGGGTGCACCTGTCTAGGGATGGGGTGGCTTCCCTGGCTGGGTCTCTCGAGAGGGCAGTTCAAAAGATATTGAAGTCTTTAAACTGCTAGGGGAACATATGAGCACGGGGGTGGAGGGGACTGCAGTGGGAGCGCGTAAACAAAGTGAAAGGTTACAGGGAAATAGTGTTAGGAATGATGACAAAACTAAATTAGATAGGGAGTTAAAACCTAAACGCGACAAAGAGAGGACTCAGAACATGACTAACTTAAATGTCTACTACGCATCCAGTAGAAATATGAGAAACAAAATGGATAAAATTAGGGCCTTGGTATGTACTGAAAAAATCGATAGAATAGCATTCACCGAAACATGGATAAACCTAGACTCACGTGAGTTGGCTGTCGAATACCAAATTGCAATTTACAAATTATTCCATACAGATAGGCAGATTAGGAAAGGAGGCGGAGTAGCAATCTATGTTAGGGATAATCTGAAGTGTGAAATAAATAAGGAAATAAAAACTGAGGGGAATACAGAAACAATTTGGATAGATTTAATCGATGGTAGGGAAAAAATTAATCACAGGAGTAATATATAGACCTCCTAATCTTGATAGAGTTAATGAGCGACTTATTTGGGATGAAACGCGCAGGGCTTCCATACACAGCAAAGTCTGTATAGTAGGCAACTTTAACTTTAGCCAAATAGATTGGATTGACCTTACGGGCAACTCAGAAACAGAGGATTTTCTTTAAACGATCCAGGACTGTTTCCTAAGTCAACATATAACCGAACCCACCCGGGGTAATAATATACTCGATTTAGTTCTGTCGAACAGAGAAAACCTCATTAGTAATGTCGAGGTAGGGAACGCACTTGCAAACAGCGATCACAAAGAAATTAGATTCCAGTTAGATTTTCAGGGCAGCCGTAAGGAAAATTCCAAGAAAGCCCCAAATTTCAGAAGGGCAAACTTTGATAGTTTGAAGAGGCAGTTGAGAGAAGGGGTATCACTCTTGGGGGTGAACTACATGACCTCACATGATGTGACCTACAATGTACCCACAGTTGGCGACCTCACCCTACCCAGAGACCTGACGGTTGAGACTGACCTGATAACGAGATCTGAGGTTGCCGAGTTCTTCAAAGATTTAAATAATGAGTTACTTAATGCACAAAGGCAGAACATACCATACAAAAAACTCAGATCAAATAACAATGACCCTAAATGGATAAGTAATTATTTAAAGAACATTATTGGTCAAAGGAAGGATATAGGTAGGAGGATAAATCGTGGCAAAGTTTACCTCTGAGATTATTATAAGGTATTGGCCGGTAGGGTTAAGACCGAGATAAGAAAAGCAAAGAGGAATAATGAGCTGAGGATAGAGAGGGAGGCGAAGTTAAACCCCAAGGGATTCTACCAAATGTATCAAACTAAATCACAAGAAAAGATTGGACCAATACAGTCAGATACTGGCGAGCTAACTGATAACGACGGAGAAATGAGCAACAATCTGAATAAATATTTTTCAACAGTTTTCACTACCGAAAATTTAAACATGATACCCGAGGCACCGACTCTATACAGAGATAGTAAAGAAAACAAATTAAGCTAGATAGTAGTGGCTAGTAACGATGTTAGTAAGCAAATAGACAAACTAAAGCCTAATAAGTCACCTGGTCCCGATGAGATATTTGCCAGAGTATTAAAGGAATGTAAGGAAGAGCTTAGTATGCCCTTAGGAAAGTAGTTTAACATGTCCTTAAAAACAGGTGTAGTACCAGAATCCTGGAGGATAGCGAATGTAATACCAATTTTCAAGAAGGGAGATAGATCACTATCCTCTAACTACCGACCAATCAGTCTAACATCAATTGTAGGCAAATTACTGGAAGCAATCATTTCAAACTCTATTCGAAATCACCTTGAGAAGCACAAATTGATCAATGATTCCCAGTATGGCTTCACAAGCAGGCATTCATTCTTTTCATCAGTTTTCGAATCAGTGGACGAGGGGCACAATTATGATGTGGTATATCTCGACTTTAGCAAAGCCTTCGACAGAATCCCCCACGAAAGACTATTTAGAGAGGTAGAAGCACATGGCATCAAAGGTGACATCCTTAAATGGATTAGGGCGTGGTTACAGGACAGGAAACAGCGAGTGAGCATTAATGGCACTAAGTCCCAATTGAGCAATGTCACTAGTGGAGTTGCCCAAGTCTCAGTACTTGGACCATTATTATTTACTATATACATAAACAACATAGATATCGGTATGGTACTGACCTTCATACTGATGAGTGAGATGACAGACAGGAGGCATCCTTGGGGTCCAACACCCAGAGTCCTCACATGTCAACACAGATGGGCCAACTAGCCGATACTCAGGCTCACATGAATAGTACACCTGTAAATAAAGCATAAAATTTTAGGCAAATGGCAAAATTATCCTTTATCTCCACCTGCCCAGCTGCACTACCTCCCCCAGGGCCCGATGTGATATCAGTATATACACAGTGCAGTGCAGCATCCTCACATGTCTGAGTGAGCTGGGTGGCTGGCTCAGCTGACTGGCTTAACTATTTTATGTACAGTACAGTACAGTATACTGTATATATATAAAATACCTGTATGATCTATTTTATTGTATGACGTGCTTTCTATCATATGCATAAATATTTATTATAGCAATTCTTTTCATATTTGGAGGGAGGGAGGGAGGGAGGCAGAAAATTAAAACTACTATACCCGGTATGTATACTCTTATTTTCTTCTAAAATGTAATGCATTCATTTTTTTATAAAAAAAATTCCGTTTTAGCGCGTTTTGCTTTTCATTTGTCGAATATTATTTGTGATTTGTTCTGCCACATATCAGCTTACTAGCTGTTTGGGCATTCTAGCCAGTGTTAGTACAGGAGGAAAGCAGGGACTGGGAAACCTGTGGTGTTTGGTAGGGTCACACTGGATAACACCCTTCCACGTGTGTCTGGGCTGAGGCTCAAACCCTTGACATATTAGATAAATAATAATAAAAATAATAATAATAATTAACGGTTTATTGAAAGAGCATAGCAGCCAAAAGGCTGAAAATTTACAAATAATATACAAGTAACATAAGTGATACAAATAAGATATATACTAACTAGATGGGGAAAAGCTCAAACTACAGGGCATTTCAACATAGTGACAGTGCAAGAAGTAGGATTTACTGGGAGTGAATACACTGGTTTATTACAAGTTATTGATAATTTTTACAATGGTTGGGACTGGGCTGTTCTTATAGCTATCAGTTCGTGCACGTATGGGCTGGAAGCAGTTGTGGTGTCGAACAGCAATTCTCGGGCTAGGGATCTCAGGTGATAGTAGGAACCGGTGTCGAGGATGGTGCAGAAGCTTCTTACCAAATTTGCAGATGAGGTCGTGGTGATTGTCAGTGAGAGTCGAAAGGGTCAGTGTGTTGAGCGCTTCTTGATATGTGGAGTAGGAAGGGGAGAGAATAATCTTGCAAGCCCTCTTTTGCACTTTTTCTAGGTGTTTACGTTGTGTGGCATTTAGGGAGGAAGATCAGGTAGGGGAGGCATAGGGGAGCTTGGGAAGTATGAATGTTGAGTAAACACTGAGGAGCTCGGGTGCAGGAACTCCGAGGGACTTGAGTCGGCGGAGGAGGTGGAGACGGAAACTGGACGATTTGACAACTTCACTGACGTGTGGTTTCCAATTTAGTTTGTTGTCTATGGTGATGCCGAGGAGCTTAGTGGAATCTACAACTTGGAGTGTGTTGGGACCTAAAGTAATGGAAGGGGGTGGGACAATGTCGGAGGAGAGGTTGATTTTGCATAACCATGGTCTTGGTATGGTTGATGGTGACGTGGTTGTTGGTGGCCCAGTTTTGGAGACTGTTCAATAAATCCTGAAGGGCGGTATAGTCGGGAGCAGAATTGTTGACGCTGATCCCAATGGTGGAGTCGTCGACATATTTCCAGCGAGCAGGGATTTCTCTTAGCGCATCATTGATAAGCATAAGGAAGCAGAGTGGTCCCATCTTGGTGCCTTGGAGGACGCCACAGGTGAGTGACTGAAAGGTGGAGACAGCCCCTCGGAAGCGTACAGCTTGGCGTCCGTCACTGAGGAAGTCTGTAAGCCATGGTATAAGACTTCTTCAAAGCCCGAGGTCAATAGCTTTGTTGATGATTAAATTGTGGTAGACTAGGTCGAATGCTTTAGTGAAATCAATGAAGGCAACAGCTACAGACGTTTTTCGTTTCTCGAGATGGAGGTATATCTAATCGAGAGAGCTGAAGAGACAGTGAATGGTGGAGGAAGTTTTCATATTGCCAAATTGCTGAGGGTCTACCACTCCTGCAATATCAGCATAAGCCCAGTCGAACACAAAACTTTCACAAATTAGGCTGGGTATTGGGGTGATTGCAATAGGTCGTAGCTGATTTAAGGATTGTGGACTGGTTGACTTGGGCACTGATGATACATAAGAGGTCTTCCAGTCAGCTGGGCATCTGGCTTGACTGAGAGAAGCATTGATGATGGAGCATAGGGATTTAGCAAGTTCCGGGGAAAACTCCTTGAAGAGTTTCATGGGTAAGTCAATGGGGGTGGTAGGGCGTTTTAACTTCAGTTTGTCCAGACGTTTTGCTACTTCAAATTCTTCTACTAAGTCAGTGGGAAAGGGGGCTGGTAGGTAAGCAGGGAGAGTGGTTGTGTCAAGCCGGGGGAGCGTCTGGCATATAGCAGTGAAATGGTTGTTTGATTGCTCAGCTGCGTCAACATTAGTGAGATGGCTAAAGAAGGGGAGGGGGTGTGTCTTATTGTTTAGTGCACAGAGTTCTTTAAGCTTAAAATACCATTGACTGATGTTGGTCTGCTTCAGGTGTTGCAATTTGGTGAGACAAGACGTGCCCCAAAGGCGCTCCCGGTTTTAGCAGCCAGGCCGAGTCTGTTTGGCCCTGCCCCCTCCCCCTGCTATATCCCAAAGTTCTACCAGCCTTACTACACCAGGATCTATTCAGCAAAACATTCAAGTGATTAGTGAACGATTGATTAGCGAGCAGTGTTCCCATAGTGCACTCAAGGAAAAGCACAAAAGCACAGCAGTGTAATACTGAGTGTGACTGGACCCGACCTAACCTGACCTCACCTCACGGTGTCTACTGACCTAATCTGAAGGCTGGAGCACACCTGCATCGGCCCAAGCTACTGTCCTGGCCACGTGGCCACACACCTGCAACCACCAGTGAGACAAGACATGCCCTGTAGGGGCTCCGGGTTTTGGCGTGCAGGCCGAGCCGGTTGGCCCTGCACCCTGGTATATCCCAACGCCCTACCAGCCTCACTACACCGGAACTTTCTCAGCAAAACATTCAAGTGATCAGTGCAATAAGTGATTATCATAGAGTGCTCCAATAGTGCATCCCAAGGAAAAGTCAGACAGTGGGCACTTTATCGGTCACCTTCAAAGTGCCAGTGACAAGGACCACCGCGGTGTTTACATATATCGTGGAAACTGTGTCGGTGACCCCAAGCGCCAGGGACAAGGACCCACGGTCTTTACGACTGACATATATTAACACGCAAGAGTAAATAAACAAATTATACTTCACCCGCGTAAATGAAGAAGTTTACGTTTGGTCATTTACGCGGCACCTTGCCAGAATGAAATGTTTTAATTACGCGGTAAATTTCATCATTTACGCTGGTGAAATATAATTTGTTTATTTACTGAAGATATTTGTTTTTAGCTCATAAAATATATAATTTACATTGCTGGAATTCTTATAAGATGGTGATTATTTCAAATATAAACATCCTAAAATCTGCATCAGACATACAAATTTTAGATAAAATTTAAGAATTTTATTACAAAGAGCAAAATTTTATCTTTTGTGCAAAATATATGACGGTTATATTCAAAATATTCCCTGTCTTGCAAGGAATCCAGCAATGTCAATTATATTATCCTAACTTTAGTCTGAGGTATTATTACTAAAAATGTAAGCATACTGTTTTCCCCCAAACATTTCTCTGGTAGGGAGGGAAGGTGGGGGTAGGGAGGAAAGGTGGGGGGTAGGGAGGAAAGGTGGGGGTAGGGGAGGAAGGTGGGGGGTAGGGAGAAGGTGGGGGTAGGGAGGGAAGGTGGGGGTAGGGGTAGGGAGGGAGGGAGGGAGGGAGGGACCCAACGAGCGAGGGAAGAGGGGGGGGAACGGGAGGTGGGGTATTTTGATTGACAGATAGTGACTGGGTGAAGCATATTATGTTTATTTACTGAAGATATTTGTTTTAGCTCATAAAATTCATACAAATTACCCGGCCAGAATATAATTTACATTGCTGGAATTCTTATAAGATGGTGATTATTTTAAATATAAATATCCTAAAATTTGCATTACTGTATATCTCAGCCTATAAGACGGAATTTGAACCATAAAAAAATCAGCCCAAAGTTAGGGGGTCGTCTTAAGCACCAGATATAAAATTCTTACCTCTTAAATATTGTGGTTTAGCGTGTCAAGAGTGGTGATGGAAATATCGTAAACCACTCGCACGGTCCTACCACTAATCATTTTATACTGAAATTTACGTTTGGGAATTTGGATTAAAATTAAGATTACCGGTATATTAAAATAATAAAAATGTATTATAAACCAGTCTAACATAACGTAAAAGAACAATATACCCCAGTAATAAACACAGCTGCTATCATCACAACCCCCCCCCCCCATTTGCCAGTGACAAGAAAGGGAAAGTGACCTTGACTGTGGTAGCCTCCCTTTTTTGCGAAACAAGTATATAAATTAAAGAAAATACTTGCAGTGTGTTTAATATATTACAGTATATTATAAATAAATAAATAAACAAATAAATCGGTAAATCTATTTCAAGTAAATGGAAAAAATTTACTCACACCGACATTAGTTCCAGTTAAATAACAGACGCTTAAGTGAGTCACTAGTGTTTACACTATGCCAACCGGTAACATTTGATGCCATTACTTGAAGTGAATTGGCCTTATTTTAAAAAACCAAGGATGGCTAAACAGCACTGGTCAATGGGATGGTTGGTAAAGGACTACTGGGTCAGTAAGCTCCCAATGGTAAGTGTCACATTTGGGGTACTGGTCTTATACAGCATATAGGGCTCAAAAGCTACTTTTTAAATGGACATTTTTGGGGTCGCCTTATACACCCCGTCGCCTTGTAGGCTGAGATATACGGTAGACATACAAATTTTAGATGTAATTTAAGAATTTTATAAGATGAGCAAAAATTTTAACTTTTGTGCAAAACATATGACGTTTATATTCAAAATATTCCCTGTCTTGCAAGGAATCCAGCAATGTCAATTATATTACCCTAACTTTAATTTGAGGTATTATTTATTACTAAAAATGTAAGCATACTGTTTTTTGCCAAACATTTCTCTGCTAGAGAGGGAAGGTGGGGGTGGGAGGGAGGGAGGGACCCAGCGAGCGTGGGAAGAGGGAGGGACCGGGAGGTCGGGTATTTTGATTGACAGATAGTGTCTGGGTGAAGTATAATTTGTTTATTTACTGAAGAAATTTGTTTTAGCTCATAAAATTCATACAAATTACGCGGCCAGAATATAATTTACATTGCTGGAATTCTTACGAGATGGTGGACATTTTAACATCCTAAAATTTGCATTAGACATCCAAATTTTAAATGTAATTTTAGATAATGAAAATGAGCAAAAATTTTATCTTTTCTGCAAAATATATGACATTTACATTCAAAATATTCCCTGTCCTGCAAGGAATCCAGCAATGTCAATTATATTATCTAAACTTTAGTCTGAGGTATTATTTATTACTAAAAATGTATATATACTGTTTTTCCGCCAAACATTTCTCTGGTAGGGAGGGTAGGTGGGGGTAGGGAGGGAGGGACCCAACGAGCATGAGAAGAGGAGGGGCGGAGGGGAGATGAGTCCATTATTTGAATGGACATTAACCAACGACTGTATTTCTTTTAAATATTAATTGTGTGTGCATACCAACATAAAATTAATATATATATATATATATATATATATATATATATATATATATATATATATATATATATATATATATATATATATATATATATATATATATATATATATATATATATATATATATACACACACACACACACACAGTAATACCCCGCTTAACGCGCTTTCGCTTAGCGCGATTTCACGTAGACGCGGTGCCTCGCCAGAGCCGAACTTTCACTTAACACGGGTTTTTTCCACGTATACATGCAGAGTGTCCCGGCTCGAGACGCTATTTTTAGATTCGCCCCACCCGCCACCGCCTGCCTGCCTGCCTGTTTTAGCTCATAAAATTCATACAAATTACCCGGCCAGAATATAATTTACATTGCTGGAATTCTTACAATTTGATGATCATTTTGAATAAAACATCATAGATTTTGCATTAGACATACAAATTTTAGATATAATGTTTACTCTGAGTAAATATGTTATATTTTGTGCAAAATATATGACATTTGTATTCAAAATATTCCTGGTCTTACAAGGAATCCAGCAATGTCAATTATATTATCCTAACTTTAGTTTGAGGTATTATTTATTACTAAAAAGGTAAATATTCTGGTTTTCCCACACATCTGGTAGGGAGGGTTGGTGGGAGGTGGGGGGAGGGAGGGACCGACCAACCATCTGGCACGGTGTGAAGAATATTTTTTTTTTTATTAACTGAACATATTTGTTTTAGCTCATAAAATTCATACAAATTACCGGGCCAGAATATAATTTACATTGCTGGAATTCTTACAATTTGATGATCATTTTGAATATAAATATCATAAATTTTGCATTAGACATACAAATTTTAGATACTGTATAATGTTTACTCTGAGTAAATATGTTATCTTTTGTGCAAAATATATGACATTTATATTCAAAATATTCCTGGTCTTACAAGGAATCCAGCAATGTCAATTATATTATCCTAACTTTAATCTGAGGTATTATTTAATACTAAATGTTAAAATTTACACCTCTTTGAAGGGAGGATTGGTGGGGGGTGGGGGGGAGGGTTGGGACTGACCGCGCGGTTGGAAGAGGGGGGGAGGCAAGGTGGGGTACTTTGATTGACAGATAGTGTCGTGAAGATTATTTTTTTTTTATTAACTGAAGATATTTGTTTTAGCTCATAAAATTCATACAAATTACCCGGTCAGAATATAATTTACATTGCTGGAATTCTTATAATTTGGTGATCATTTTGAATATAAACATCATATATTTTGCATTAAACATACAAATTTTAGATAAAATTTTTTCTCTAGGTAACTATGTTATCTTTTGTGCAAAATATATGACATTTATATTCAAAATATTCCTGGTCTTACAAGGAATCCAGCAATGTCAATTGTATTATCCTAACTTTAGTTTGAGGTATTATTTATTAAAATTTAGTGGTTTTCCCCCAAAAATTTCTCTGAGAGGGAAGAGCCGGCAGTGTAGTGTGAGAGGGGGAGGGAGTTGAGTCCATTATTTGAATGGACATTAACTTGGCGACTGTATTTCTCTATTTCTCTTAAGTATTAATTGTGTGCATGTACCATCATAAAATTAAGATGTTATTTTTACTACAACATAGGTATGTGCCTTCAAAAAGTGGAGTTTGGGGGTCAGGCGGGTTTCTATTGGAATTAATCCCATATGTTCTGTTGTTCACTTAACGCGGATTCACTTAACGCGGGACCCTCTGGGTTCAATTGACCGCGTTAAGTGGGGTACAACTGTATGTATATATATATATATATATATATATATATATATATATATATATATATATATATATATATATATATATATATATATATATATATATATATATATATATATATATATATATATATATATATATATATATATATATATATATATATATATATATATATATATATATATATATATATATATATATATATATATATATATATATATTCACAATATTTTATAATCGCAGTCATGTACTGAATATTCTATGTAAAAAATATAAATTTTAAATGAATTATTTATAGTGTGGTCAACTTCCTCCACAAAGACGGGCTATAAATAGCCGTCTTATCTCCCCTCTGTTCTCAGAGAGAAGGTCTTGGTAAATAACTTTTGTTTGTTTATTTTCATTGTTTGTCTAATTTATCATGTTGTATCAAAGTAATATTACTAAAATTTGTGTATAGGTAGTAGGCAGCTACCAAACAGGGATATACTACTGCCTGGGAAGATATTGGAAGAATAATGTATAGTATTGTCTAATGTTAGATCCTACTTCCATATGGCATCACGAAAATTGTGACCAAGTCTTAGGTTGCTGATCTATCTTTCTGCCTCATTTACACACAATTGCAGAGTTTCAATTGTTTCTCTTCCTTTGACAACACAAAATACATACAATATAATTTTTCTCACCTTTGGTCTTTTTTCCTTTTTGCATTTATTTATGGTTGATTATTTAAAATAAGGCCAATTCACTTAGAGTATTGGCATCAAATTTTACTAGCTGGTGTACACTAGTGACTCACTTAAGTGTCGGTGTGAGTAAAATATTTCCATTTACTTGAAATAGATTTGCCGATTTATTTGTTTATTTATTTATTTATAATATACTGTAATATATTAAACACACTGCAAGTATTTTCTTTAATTATACAGTATACTGTACTTGTTTTGCAAAAAAGGGAGGCTACCATTATACCTGGTAGGTGAAGCTGACCAGACATTTATGGTGATCATTAAGGACCAAACTCCGAATCCATGACGTGACTTCTGTTCATCATTTATATCCTAAATTTACCACTGTCGGTAGTTTCAAGAATTAACGCAGTCATTTACTGAATATTCTTTGTAAAAAAATAAATTTTAAATGAATTATTTATAGGAGATAAGTATTATGATCAGTAAATATACAGATATGCATTACTGACCACCTCCGAACACAAGGACGGCTAAAAATAGCCACAGGCGGTCACAGTCAAGGTCACTTTCCCTTTCTTGTCACTGGCAAATGGGGGTGGGGGTGATGATAGCAGCTGTGTTTATTACCAGGGTATATTGTTCTTTTACAGTATGTTAGACAGGTTTATAATACATTTTTATTATTTTAATATACCGGTAATCTTGATTTTAATCCAGCTTCCCAAACGTAAGTTTCAGTATAAAATAATTAGTGGTAGGACCTTGTGAGTGGTTTGCCATGTTTCCATCACCACTCTTGACAACCGCAATATTTAAGAGGTAAGAATTTTATATCTGGTGCTTAAGACGACCCCCTAACTTTGGGCTGAATTTTTTATGGTTCAAATTCCGTCTTATAGGCCGAGATATACGGTAAGCTTTTCCCCAAACATTTCTTGGGAAGGTGGGGGGGTAGGGAGGGGTGACAGTGACATGTTTGACAGTTGGTGCCTGTGGTGTGAAGTATTTAATTGTTAATTTATGTCCTTTAGATTGAGTTTTTGTTTTTTGCTTTTAAAATTTAATAGAAGTGACCGGGGTGAATATAATTTGCATTGCTGGAATTCTTATAAGATAGTGATTAATTTGAATGCAAACATAGAAGAGATCACTGAATTGGCTGAGTACCTCCTCAGCTTATCAACTGATGTTCAAAACAAAATGTGATTTTCGTAAGGATTTCATTAATCTAACTTTTTCGTTAACCGAATTGAAGATTCTTATGGAAGGTAATTTGTTAACCGAGGGATCACTGTATTTAAAATTTTTATTATTAATGATGAAACATACACCATAAGAGGCTGATCATATGAGAATATAATGAATGAATAAAAACAAACATGAATGCAGCAAGAAATAGTCCCCACACACACACACACACACCACTGACAGAGAAAAGATTACTTTCTGATTCCGATTGTCAATTTATTTGAAATCATATTATATACAATATTTTTCCTATAATTAATACTGTATGTTATATTATTTATGCTGAAACATAAATCATAATACAAGTACAGTAAACCCTTGTTATTCATAGGGGATAGGTTCCAAGGAATGGTGCAAATAGGCAAAACCGCGAATATCAACTTATATACTACCTGACTGTACCAAACAACTGACCAGCCACAGCAGCACTCATCCCCTCTTTTAACTTATCTAATAATTCAACTTTCTTTGTCAGGGTCACCACTGACTTCTGCCTTTTACATTACACTCCATTAGCATCACTAGCACTGACACTAGGCAGTCCTTTATGGGCCATTTCACACAGAAACACTTAAGTTTTGAGAGTAAAACACGGGATGCTGCATCACAGGCAATGGTTGAGCGCGAACAGAGGGAGAGGAGACGCTGGGGGCATGTAGGGTGACTCGTTACGCTGCGGGAAAAGGCTCCAAAGCTAGCCACCAGCTGCTTACCGCAAATCGTCGAAATCACGAATGGCAAGGGTCTACTGTAGGCTGATTATACAAGAATACTGTACTATAACAATGAGTAAACAGAAAAAAACTTGTGATCATGGCAATGGCCAGTCCCACCCTTCCCATCAAGTATCATCTCGTACCTATTAGCTCTCTTTAGGCCTAAATCAAATCTGATTAGACCACTGTACAGTATCCTCATTAAAGACAATATAGTACAGTATATATTTTAATAAAAATAAGGTAATACATTTTATAAAATTACATTATTTTTTAATGAACTGTGATTATACCATTGCAAATGTGAAGATACGTTCCTGATGGTTTAATGTGAAGGGTGCAGTATTAATAGCCACAGAATATTACAGTAACATATCTCTACTAATTCATGAAAAACAAATAAACAATATTGTATAATGAAGATAAATTGAACCAAAAACATGCCAAAAAATACTGGAGTCCAGACTACATTGATTTTATAACTTTTTAATGACTATCAACTGAAGACAAGCCAAACAATTTTACCTGTGATTGTAGAGGATAAGATGATGCCCCATCATACATGAAGCCGTGTGCAATGTTTGGTGGGGCGACACAGCTGCTGAATTCCTCTGTCCACAATACAAAACAGTATTATTTCATATTAAGATATAAGAAACAATTCAGGTAAAATTTGATCTGTAATTAACACATTTAACATTTTTCTCATATATACAGTGGTCCCTCGGTTAACGAGATTTCGGTTAACGATTTACCTTCCATAAGATTCTTAACTTCGGTTAACGAGCAATCCCTCGATTAACGAGTTTTTTACGAGCCGACTTCAACATGTTTTCGCTTGCATTTGGCGGTCCACCAGCTGTAGTATTAGTCCGCCAATACAGTAATCGGTTTTAGGGCTTAAATTCCTTACTATTTTAGTAAATATCAAGAAGTTTATACTATTCAATAATTTTAAAAGTTAATATTAACTTTTTTAGTCATTTTAACAATTATTGAACATAATTGAAGGTAAAGAAACTAGTTTCCGGCGTGCCATCCAGCCTGTTAACACACCAGACAGGAGTTAGTCTCTCTCTGTTTTCAGTGGAGGTAACATCTTGCTTGAGACTCTCTTCAACTAAACGCTTTTTTTCTGTGTTTCCAAGTGAATTATTGGTCATTTTTAAATATATTTTACATATTGACAATATATAATGCAGTGCAGTGTTGATTTAAAGAAAATAATCTTGAAATACACCAAGAGAACTAAAATTTTATGGGTGAAATGGTGCCACGGGGTGACTTCTCTTCCACCCCAATGCCTTCTCTTCTTCCTTCTCCTCCACCCCCAATCTAATTCCCATCATCATCATCCAGGAGCCTTCTACATACACACTTCAAAGTAAGTGTACTTTTCTACCTTTTTTGTTGAATTTAGGCAATTTTCGGTGAGCTGGAACCAATTACCCAAAAACCCATTGAAACAATGGTTTCGATTAACGAGTTTTTCGGTTAACGAGCAACCTGCTGGAACGAATTGTGCTCGTTAACCGAGGGACCACTGTATATACATACTGTATATACTGTACCAAATTTCTTTATGTACAGTATCGTTAGCTATGGGGTCGATGTGATTCGAGGCTTTCCGAGTTCCACGACAATTTAAATAGTGAGTTACTTAATGCACAAAGGCAGAACATACCATACAAAAAACTCAGATCAGACAACAATGACCCTAAATGGATAAATAATTATTTAAAGAACATCATTGGCCAAAGGAAGGCTATAGGTAGAAGGATAAATCGTGGCGAAATTCACCTCCGGGACTATCATAGGGTATTGGCAAGTAGGGTTAAAACCGAGATAAGGAAAGCAAAGAGGAATAATGAGGTAAGGATAGCAAGGGAGGCGAAGACAAACCCCAAAGGATTCTACCAAATGTATCAAACTAAAACACGAGAAAAGATTGGACCAATACGGTCAGACTCCGGCGAGCTCACTGATAACGATGGAGAAATGAGCAATAATTTGAATAAATATTTTTCAACAGTTTTCACCACCGAAAATTTAAACATGATACCCGAGGCACCGACTCTATTCAGAGATAGTGAAGAAAACAAATTAAGTGAGATAGTAGTGACTAGTAACGATGTTAGTAAGCAAATAGACAAATTAAAGCCTAATAAGTCACCTGGTCCCGATGAGATATTTGTCAGAGTATTAAAGGAATGTAAGGAAGAGCTTACTATGCCCTTAGCAAAGTTGTTTAACATGTCCTTAAAAACAGGTGTAGTACCAGAATCCTGGAGGATAGCGAATGTAATACCGATTTTCAAGAAGGGGGATAGATCACTATTCTCTAACTACCGCCCAATCAGTCTAACATCAATAGTAGGCAAATTACTGGAAGCAATCATTTCAAACTCTATTCGAAATCACCTGGAGAAGCACCGATTGATCAATGATTCCCAGCATGGCTTCACAAGCGGACGTTCTTGCCTAACTAATCTATTAACATTCTTTTCATCAGTTTTCGAATCGGTGGACGAGGGGCACAATTATGATGTGGTATATCTCGACTTTAGTAAAGCCTTCGACAGAGTCCCCCACGAAAGACTAATTAGAAAGGTAGAAGCTCATGGCATCAAAGGTGACATCCTTAAATGGATTAGGGCGTGGTTACAGGACAGGAAACAGCGAGTGAGCATTAACGGCACTAAGTCCCATTGGAGCAACGTCACAAGTGGAGTTCCCCAAGGCTCAGTACTTGGACCATTATTGTTTATTATATACATAAACGACATAGATATCGGCATAGACAGCAACATAAGTAAATTTGCTGATGACACTAAAATAGGATGTGTTATCAAATCTGACGAGGACTCGGCAAAACTACAGGAAGATCTAAACAAATTTTTCGAATGGTCTGAAAAATGGCAGATGAAATTCAACGTCGACAAATGTAAAGTACTCAGTATAGGAGATGTAAACAGAAACCAGATACCAGATAATGAACTAGCGATGTAGAAATCCGACTACTTTTGAGAGATTTAGGAGTAATGATAGAAGTAGGAGCCTTAATGAAGTAAACAATGTGGTTTTTGCTGCGTAAACAAGGCTAATAAAGTACTTGAGTTCATACAAAAGTGTGGTTACAAGACTAGCGGTCATCCTAAAACTGTATCTTGCTCTTGTGAGACCACACCTGGATTACACAGTTCAGTTCTGGTCACCGTATTACAGAATGGATATGAATCCTTGGAAAGAATTCAGAGGAGAATGACAAGACTAATCCCGGGCATGAGGAACCTTGAGTATAGAGACAGGTTAAAGCATCTTAATTTGCACTCCCTTGAGAGACGTAGAGCGAGGGGCGACCTGATAGAGGTGTATAAGTGGAAGGCAGGGCTAAACAAAGGGGACATTACAAAGGTACTCAAATTATCCAACCAGGAACGACCGAACTCGTAACAATGGTTTTAAATTAGACAAATTTAGATTTAAGCGTGAAATAAGTAAACACTGGTTTGGAAACAGAGTAGTGGATGAATGGAACAAGTTACCAAATATCATCATTAACTTGAATACGCTGAATTGCTTCAAACATTGGTTGGATGCTCATATGAGCAATAGGGGTTGGGTGTGAACGGGACTGCCCAGTATGGGCCAATAGGCCCGCTGCAGTTTCCTCCATTCTTATGTTCTTATGTTACTCGACCTGGTTCTGAACGGTTGGTAGTTCTACATCTGCTACCTTTGAGCATGAATGAGTATATATGTTTTACAACAATCGATACTTCAAGGCTTCAGATCATATATTACATGACTCGGAGTGGATATCGTAAATGGATAACAGTGCCATGCCAGTCATCAACGGGATCTTACATCAAATGGAAGGAGGAATTATTGGGGAGATATTGCAAGATGTGAGAGGTGCTATCATTACCCTAAACAACGAGGGAATTCATAATGCCCAGATAGCAGAGCGAACCCATAGTATCACGATGGGTTAGACACCATGAAACAACTGGTGCCACACTAAAACTTTCAACCACAAACGTCTCACTATAGGTGGATGGGGGATTCTGTTGCCTGCAAGTCTCTTGATTTGAAACCTTATTTCAGTGGGAAACCAATGCAATTTACATATCAGTAAAATGGCAGATCCCATGTAGACTGATGTATTGTAAATTACTGTAGCCTGTTCACTCTAATATCAAGTAGTATTTGCTTAGTCACTCTTCATAAATCAGACATTTTGTGAGCAACATGAGTAGGCATATTGTGTAACTCATTATGAATGAAACTCTGTTAGTACAATGACGTAATGGTGGCATGTCTGTTTTGAGATATCAGTTACAGTTATGATGTTCAGAAGGACTTCCATTTAATGTATATTTCAGTGTTATTGTAATCAGCAGTCAATGGCTTTTTTACAAATGCCTTGTTTCTACCCAGTCCAAGACATACATCAATATAGTATAGATCAGTGGTTCTTAACCTTTTTACTACGCCCCTCTAGGGTGGTCCTTCCCTCCGCCCCTTGCATCTATGAATAAAATTCCCTCCCAGATTTTAAAGAAAAATGAAAAATATTGTGTTTTTAGTCTTTTTATTGAGTATAAATTAATTGAGATACTTGACACTGCTTCTTAGCTACTATAGATCTTGAATGCGTGGTTGAATGCCCAGAGGGTGCACAGCATGAGAAATCCCCTTCAGCGTTCAGCCTGTTTCTGTACTTGGTCTTGACAGCAACGAAGTGGAAAATGCAGCTTCACAAGATCGTGGATCGAACATAGTTAAATCTGAAGAGCTGATGTGAGATCAGAGGGTAAACAGGAAGGTACTTGACCCAGAACGTCTCAAGATCCAGCTCTTTGAAGTCTTCGCCTTGGCTGTGGGTAGAACTTCAACTCAAGAAACTCCTCTTGCGCCATCGAAACGTAGCTACTTCACATTGAAATGGGTTCTGATGAATTTCCAGGCTTCACGCTTCTCATCTAACTCTGGGAAGTATCTGATGAATTCTGTTTTCAAGTCCAGTTAGATGAGTGATTATTTGTTTCTTTAACTCCAGAATCAAGGTTACCGTGAATGAGAGCAGAATCAAGTTACTAAAACTGGCTGTATTTCCTGCTGAATTCGACACTTCAAGTCGAGTTTGGCCATGAAGGTTAAATATTTAATGAAGTGGTGCATGGTGATGTTGATGTTTTCCCTTGTAGTTTAAGTTCCATTCAACGCTTAGAAGATGTCCACCAGGTAAGCTAGAGATAGCTAAGCCTTCAGACTGGAACTTGTCATGGAATCTGCCTTCTGCTTCAAATCAAGAAATATTGCTACTTCTTCTAAGTAGTTCATAAAGCCGTCCAAAGCATGTTCCCATTTGATAGCCATGTTACATTCGTGTGAAAAAGCAGGTTTCATGTTCAGATTCCCATATCCTTACACAGCAGTTTGAAGAGCGACTGTTTAAGGCTCCGGATTTTGATAAAGTTGACTACCTTGACAACCACGTTCAGGACATCCCTCATTTCAGCAGGTAAAGTTCTGGATACTAAGGATTCCACGATGAACTATGCAGTGTGTACCTACAACAGACAGATTTTTTCTCTCACCATTATGGCCGAATCCAGACACAGACCAAGCATGGCTGGAGCTCCATCAGTACACCCCTACCAGCGAGTCCCACAGTTGGTTTTCCTGAAAGAAGGCGATACATCATGAAAAATAGCTGCTGCTGTTGTACAACTTTCCATGGGGTGACAGAACAGCATTTCTCTTTTACACTGTTGCCTGACACGAAGAAGCTTGAGCATACATCAGTAGCCCCAGAGAACACTGGCGATGTCAGTCGTTTCGTCACACTGGATAACCAAAAACAGGAGAATCGTGCCCAATTAGAATTTGATCTTTGATGTCTTGAGACAATTCATCGATCCTTCCCTTGACTATGTCGTTTGATAGTAAAATTTGGAAAGCTTGTTTGCACTATCTTTCCCCAGAGCGAGTTCTGCTGCCGGGTATGCTTGGTTTTATGAGAAACTCTCGATGTTATGACTCTTCTTGCTCTTTGCAATCAACATAGCAGTCTCATAGGAAGCCTCAACAACCTTTGAAGTTTGTTGCCGAAATGCCCACTGCCGTCCAACAACTTGCTTCAAGGAGTGTCTTTTTGTTTCAAAGAATGCCTTGGGCTTGTCAGCTAGAGCAAGTGTGTTGTCCTCAAGTGGCGTTCCAAGCGTGAGGGAGCCGCATTCCATCATTAACTCAAGTCTTATAACATATCACACACTGGGGGACACTCTGTGTCACCCTCGCGGAAGACAATTCAAATCGAATATATTCATCAAGATACTTCTGCTTCTTTGCACTCATTGCGAATTATTTGATGTGCAGTGGACAACACAAATCTGTGAGCAAAACATAAGGCACGTGTAAAGGTAAGATAAAGCATCACCACGTGTTCATGAACACCACAACATCATAATCACAACCACATGGTCAATAACAAACATATGATCGTAAATTTCGTAGAAACATACGTGACTACAATCATACATGATCATAAACACCACCATATCATTAACAAACATCACATGATCATAGAAGCACACATGATTATTAACAAACATCAATGATCTAGCTTGCTGATCATAAGCACCACTACATGATCATAAACACCACCACATAATCATTAAGTAAATATTAACAAACACCACAACATTATAGTAACACATCATGATCATAAACACATGATTATTAAGAAACAAATCAATATCATCATAAATACAACTTTACCATAACCACATATTTACCACCACATGATTTTAAGCACCAACAACTTCTGATAAAATACAAACGGAATTCAAAACTTGCGAATAACAAACAAGAGCAACACATCGTGCAATTCACCAATAAACATAGCTTACTATTTTAGGTAAATATAACAACTGGGATAAAACATACCTCAACAGCCTTTTACTGAATAAATGTGAGAGAAGAAGGTATTGCACACGGACATGTGCAGAAGACTGCAGGAGAGAGCAGGGGCTCATCAGTCACCAACGGGCAGTATACAGGTCCAGGGCGAGTTAACCTTCCCCCCTCATGGGTTTTAGAGGGATGGGAGGGGGTCAATAGAAAATACAGAAAATGGTAAGCCTAAGTCAAAAAAGTAATACAAGCTAAAGTTATGGCGATACTTATGCATTTTCATAAACTTCTCAATATTGCAGCTCTTGTTAAGAGAATAAAACTATAATTATAATTAGAAATTCTACTTTCCCAAGGGCTTACCCCCACAAATTACTGACCCCCAGGTTAAGAACCAATGGTATAGATTAATAAATTTCTTGTTAATTAAAATATATATGAATGGTAAATTATTTGCTTTCATATTCTTATATAGAGTAATGACGATATGTTTTCGCATGTCATGACTTACATACACGATCTCTCCATTTATTAACATAAAATAACATTACTAAAAAAAACATATTAATTTTACTACAGCTACAACCTGGGTCTTATTTTCTTCAGTTTTATATGTAGAACCAGTCAGTCACTGGTTTTGTAATCAACGAAAACAATGCTGTCTCATTTCCTTGTGTGTTTTAATATTCTACGTATTATTAATGAATTGTATTGCCCATTTTGGACACATAAACATTAATTCAATCAAAAAGACATTCAGTAATAAACAATAATGAATCTTTTGTACATAAGAGAAATGACGCTGTTTACATGATTGTGCACGTTGTCTGAACGTTGGTGGGCCGTTCAAACGCGTTGAAATTAAGTTTCCGCCATCAAAATTTTTAATTGCTTTGTTCTTTTGTGTGTTCAAATAAAAAACGTCGAATTAAAAACTCGCGAAATTTGAGAAGCTACTGTAAGACATTTAACCCTTCAATATGTCTTCAAAGAGACCATGAAGCAGAAAGTGGTGCTAGTGCTTCCAAGCATAAGCACAAGTCACTATCTATCCAGAAAAAGGGTGAATTTCCATGGTCCGTAAATTTCCATGGTCCGGCACCTGTCAGGTCCCGAGGTTGCCGGACTAGAGAGGTACAACCTGTACCAGTAATAGAATTAACAAAACATTAATTATAAACTAAATACAGTGGTCCCTCGGTTAACGAGCGCCTCGGTTAACGAGTTACCTTCCATAAGATCCTTAACTTCGGTTAACGAGTTTCTTACGAGCCGACCTCAACATGTTTTCGCTTGCATTTGGCGGTCCACCAGCTGTAGTATAAGTCCGCCAATACAGTAATCGGTTCTAGGGCTTATATTCCTTACCATTTTAGTAAATATCAAGAAGTTTATACTATTCAATAATTTTAAAAGTTTAATAACGTTTTTAGTCATTTTAACAATTATTGAACATGATTGAAGGTGAGGAAACTAGTTTTTCGCACCATCCAGCCTGGCAACACACGAACCAGGCGGCAGTCTCTCTATCTTTTCAGTGGAGGTAACATCTTGCTTGAGACTCTCTTCAACTAAACGCTTTTTTCTGTGTTTGCAAGCAAATTATTGGTCATTTTGAAATTTATTTTACATGTTGACATTATATACTGCAGTGCAGTGTTGATTTAAAGAAAATAATCTTGAATTACACCAAGAGAACTAAAATTTTATGGGTGAAATGGCACCATGGGGTGGCTTCTCTTCCACCCAATACCTTCTCTTCTCCCTTCTCCTCCACCCCCATTTCTAATTCCCATCATCATCATCATCATCATCATCATCCAGGAGCCTTCCTCAAAGTAAGTGTACTTTTCTACCTTTTGTTAATTTAGGCAATTTTCGGTGAGCTGGAACCAATTGCCCAAAACCCATTGAAACATGGTTTGGTTAACGAGCAACCTTCTAGAGCAGTTTGGTGCTACTTAACCGAGGACCATTGTATCTTATAAAAATTCCAGCAATGTAAATTATATTCTCCCATGTCACTTCTGTGCCATTTTATAAACAAAAAACAAAACCTCAATCTAAAGGACATAAATAAACAAGTAAATACTTCACTAGACCTTCGGGGCCAACTGTCAAACAGCACCTCAACTCCCCTCTCTCTTCCCCATCTGCCCAGCCAGGGTATTAGGCTTACAGTTTTTATCTTATATAATATCTCAGACTAAAGTTAGGAGAAAATAAATTGCATTGCTGGAATCCTTGCAAGACAGCGAATAATTTGAATATAAACGTCATATATTTTGCACAAGAGATAAAAATTTTAGCCCTTTGTAATAAAATTAATTAGAACATGACGGTTCAGTGACATTTTATACGAGAAAAACTTAGTCACTCTTAAGGACAGATAAATAAATAAGTACTAGACCTTGGCATCAACTGTCAAAAATATCACCTCAACCCCACCCCCCCCCATCCTTCCATCAGCTGATCGCTAGTAAACAGACCATTTCACGTCCCATACTTTTAGCTGTGTTGATTTATGAGTGTTTGTTTTAACCTAATACAGTGGTCCCTCGGTTAACGAACACAATTCGTTCCACAGAGTCATTCGTTAACCGAAAATTTTGATAACCAAATCCATTATTTCAATGGGATTTTGGGTAATTGGTTCCAACTCACAGAAAAGTTCATACAAAGTAAGTAAAAATGCTTAAAGTTAGAAACACTCCTAAAAGTCCCCTAAATCGCCCTTAAATCACTATATACAGTCGGCCCTTAACATACGCGAGGGTTAGGTAACAGAGATACCCGTGAATGTTAAAACCCGTCTTTGCCCCCAAAAAACCCCTGGCCCCCATGTCCTTATTACCATATATACCTGTGTGTAGTTCGAGTTTTTAAGACCAAATTATTTGGCAAAAAATAGGGGGTCGACCTCTAAACGGGTAATAGTTTTGTTAGGTTGAAAAATATTTACCAGTAACTACCAGTAAACAATGGAAACGACGCACCAACGCACCACCAGCTGTGAGTGTCGGTACAGTTGCCAAATGCATGGTATGGTAGCACAGGACGATGTAAAAGAAAGTACTCATTTTTTAAAGTATATTTATAGATACTGTACATAAATTTTTGTTCATTATATTTGAAACATCAATCTTTGTTAATTAAATTTGAAACAAAAGAAAACTACGATACCGTATGGAAATGTAATACTTTTGCTGAAATGACGTCATTACAGTGGAAAGTGGGATAAAATCATGAAGAAAACAATGACTTTCGCTTTCTTTCGTTGTTCCAAAGATTTTACCGTGATCGCTTTTCGAATGGTTTTCAGTTAAAAAACTGTTGTATTACAATAACATTATATCCTAATTCACTTGAATAAATACTACGATAGCAGATTTCTCAATATTTTCATGAAAATCCATCAAAATGATTTTCCTTGTCATCGTCTTCAGCACACAGTTGCCAGTTTCAAGATTTTCCGTTTAAAATTTTAAGTTACCGAGTATTTCTTTTCCCAAATCGTTTTACAATACTGGATGTAAAACAGTTTACTATTGCAAACCCGACAGAAAAAAAAAATTAACAAATGGAGATGCCAAAAATGTAAAAAAAAAAATGCTGTGTCTGACTTGCAACACTGTTGGTAGGGTCAGGTGGTTCTAACGGCATCCTGCCAGCACCCGGTAATCAAATTTATAACAGTGTCTAACCTTAATTACTGTAGTTTATCTGATGTAGGCAATATGAAGTAAAAAATACCAATTAAAGTGAGAAATTGGAAGAGAATAAACAAGAAAGATGTCATTGGGCTATTTTTGGTAAGGCTGAGGAGAGGTACAGTGACCCCTCGTTTAACGAACGCCTCGGTTAACAAAATTTCGGTTAACGAACTGCCTTTCATAAGGATCTTCAATTCGGTTAACGAACAAAAATTCGGTTAACGAATTTCTTACGAACCGACCTCAACATGTTTTCGCTTGCACTGACCGGGCAACAAGCTTTAGTATCAGTCCGCCAATACATTAATCGGTTCTAGGGCTTAAATTCCTTACTATTTTAGTAAATATCAAGAAGTTTATACTATTCAAAAATTTTAAAAGTTTCATATTCAATTTTTTGGTCATTTTAACAATTATTGAACATAATTGAAGGTAAAGAAACTAGTTTCTGGCGTGCCATCCAGCCTGTTAACACACCAGACAGGCGTTAGTCTCTCTCTGTTTTCACTGGAATGTAACATCTTGCTTGAGACTCTTCAACTAAACGCTTTTTTTCTGTGTTTCCAAGCAAATTATTGGTCATTTTGAAATATATTTTACATATTGACAATATATAATGCAGTGCAGTGTTGATTTAAGAAAATAATCTTGAAATACACCAAGAGAACTAAAATTTTATGGGTGTAATGGTGCCATGGGGTGACTTCTCTTCACCCCAATGCCTTCTCTTCTTCCTTCCTCCACCCCCCATTCTAATTCCCATCATCATCATCACCATCATTCAGGAGCCTTCTACATACACACCTCAATGTAAGTGAACTTTTCTACCATTTTTGTTGAATTTAGGAAATTTTCGGTGAGCTGGAACAAATTACCCAAAAACCCATTGAAACAATGGTTTCGGTTAACGAACTTTTCGGTTAACGAACGACCTTCTGGAACTGATTGAGTTCGTTAACCGAGGGGTCACTGTACCAGCTGTTTGGTCTTTTTGGCGAGTCACGCACATATCCGTACTGGTACTTGTTTGGTGTCTTCTGTATTTTTAAAAATGAATACTTGTAAATTAAAAGTACCGTAACGTTGTATTACGTATATACAGTTAACCCTCACTTTATGCGGTTAATGTAACCCGGAGGATTACCGAGGAAGCGAAAGCGTAAAGTGAATAACATAACATATGGGATTAATTGAAATGGAGTCAGGCCGATCCCAAACTCCACTTTTTGACGACACATAACTATGTTAGTAAAAATAACATCTTAATTTTATGATGGTACATGCACACAATTAATA
Source organism: Homarus americanus (assembly GCF_018991925.1). Lineage (NCBI taxonomy): Eukaryota > Metazoa > Arthropoda > Malacostraca > Decapoda > Nephropidae > Homarus > Homarus americanus. The sequence goes on from NW_024737097.1 coordinate 240,794, forward strand.
CAAGAGAAATAGAAATACAGTCGCCAAGTTAATGTCCATTCAAATAATGGACACGACTCCCTCCCTCTCACACTACACTGCGGCTCTTCCCTCTCAGAAATTTTGGGAAAACCAGGTATAGTAATAAATAATACCTCAAACTAAAGTTAGGATAATATAATTGACATTGCTGGATTCCTTGTAAGACCAGGAATATTTGAATATAAATGTCATATATTTTCACAAAGATAACATACTTACTCAGATTAAACATTTTATCTAAAAATTTTATGTCTAATGCAAAATATATGATGTTTATATTCAAAATGATCACCAAATTGTAAGAATTCCAGCAATGTAAATTATATTCTGGCCGGGTAATTTGTATAGATTTTATGAGCTAAAACAAATATCTTCAGTTAATAAAAAAAAAAATATTCTTCACGACACTATCTGTCAATCAAAGTACTCCACCTTGCCTTCCCCCTCTTCCAACCCATGTCAGTCCCAACCCTCCCCCCCCCCCACCAATCCTCCCTTCAAGAGATGTTGGGTGAAAATTTAGATTTAACATTTTGTATTAAATAATACCTCAGATTAAAGTTAGGATAATATAATTGACATTGCTGGATTCCTTGTATGACCAGGAATATTTTGAATATAACGTCATATTTTGCACAAAGATAACATACTTACTCAGATTAAACATTTTATCTAAAATTTTATGTCTAATGCAAATATATGATGTTTATATTCAAAATGATCATCAAATTGTAAATTCCAGCAATGTAAATTATATTCTGGGCAGTAATTTGTATGAATTTTATGAGCTAAATTAAAATCTTCAGTTAATAAAAATAAATAAATATTCACACGGTAACAGATGGTCGGTTAGCGGCCTCCCTCCCTCCCCACCAACGTCCCTACTAGATAAATGTGTGGGAATACCAGACTGTTTACCTTTTAGTAATAAATAATAAATCAGACAAAAGTTAGGATAATATAATTGACATTGCTGGATTCTTGTGAGACCAGGAATATTTTGAATATAAATAACATATATTTTGCACAAAAGATAACATATTTACTCAGAGTAAACATTATATCTAAAATTTGTATGTCTAATGCAAAATCTATGATGTTTATATTCAAAATGATCATCAAATTGTAAGAATTCCAGCAATGTAAATTATATTCTGGCCGGATAATTTGTATGAATTTTATGAGCTAAATTAAAAAAAATTATACTTCACCGTGTAAAGGGGTACACCCACCGCGGAATGTGAGCATCCTGGGTTCTGGCAGGGCACCGCGTAAACGTGGAAACGCGGAATGTGGGACCGCGTAAAGTGAGGGTTGACTGTACAAACTTGTTATATTTCAGGAAAATAAAAAGCAAGAAAATAAGAATATACCGGTAAACACAATTTCAATGTACGCTAAAATTAAAGGCTGCTTAAGAAGGGCCGATGCAAAAACAAAGCCTCTGCGACCAGGGCTCTGCCGTATCAGCTAGACGGTACACGTGCTTTTCGAATCGTTTTCAGTTAAAAAACTGTTGCATCACAAGTGAATTAGGATAGAATATTATTGTAATACAACAGTTTTTAACTGAAAACCATCAACGATTCTGACAACATCTTTTGAAGAAAGAAGCGAAAGTCATTGCTTTGGTCACGATTTTATCCACTTTCCACTGTAATACGTCGTCATTTCAGCATAAATATTACATTTCCATATTCTCAGAAATAAAAAGTAGTTTGCAAACGCATATGTATTTAAATGTAAATTAGGATAAACTACATGAAAACAAAAGACTTTACCTAACCTTCTGATGTTCAAGATATGTTTTCGTTTTTTAATAGTTTTCGGTTAAAATTCTGAATAGTGATATTCTATTCATACTGTGCTTCATATAATACATTCACGGAAATGTAATATTTTTGCTGAAATGACGATCGTATTACAGTGGAAAGTGGGATAAAATCATGACGAAAGCAATGACTTTCGCTTTCTTACGTTCAAAAGATGTTCCTGTAATCGCTTTTCAAATGGTTTTCAGTTAAACAACTGTTGTACAGTGGGGTATGCTATAAGACGGATCCTACTACGAATATTCCTATAACGAACGGTTTTACCTATAAAATTGAGAATGCTATAAGACACAACTAGTACAATGAATGCGGATGAATACGGGACTATTTCGCCTGGGCGCATGAATATTGTTGTACCGTGACCCACAACAAGAGCAGCAAGGCGCCATCTTTGTCTCATTATTGTAGTGCACCACTGTTATTGTTGAAATTTCATCTTTTGATGTGGAAATAGAGTTATTTGTATAAATATTTTTGTTATACAAGCGTACAATTGTGACAATGAATCGTCCCAAAAGCGGTGAGAAAGCTCATAACTTCGTGAAAACTGAAGAAATCATAAAATGAGGATGGAACAAGCATTGCAAAACTTAGTGATGAGTATGGGATGGCTAAATCTGACTATATGTACGATTTAAAGAATAAAGAAAGAGTTGAAAACTGCATGCAAGTGGCTAAAGGGAATCTCTAGACTTACCAAAAGCAAGGTGTAATGTGATTGAGGAGATGGAAAATTTACTCTTAGTGTGGATAAAGAGAGAAAGACATGGCAGGTGATAGCATTAGTGAAGCTATAATTTGTGAGAAGGCCAGACAATTGTTTGAGAGACCTTCAAAAGCCAAGACTCCCAGTGCAAGTGATAGTGATGTGCCAGTATTTTAAGCGGTACCAAGAAATTGGTTTACTGGTTTTCAGAAGGAGAAATAAAATACATAGTGTTGTGAGACATGGTGTTGATGCTGCTAGTGCAGATAAGAGGAAGCAATAGAACACCATGACTTTATTTTTTGAATATTATTAAAAAAGAGGGAGGCTTTGTTTCTCAGCAAGTATTAACTGTGATGAAACTGGACTTTTGGAAAAAAAAATGCCTGCGCCGTACATACATTACCAAGGAGAAACTTCTGTCCCTGAGCCTGCAGCAATGAAAGACAGAGCTTACCCTCCTTCTTTGTGCTAATGCTTCTGAGTGACTGCAAAATAAGCCACTCCTTGTGTACCATGCAGAAACCCCAGAGCTTTAAAAAAAAATTAGGAACACCCACCTTGGTGTTATGTAGTCAAACCCAAAACCTTGGGTGACCAGAAATTTATTCTCTGAGTGGGTGATTGAGGTGTTTGGACCCAGTGTTCAGGAATACCTCAGGAGAATAATCTTCCACTGAAAGCTTTGTTGATGGACAATGCCAGCCACCCTCCTAATTTGATGGTTGAATTGCCAGAGAGTTCAACTTCATCACTGTATGCACTTCTTGCCACCCAACACAACACCTCTCATCAGCCCATGGATCAACAGGTAATTTCTAACTTTAAACTGTACACAAAGGCACTGTTTAAAGAAAATGTTTTGCGTCCACTTCTTCCAGTGATGTTAGCAGAAGGAATTTTGGAAAGAGTCACTTCAATATAGCAGGCAGCTGTTTTTAATTACCTCAGCCTGGAAAGAGGTTACTGTGGTGTCTTTGTGCTGCTTGGAGGCCATTGTGGCCTGAATGTGTCCTTCAAGAGACTTTGAAGGCTTCAAAGAGATTAGAAGAAGAGGCTGTTGTTCATGAAATTGTGTCTCTGGGCAATTCCATGGGCCTGGAAAGTGAATGATGATGATGTTGAGGAGAGTTAGTGGAAGAGCACAGTAGAACTGTCCACTGAGGAGCTGCTTGAGCTTCTAAGAGGAAAATGAGACACTGAGCGGGCTTAACTTCTGAGAGTCAGGGGAGGGAGGGAGGACAAGGAAAGCCGCATCATTCCAGCCAAAGATCTCAAGGATCGCGTTCTTTTGCTGGAGCAAGCTGTCCAAACTTGCTGAGGACTATCATCTGATGTTGGTTCTGTGCAAAGGCCATCAGTGTGTTTAATGACAATTTTATGAACTACTTTTGGAAGGTCCAGAAATCAGGTTGAAGCAGCCAACCCTGGATTCCTTCTTCTAAGGTGACAAGTGCCTTAAGACAGTCACCAAGAGGGCTAGGAAGGATGACTCCTCTCCTTCCACCTCTTCTCCATAATTACTCTCCTCCCCCCCCTCCTCCTCTGCCTCCTGTCTGCATGCTGAACAACACTAAAGGTAAGATAAAATTACCGTATTTTACATTAACCACAGAATTTTTTCCAGTGTTAGGTGGTTGTATTTGGGGGCCTGGAGCGGATTAGTGCTATGTGAGCAGGGTTCTGGAACCAATTGAAGATTATAGCATACCCCACTGTATTACAATAATATTCCTCTAATTGACTTGAATAAATACTTGACCGTAAATATACAATATTTTTGTTGAAACTACTCGCGTTTCAGTGTAAAGTGTCGTAATAATAAATGGTAACAATTTGCCTTGGCACTCGGTGTTTCAGGCACGGTGAGCCTCAGTTTATAGGACGATAGGCGTTTTTCTGAAGGTTTTGTTATTCCATTACCTCAAAAACTTGGGTCAACCTATAAACAAGGAATATCATAAATTAACGATTTTTTGTAAAAATCAGGTTTACTCTAATGCTGATGTCAACAAAGCGTGGTTACAGCGAGACTGACTGAGTGAGAGTGCGGGTTGGCGTAGGCGTGTGGTGAGTGGCAGGGCAGTGTCTTGGCGCCGTGTGTTGAATGCTTCAATTACTTCAATGACCAGAATATTCCTCCAGGGCAATCAGGGATTTGCAATCCTGTATATGCTAAACCCACGTATGTGAAGGGCCGACTGTATATACACTCTTTTCAATCACTACTGTAATGTGATACAGATGATTAATTTTTATCTTTTGTAAAATATATTATGACTGTAGATATATGAGACGAATATGCCTGTAATATGTAACTCTGTACTATTGCATTACTGATTCAGGTCTCTATTATATGTTTTATAATCACACTCCTTGTCACAAGTGTTAGTTCATGCTTTGGGCACAGCATACTTGGCTATCTGGCATGTCTCAGAAAGAAGGCTCTAGAGATTCAAGACAGGGCTGTTTACCTTGTCTCAACTCCTTTGTGTTTGTACCAGGAATAGAACTTACGGACTTGACATCAGAGTGTTTCCTTTACCCCTGAGTGCAAGGACCACCTGAGTATTATCATACATGGCGCAGTGTTTAGCTGGGACATCATGTTATTCAGAATTGGAGTGGACACAGAATATCTCTCGGAGCCGCCATCTTGTCAAAGCTCCTCTTGTCAGTTGGATCTCGGTGGCGATACCTCAACACGATATTCCTGGATTTACAGTGCAGTGTTGTGAAGTGCTTTTTCAGTGTTGTGTGTGCCCTTTAGTGTCTTTAAAGTGTTTCCCGATTGTTCCTGCACTTTTACAAAAGGGGAGCCTTTTTAAGAGCTATGGGAGAGCTCAAGTTTGACATCCATCCCGTTCAGCTGTCTCGACCAGCGCGAGTGTCTGTGCCAGCGAGGAGTTGCTGCTAACCGCCAGCCAGCTAGCCAGCCTGCCCAGAGTACAGAAAACACGAACAAGCGCACACACACACACACACAGGCGGCTACCAGATATCTTCCATTTAAGAGCGATTGCTCTTCTGCTCACTTATTAATTACAGTAATTGTGAGAGAAATAAACCAGACATATGGAAGATCGCAGGAATTTATTGGGTTTTCTTCAGATGCCAACAAGCCCAACTTCAGGCGGATGTCGGTGCAGTGAAGTGGACTCCAAGTGGATCGGGAAGTGGATCAAGCGGCCCCACCCACCCTTAGCCCCACTACACGCGTCCATAATCCTGGCACAGGTGTCGACTTCCTTCATTTAATTCAGTTTTGGAAGAAAGGAAACGACGACAAGACGACATCAGGAGGCGACAGGAAGGCGAATGAGCAGGCGTGAAGAGAATCTGAAACATCAACAAAGAGAAAATGCCCAGGTTCAGTGCCATTGTCGAGTTATTTGGCACCTGTTAACCTTCAACGCTACTACACCTGCTCTTCGTCCCACAGGTGCACCTGCAGGTCCTCTTCAACTTCTTTGCCCCCACAGAAAGCACTCGCTCAGATTCCCGCCACTCCAAGCTGATGCCTCGTTCCAGGTATTCCGTGAATGAGGCGTGTCGGAGGTGGGACGATTGATACGATGATGGTCGATTTATCAAGGTTGCCTAGGGAGAAACAGCTGTCCAGATGAGGATGTGTCTCACCCTAGAGGCGCAACGTATCCTGGAGCACACCCTGCAAATTCCCACAACACAGACAAGACTGTGAAGGGGCGTCTTGGATGCTCTGAAAAACATATCAAGGGTCTCCATAGCAGAGAAGCTCTCCGTGGGAGAAGAACTTCTCAGTTAGCTTAGCTGGAGGGTGAGTCGTTGCCGATTTTTGCGTGCGACTCCAGGCATCGCTGAGGAGGTTGGCGTTTGTCCTGGGAACTGGATTGACTTGTGAGGAAACAGCTGAAGATGATTATCCTCATGGGCGTGCGGAGACGAAAAGAGCTAATTCAGAAGCTTATCTCCTCGACACTGCCTCTTCTCTACAGGATGTTGTCACCACCTGCGCTCTTACAAGCCACCAGAAGTGCGACTTCTGCCATTAAGGTGCTCCATCTAACCAGCTGTGTGCCATCTCCGCATATAAAAGAACAAAAGGGCATTGACCGGACTTCAGCTTCACATCCGACTTCAGCTTCACATCTGACTTCAACCATCAATCTTCAGCATCACTTCAGACTTAGAGCGCCAGGTGTTCCACTGCCAGTATTGTGCTCGTCGGCATGGTTCTGAATGCCCTGCCGCTGACAGCACCTGCAACTGTGGCCGTGGTGGTCATTCAGGCTAGAACACAAGTGCCCTGCCAACAAGCAGCTCAAGCCGCTCCTGTACATTGGACACTATGACAAATGCTGTCAGTCAAAAGAAAGAAATAATACTACTTGCAGAGTCTCAGGCGGCGAAGAACAAGGCGCTGTTGTCGGCGTGGGATCTCTTCTTCCCCTGTCAATGAACACCTCAGCCCATCTGTGTTCACCTGTCATACGGCGGCGTTACATCCCACGTATCAGATGCTTCCTGACACAGGTGCGGACGTCACAGTCATCGGCACAAGACACCTCGGAAATATTCTGCGGATCCCTGGGCAGCTTAAACCACCGTCAACTTCTACAAACGCTCACTTGAACGGTTTCTACAATGGCACCTGCTCTGTGGGTACATTTCAGGCTACCCTCACCCTAGGTAAGCAGTCATGTTCTGCCAGGATTCCAGGTCCACAAAGGTGTTCAGATGCCACTACTGTCTTGGCCACTGTCAAGGGTTGGCCATAATATCTTCAGACTTCCTAAGCCAATTCTGGAAATAAAACATGTCAACAGGTGCAAAGGCTGCCCCTCCACCCAATACGTCTGCCTTCTGCAGCCAGGAGTTCTTCCTACTGCAATTCAAGGACGTGCTTTGGTTTCCAAAAGGAGGGCCTCAAAGGCCTTGTCCTCAAGCCAATGGCCTGGCTCCCCATGAGAAATTCACCTGAAGGATGACGCAGTACCTTTCGCCAACCACACCCAGACAGATACCCTTCGCTTTCGAGCCAAGTTAAGAAGGAACTTCGACTCTATGGTAGCAGGGGATCATTAAGCCTGCTAGTGGCTTGACCCTCGAGTTGAAATTGTCACCCCATGAAGTAACAATCGCCAAGAACATTACTTACTGGAGTTAAGTATCACCGTCCTGACCTCACCAAAGCTAGATAAGTCAAAGTTTCCAGCCCGACCCACCCTTCACCGGCACCGCCGCGCCCCATATGCAGTGTGGACCCGAAGGCAGGTACTTTACTACAGCAGATGCCTTATGGTGCGGCAGATGGAACTTGCGGAAGAAGATCAGCACCTCACGGCGTTCATCACACTGCAATGCGGCCCGTTCCAGCTGCAGAGGACCTATGGGTTTTCGCGGCTACTGGCGATGCTGCTGCCTCCGTGGTGACATGGCCCTTCAGGGTGTGGCGAACTGTGTCAAGGTCATCGACAGCGTGCTCCTATATGGCGAGATTACTCCGGCGCATCTTGAGCATATTCACCAGATGCTCTGCCAGGTGCGCAAGAAATGCGGTATCACCCTCAGCAAAAGGACAAGTTTGTGGTGCATACTTTCGTGTGAACTTCTGTGGGTACACCCTCTCCAGGCAAGGGCATCTCATTTGATCCTGGAAGGTCAAAAGCGCGATCAGTTTCCCCAACTTCTGCCAACCTGACCGACCTCCGGCTCGTTCATGGGCCTGGTAAACCAGTTGGCTGAGTCACCCCGACATCGCTGCTGCAGCACAGCCTCGCCCCTATTGAGCCCCAAGAGAACATTCACCTGGACAGCTGACCGTGATGGTATTCCGTCGCGTCAAGAACAGCTCTCCTTAGCCACCTGTTCTTGCTTCCTTCGACCCGGCCCTGCCAGTGTCCTCAGACTGATGCCTCCTCGCCTCTACGGGATTGGATATGCTCTGTTACAGGACCACGGCAATGGGCGCCTTCGTCTGGTTCAGTGTGGCTCTGGTTTCTACTGGCCTTGAGACTCACGTACGCCACCATCGAACTGGAGCTGTTAGCGCCGTCACAGGCCATGTCCAAATGGGATTGTATCTGATCGGCCTACAACACTTCAACCTCATGACGGATCATCGGCCACTCATCGATCTGAACCACTACTCGCCCAGATGCGGTGAGAATCCCCGCCTCAAAGCCTTAGGAGAAGATCTGCGCCCCTACCTCTTCACAGCTATGTGGCGTGCTGAGCAAGCTGCTCCATCCCTGATGCTTTGTCACAGCCCCAGTCAGCCACCCACACCAGAGGACGAGATCGCATGTGCTGATGCTGCTGCACACCTCAGGACGTGAGCCGTGAACGTCATCTCAGAAGAGTCTCCACGCGGGATACCGACAGGACTCTTCAGGAACTCCGAACCCACGGCAGGCGGACCCCGCCGTACATCCGTCTACTGAACTGCGTGACACCGAGGATTTCCCTCCAACTTGATGCGACTTACACAGCTCTTTACTCCCATACTGGAAGATGCGGGGCGACCTCTATGCTGGTGACCTCGTCTTTATGGAGCAAGAGTTGTGGTTCTACCGCCACTCGCCGCCGCACCTTCTAGCCCACCTGCGACAGCCACGGGGGGTGTGGAAGCTACAGTGTGGCGTGAGGATAGTATTTTTGGCCAGGGATGCGACTCCGACATCGCTAGTTCCGTTCAAGTCTGCGAGCCATGCCGGGTGCTGCAGCCTAGTCAGCAGCGAGACCCCTCATGAACAACGACAACCCTCTGAGGCCCTTTGAGTCCGTCTCTGCGGATTTCTTCGTTGTGGCGGGAAAGTCCTTTCTCGTCATCGCCGACCGGCTCAGGGTGGCCTGTTGTCAGTCCCTGCGGAGGCAACACTACTGCCTCTCATACAGTCGTATGTTCTTTCGCTACTTCCGGGAAGTGGGTGTCCCTCTCACCTGAGAGTTTGTGGCGGGCCCAGTTCACCCTTAACGACTTCGAGGACTGCATGGAGGCGATGGGAGTTCATCATGTAGTATCCTCATACATTATCCCCAATCCAATGGACATGCCGAGGCTGCCATAGTCGTCAGCATCATCCTCAAGGCCCGGCACCCTCAGGCAGCATTGACTGTGAGAAGTTTGACGGGGTTTATTGGAATTGCGAGGAATGCCCTAACTTCACGGAGTCGCTCCCAGCACAGATGTTATGCAGCACCCACTACGGTCATGTGTCCTGCCCATCTGAGTCCTTCTCGGGGTGGCAGGCCAAGACAGAGGACTTTCTGCGTCGTCGTGCGGCCGCCCGTGCTGACCAGGTAAAGGCACTGTGCGATCAGCTTGCCTTGACCTCTTCCCAGGTTGAGTATCGGGCAAACAGTTCGGGTTCAAGACCCGGCGTCTCACCCGTTGGGACAAAGGTCGGGGTTGTCATGGGCTGCGGCAAGACCAGGGATTCACAGTCCGTCTCTAGTGGTCGGGTATGGTGGGCGGGTCGCCGCTTCCTTCGTTCAATACCGTCCCCAGTGGTGAACCCCTCCCCACATCCCTGTGAACCCTTGCTTGGACGAGAAAAGTAAGTCCTCATTCAGTGACCCCCAGTTTTTCCCACGTCACTCTCAAAGGCTCCTGGAAAAGAGTCCGCTCGGGTACTCTGGCGTGAGGGGGAGGAGGTGTGATATATGAGGCGAATATTGCTGTAATAATAACTGTACTATTTTACCATTATTGATTCAGGTCTCTGTATTATATGTTTTATAATCATACTCCCTTTTTGTCACCAAGTGTTAGTTCAGGCTTTGGTACATGCACGCTGTCTGTGCCTGTCTTGAGAGAGAAGATACCAGAGATTCCATATTGGGGCCAGCTGTTTACCCTTGTCTCAACTCCTTTGTGTTTGTACCAGGAATAGAACTTACGGACTTGACATCAGAGTGTTTCCTTTACCCCTGAGTGCAAGGACCACCTGAGTATCATACAATGACGTTTATATTCAAAGTATTCGCTGTCTTGCAAGGGTTCCAGCAATGCAAATTATATTCTCCTAACTTTAGTCTGTGATATTATATAAGATAAAAACTTAAAGCCTACTGTATAAACACCAAACCCTTGGGAGGGGTGGGAAGGAGGGGTGAAAGTGACATGTTTGACAGTTGGCACCTAAGGTCTAGTGAAGTATTTATTTGTTTATTTATGTCCTTTAGATTTAGTTTTTGTTTTTTGCTTATAAAATGTCATAGAAGTGACCGGGGAGAATATAATTTACATTGCTGGAATTCTTATAAGATAGTGATTAATTTGAATGTAAACATGCTATAGTTTGCACTAGATAACAAATTTTAGAAATAATTTTGTACATTAATTTGATTACATGTAAAGTTCAGCTTTTGCCTTAGGACAGTGTATGCATGTAAATGAGTTTCAATAAATGAATAAAGTTACATATATCGAGCCAAAAATAATAGTTGAAAAACTTTATGTAGACGGAGCTTGGATGGCTAAATTTTAGAATGACCAATAATTTTAATATAAAAAATGCACAAATATTAAAGAGCACAATTTTCTTGATATTTACTCCACTGGAAACGAATGCAAACATAGAACAGATTACAGGTTGACAACCCTTTATCCGAAATTCCAAAAACCGAAAAGCTCTGAAAACCGAAGAAAAAAAATTGTGGAGTAATTATTATTATTATTTTTTTTTTTTTTTTAGCCCACCCGGGCACAGGTCACTGACCCACATTGGGGCCTGGGGGGTGAAAATGTAATAGTAATAATAATTATAATAATAATAATAATGATAATACAGTACAGTAGTACCCAGATTTACGCGGTCAATTGAACCCACAGGGTACCATGAAAGTGAAAACCGCGTAAAGTGAACAACAGAACATATGGGATTAATTCCAATAGAGACAGGCCCGACCCCCAAACTCCACTTTTTCCGACACAATACCTATGTTGTAGTGAAAATAACATCTAAATTTTATGATGGTATGCTCACAATTAATATTTAAGAGAAATACAGTCGCCAGGTTAATGTCCATTCAAATAATGGACTCACCCCCTCTTCCCAGCTCACTGGCCCTTACCTCTGCTAGAAACGATTGGGTGAAACACGTTAGTAATAAATAATACCTCAGACTAAAGTTAGGATAATATACAGGTCCCTCGTTAACTTAACTCAATCCGTTCAGGTCGTTCGTTAACCTAAACGTTCGTTAACCAAACCATTGTTTCAATGGGTTTTGGGTATTGGTTCCAGCTCACCTAAAAATTTCCTAACTTCAACAAAATGGCGAAAAATTTTACTACTTTGAGGTGTATGTAGAAGGCTCCTGGATGATGGTGACAGGATGCATTTGAAGTGGAGGAGAAGGGAGAAGAGAAGAAGTGGAGGTGGAGGAGAAGCATTTTAATGTTTCTGAAGGTGAGTCACCTTCCATGGAAAAAACAAGTCGTAAAACCTCTGGACTGGCTAAGATTCTCCAATTTCATGAACATCTCTCCTTCTTGAAGTGGAAGGCCAGGCTAGCATATCTTGTTCTCTGCCTTTTACTGAAGAAAGTGTCACTGTGGTTCAGGGGCATCTGTCCTCCCTTACCATTAACTTATGTTTAAAGAAGGAGAATCACTGAGTCCTCAACATGACACAAAGTTAGTTCAGTTTTTTCCACTTCTGGTGCTTTTCAGCTGCCCTGAACTTCCCAGTGGTAAATCACATCTTTCAACTGGGTTTAGCTTTGACATATGGTCATCACTTTCACCTCTCCCCCACCACTGTCAGCCCCACCGTAATATCTCATCCAGTTCCTTCCAAGTCATTAGGGAGTAAGTCTCCTCATGAGATATCACAAGCTCTCCACACTCTTCTCTCCACTTCAAGACCCACTGACTGACCAATGGACACAATCTCCTTGGTCCAACTCTGAAACATTCCCTAAATCCCCAAATCATGGACTACTGATGGCCACAGTGCTTTTGCATGAAGAATTGAGGGTTCTATTGAGATTTCTGCCATGATGATTATTATCAATTTTATGTTTCCAGGACGCGAATTGTGTCTTCCAGAACTGTTTCAGTGTTAGTTCAGGATCAATGGAAGTTGCCTGATGACACCTCCTAAACATTTTCTCATGTACAACTTTGAAGTTATGATCACATTTCTGGTCCATTGGCTGTATGAGGATGTAGTGTTTGAGGCAAAACAACACCTCTTCACAAAGTCAAATTTTATACTCCAAATTTCTAAAAGGTCAGGGCTCATGACCCAGGAGCATTATCCATGAGGAGAAGAGCCTTGAAGGAAGTTTATTGGTGGTTAGGCAGTTCTGACAGAGGGGCAAACACAACAACAGCCCATTCATTAAAGAACTGTTCTGTTCACCCATGCCTTACGGGTTGGACTTCAATAAACTCCAAGTATTTACCTACCACTTTCTGCTGCTTGAACACCCTGGGTTTCAGGAGTGTAGATACATAGGCTTCCTAGCCTGAAATCCCCGAAGCTGGCACCAAGCAATAGAGTGAGACTGTTCATGGGCTTATGCCCAGGTAAAGAGACTTCATCCTTGGTGATGAATGCTCCTTTGGGCATCTTTTTCCAGAACAAGCTCCAGTTTCAATAACAACATTGAACACTTGCTGTGGAAGATAATTTTCTCCATCAGTTTTTAAATTCACTAAAACTTTGTTGCCCCTTCTTTATCAAAGCACTAGCAGCTTCACCGCGGCCTAACAACACTTAAACAAACAATTTCTTTCTTTTAAATTTTCAACCAGCCTTGCTAGTCCAAAAATCTTCAAATTTGGTTCCTGAAGAACCAGGTTGATCTTGTCTTTAAATGTTCATAAATCTCCCTGGCTCTTTTCACAAATGAAATCAACGAAACCGAATTTTCATCTGTTTTTCCCTAATCCGATGAGATAAGGTCCTCAGTTTCTACGATTAGGGATCTACTTTAAACACTCTTGTAGATTTGTCTCTCAATGCTCACTCTTTAAATTTGTCTTTTAGGCAAGAATTGCTCTATTACAGTTGATGTGCCGATATGCCATATTTTGGTGACATGATTATTTAATAATTTTGTTCTCGTGTTTTTATTATTTCCTGCTTTATTTGGATTGAAATCACTTTTCTTGATCTCTAGGCCCCATGCTGGATTCAAACAATGGCAACATCGTATTTTTCAAAGTTAAACTAGCTGTAAATAAAGAATATTTTCTTTAAAGTAACACTGCATCTGCACTATATATATATTGTCAATATGTAAAAATAATTTCAAAATGACCAATAATTTGCTTGGAAACACAGAAAAAGCGCTTATTGAAGAGAGTCTCAAGCAAGATGTTACTCCAGTGAAAACAGAGAGACTGACGCCTGTTTGCTGTGTTAAGAGGCTGGATAAGATTAAACTAGTCACTTAATTTAATTATGTTCAATAATTAAATGACTAAAATTGGAATATCCTTTAAAATTATTGAATAGTATAAACTTCTTTGATATTTACAAAACAGTAAGGAATTTAAGCCTAGAACCGATTACCGTATTGGCGGACTGATACTAAAGCTGGCTGTCTGTCAGTGCAAGCGCCAAAACATGTTGAGGTCGGTTCGTAAGAAGTTCGTTAAGCTTAAATTTTTTCGTTAAACTAATTGAAGATCCTGTAAAGGCAGTTCGTTAATCAAATTTCACGCTAACCGAAAAGCCTGCAACGAGGGGTCACTTTAATTGGACATTTCTGGATTCCTTTGCAGGTCAGGGGAAGGCTTCGTGTAAACTCTATATATTTTGCACAAAAGATAAAATACTTGCTTTGTGTAAACCAAATTATTACATTAGATCTAAATTTGTATGTCTAATGCAAAAATCCATGATGTTTAGGTCTAAAATGATCATCATATTGTAAGAATTCAGCACAAATTATATTCTGGCCAGGTAATTTGTATGAATTTTATGAGCTAAACAAATATTCAGTTAATAAAAGAAAGTATTATTTTCACCACACTATCTGTCAATCAAAGTACCCCAACTGCCTCTTCCAACTGCTGCCAGATGGTCGGGTCGTCCCAACCCCCCACTCCCCCCCCCACCTTCCCACCCTACCAGAGAAATGTTGGTGAAAACTAATTTAACTTTAGTAATAAATAATACCTCCAGACTAAGTTAGGATAATATAATTACATGCTGATTCCTTGTAAGAATTAGGAATATTTTGAATATAAATGTTATATATTTTGCATAAAAGATAACATATTTACTCCAGAGTAAACATTAGATCTAAAATTGTATGTCTAATGCAAATCAGTTTTTATATTCAAAATGATCATCAAATTGTAAGAATTGCAGCAATGTAAATTATATTCTTGAGGTAATTTGGTATGAATTTTATGAGTCTAAATAAATAATAATTATCCTTCACGCATATATGAGTAGATGCACATTGAGTGAAAGTCCGGTTCTGGCAAGGTACTACGTAAATGAGAAAACCGGGAAAGTGAAACCGTAAAAGCGGGTAATATCTGTAATAATAATTATTCATAGTAAATAAAAATTTAATAAAATACACAAAAATAAAATAAGAATGATAACAATAATAATAATAATAACAATAATACTGTAATAATAATAATAATAATAATAATAATAATAATAAAGAAATACAAGAATGGAAAAAGATCAAATGAGAAACAACTATCCTAGACCTATGAATTATTATTGTTATTATAATTTTTATTATATTTTTGCCACCAGGCCCCACTGTGGGTCAGTGACTTGTGCCCGGTAGGCTAATACAAAAAAAAAAAAAAAAAAAAAATTTAACCATTCTGAAACCGGGGTTCCGAATCCAAATGCCTCTGGCCCCATGATTTCGGATAAGGGATTATCAACCTGTATTATAATTATTATTATTATTATATTTAGCCCCAGGCCCCTAATGTGGGTCATAGTGACTTCTGCCCGGTGGGCTGATCCCTGTATATACTGTATATAAAAAAAAAAAAAATTATTCTGAAAACCGAAAATTCCAAAGACCGAAATGCATCTGGTCCCAAGGATTTCGGATAAGGGATTGTCAACCTGTACTGAATTGGCAGACTAGCCCATCAGCTGATTAGCTGATGCTCACAACAAAACGTGTTTGTCGTAAGGATTTCCTTAATCGAAGTTTTGTTCGTTAACCGAATTGAAGATCCTTATGGAAGGTAATTCATTAACCAAAATTCCGTTAATCGAACCGTCACAACCGAGGGACCACTGTACTACAAAAAACAATGTTTTGTTTATTCTAGGAGATGGGCTGAGGTGCATCTGGGTAGACTCTCAGTCTTTTTAGTATTTTGTGTTTCTCTCAAGTACCAAACTAAATTATTCCATTGAAACAACACTTCGATTTAGTGCGAATTGGTTTAAAGCTTATTCTCTTGGGAACGATCTCGGTTACATCGGACGTTTCACTGTAGGAATAAACAAGCTATCCGGACTGATGCTGGATTTTCCAAACTTTTTTTTAATATTTTGGTGAATGGAGGGGCAGTCCAGAGCACCTCAGAGATTCTGAAAAGTAATTTCGATATAGTAAAGTCTGATTTATCGAGAATTTACTTTTCTATGGATGCCTGTACAGTACGAGGGTTATTCTTTGTGACTACAGTATGAATACCATATTTTTCAGATTCATTCCATTTTTAGATCCTAGTCACACATGTCAAGGTCCTGGGGCCTTGGGATTCAACCACTAAATTTGCTGTTATACTGTACAGAGATCCTTGACCCTGAAGTTCCTCCCCACTTCCACTGTTCTTTACCTTCTAGCTTCCTATCTACTTACTTCCTCCATACACATGTAAAGCAGTCTACTTACTACATTCAGGAGAAGTTCCATGCCACTGTCCCTCATGGCAGGTGAGTGTGTGAGCCACACTGGAGCCAAAATATTCCTGTAGCCAGCACGACATCGATATTCAACTGTAGTGCCGGGGACGACTCCCTGGGCACTTACAAAGCCACGCACGTTTCTGGACAGTGTGCATAACTTCCGGGGGTACGGGACACAGTTCTGAAACTAAAATGAATGTACAATTTCTGTGTTGCAATTAAATTAATTAAAATATATGAAATAGTTTACACTTTTAATGAATGTGACAGACAATAATCTACAGAGCTGTACTTAAGGGCCATGACAGTTCTCATATACCTATTACAGGTTGGGTATCACTTATCCGAAATTCCCAAGTCCAAAATGCTCTGAAATCTAAAAGTCTATTTCATTATATATATGGCAGATAATACACTCAATATGGCAAATATCATAATTTTTACTTGGGTAAGTATGTACAGTATGTGTAATGAATAAAGGTAAGTCAAATTGCTTAGTGCCTCTAAATCAGGTGTCATGGTGATGCCAAACGGACGATAGTGAATGCTTACCTTTCTGGGTCTTTAGTGTACTGTACATCTTAACATATATTTTATACCCAAAAATATTAAAGTATATTTCATAAAACTACCTGCAGAATACATGCCTCTATATACTGTAAATGAAATATAAAGGAATTTTGTGCATAGACTTGGGCCCCATCCCTGCTGGGTGAGCTACTCCATTATATGGTTGCTGTATACAGGATATAAGTATTCCAAAATCCAAAAATATCCCAAATCCGAGACCCTTAAGGCCCCAAGCATTAGATAAAGGATACCCAACCTGGGGCAAGACACTCAACAGCATTCACGGGACTATATCTCTTTGTTTACCCTGTAACTGGACTTGCAGTTCCCGATCGGTACACTCAAAACAAATATTTAGACTCCGTAAGTGAGCCCGTATTCGATGCCGTAACTTATAGGACCTCCTTAGGTGCTGTAACACAATCAACCCAGATATAGTAGTCGTTATTTCCCGATTGCATAAGCAAAAGTAATAATATATGTTGTAATAATGGTTGTTAAGACTTATTTTATCATAGAATAATGAAAATGTTTTGTACATCAACATTCTAAAATACGATATTACAGTTTGTGGTTTTAGTTTATTTTTTTTACAATAAGAAGAGGCTTGAGTGTTTCTATTTGTAGCAGAATGGAAGAGATGCAGCTTTTGTCTTCTTACAAACATTTCAAGTAATTTGTACCAAAATAGAAGATTTTAATTGTCCACATTTATGGTACAAATATTTTTTATGACAAGAGTAAATTTCCAATAATGAAAGCCAAATATGAGGTCAAGTGAACATTTTTGCCTAGGCTCCGCCTTTGCTGAGACCGAGTTATAACAAGTTATTCTGCCAGATATCCAAGAAGTACCTGTGACTCATAGATAAATAATACCTAACCCAATCTACAGGGGAGTAAGTTCATCAAACCTAATAAAAAAAAAGGGGGGGGGGGGATTAACAGTGGTATAGCATTTCTTTTTCTTAGAAAAATTATTAAGTCTATAGGTCTTCTTATCCGATACATTCAGAAGTGATTTTTTTCGCTGCAAAATTAGTAAAATGTATCTTACCCTAACAAAACCTAACCTTAACTAATCTTACCTTACCTTATCTAACCTAACCTAACATTACCCAACCTAACCTTGTATGTATATTATGTATTGTATGTATACTATATATGTACCCCATTTATATACATTACTTATCTACTCAGTAGCGTGGGTTCTTCATGTCACCACACGCTAGATAGTGCCCACGCGCCTGAGCTGCTAATGTACCACTTGCCACACGCCTGAGAGGTCAGAGATCAGTGGACCCATAGAGAGTGTAGGGACCACCGGGCGCTGGATTGGCGACCTCTGTACTCCCGCCAAATAGAACCTACAAAACTCTACAGGTGTTTGTGTTCGCCCTGTAGTTAGAACTGATTACCAGAACCCCTACATGGTGCAGTGATTTCATTGACGGAAGTATATGTCGCAGGTAAAGTCAAGACAGGTAGACCCCCGCTTCTGTCAACCGTCGTTTAAAGGATTCCTCCGTCAACCGTCGTTTAAAGGATTCCTCCACAACTGCTGTTTAAAGGATTCCTCTCCTCACAACTGCCGTTTAAAGGATTCTCCACAACCGCCGTTCAAAGGATTCTCCACAACTGCTGTTCAAAGGATTCCTCCGCCAACCGCCGTTTAAAGGATTCTCCGCCAACCGCCGTTCAGGATTCCGTCAACTGCCGTTTAAAGGATTCTCCACAACTGCCGTTTAAAGGATTCCCTCCGCTAACCGCCGTTCTAAAGGATTCCTCTCCGTCAACCGTCGTTCCAAGGATTCAACCGTCGTTCTAGGATTCTCCGTCCAACCGTCGTTTCTAAAGGATTCATAGCCTTGTTCAGGCATTTTGAGGAGCAGTGCCGTCAGCGCATCCTCTCTCGGTCGCGCTCTAGGGTAACTTGTATTACCACTACCCTCCACACACCACCGCGCACACATACACACAATCACGAACACAGACTGCAGTCATTCCTTTATATATATTTTATATATATGATTTACTTATCTGTGTATTCAATTAATTTTTTTGTCTCGGATCTTGTTGATACGACGGGCTAACCGGTCAACACTGATTTGAGATACAATATACAGATTGAGAAATTATGTCCCGGGCCTTACGCAGCGGTGTTCCTAACGCCCGGATGACTCAGACGGATGACAGCTCTACAGAGATGGATGACCAGCAGAGCGCGACGCTCCACCCTCTACCACCACATCTCGAGGTCCTTCACCTCTATATTCACCTTTGTCTCCAGAGGTAATGGCTTTAATGAAGTTTATGAGGGAGGAAAGGCGTGAAGACGAAGCGAGAAGATGTGTTGAGGACGAAGAAAGGAGACAAGCCGAGGCAAACAGAGACCACCAAAGGAGATTGGAAGATAGTGAACGGTTTTCACCTTTGATATCTAGCCTCACTGCTAACCAAGCCTCTGGCTCTCCCACCGCTTCAGTATCAACTGGCTCAGATACCTCGTCAACGCCTTCTGTACGCCCCCCAGCCCCACCCAAAGCGGCTGCCCAACCCCCACCCATCTTGAAGTCTGATGTGACTTTCCAGATTTTTCGTGAGTGGCGGCGACAGTGGATTGATTATGCTACAATGGTGGATCTCCAGAGCTTGCCACAGCCTAAACAACTCATTCATCTACGTATGTGCCTGTCTTTGGAAAACGCAGCGTGTGTTGGAACATATGTTGCAAGTGCCCCCTACTTCTTCGTTGTCTGTAGAGGAGGTACTGGATGTTCTAGAACGGCACATCAAAGGTCAGCGGAATGAAGCTCTACGCAGGTGGGAATTGTTTAGCTGTAGACAGATGGAGGGCGAGACTTTTGACGCCTTCTATGTACGACTCAAGAGAGCCTTGGAAAAGGTAGACATATGTCCCGGTAATCACCAGCAGTGTGAGGAGACCCAGTTGAAGAAGGTGATCCCGATGGGTGTTAAGGATGAGGAGCTTGTCCAACGCCTCACCTCCCTCGACTCTTCCTCTTCCCTTAAGGATGTGTTGAATATATGTCGCTCCTATGAGGCTGCCAGGTGTGCCACCTCTGCCATCCGAGCTCCCCCTACAGCTGTACAGGCTATGTCCTAATACAAGAAGGACAAGAAGTCTACCCCAATGCCTACGCCCACCACGCCCACGCCCGGCTCCCTTTGCAACAGCTGTGGTAGGCAGCACGGAACACAGGTGTGTCCAGCTGCTGAGTCTACCTACAACAGTTGTGACCGCAAGGGCCACTGGTCACTTACAGCACGGTGCCCAGCCAAACGCGTCCAGTGCAATGTGTGTGGTCGTCTGGGCCACTACGACAAGTGTTGCCCGACCAACAAACCCAAAGGGCAGCGTCGGCGGAAGCAGCAGCGCCCTTCCACCAGAGAGGGCCGCCCACAGTCGTCAAATCAGAAGCATGACGACCCTGGACAACACCCGACCCATATTAGGAAGGTGTACTCCTCCTCGCGTCCCAGGACCAAAGTTCCCCACCACATCAGCGTCATCATGACCTACAGCAGTGTGTCATCCTGTCTCGAGATGCTGCCCGACACCGGCGCTGAGGCTACAGTCATCGGTCCCCAGCATTTGCAATGCTTGGGGCTCTCTTCAGGTGATCTAGGCCCACCTCCCAAGGATCTCCGCTTCACGGCAGACGGTTCACAGATGGCCCCAGCCCTAGGTTCACTCTATGCACAGCCCTAGGTTCACTCTATGCACATGTCACCTTTGGCAACAGGTCATGTCAAGCCTGCATTAATGTACATAATGGTGTCCTGACTCCTTTGCTGTCCTACAGGACTTCCCAAAACCGATTCTCGAGGTAAAATACGCCAACAGGGTGCACGAAGGGAGCAGCAACTACCCTGCTGCCGCCCTACCCCTACCTCTGGCCAGTGACACCTCTCCTTCGGTAGTTGTCCCTGCTGCTTCACGTCCCCATGCCTTGGCTCGCCTCCACGACAGTCACCGTGGAGCCGAGGCCACCAAACTGTGTTCCGGCCTGGCATCGACCCCGACATCTCCAATGCTGTCCATGCGTGTAAGCCCTGCCAAGTACTACAACCCAGCCAGCAGCAGGAATCCCTCATGAGTGACGACAACCCCACCCGCCCCTTTGAGTCTGTGTCGCCCGACTCCTTCTGTGTGTCAGGAGAGTCCTTCCTGGTTATCGTCGACCGTCTCTCTGGTTGGCCGGTTGTCATCAAGTGCGGTAAGGATACGACGTCTGCCGCCACCATCAGCAAGTTCTGCCACTACTTCCGTTACGTGGGCGTTCCTGTGCGCCTGCGAACCAACAGTGGGCCCCAGCTCACAAGCCGGGACTTTGCTGCGTTCTTCGACTGATGGGGAGTCCGGCATGTGTTGTCACTGCCCCATTACCCGCAGTCCAACGGCCACGCTGAGGCTACTGTCAAATCCCTGAAGCACCTCATCCTCAAAGTGGCCCCTTCTGGGAATATTGACTGCGAGGCCTTCGACCGGGGTCTTCTTGAACTCCGCAACACACCTAACTACACCGGACGCTCCCCTGCCCAGGTCTTGTATGGACGCCCCCTCCGTTCTTGTGTCCCTGCTCACCCTCAGTCCTTCTCCAAGGAGTGGCAGGCCAAGACAGAGGATTGTGATCGCAAAGCCGCTGAACGTGTTCAAGACGTCGTCGCCCACTACAACGACCACGCCCGTCCTCTCCCCAGGTTGAGTGTCGGCACCCAAGTCCGTGTTCAGGACCCGACCTCCCTACGTTGGGACAAAGTGGGCGTAGTCATGGGTCTCGGTAGGTCACGGGACTACCAGGTGCGGTTTCCCAGTGGTTGTGTGTGGTGGAGGAACCGCCGTTTTCTCCGCCCCGTAACAACGCCTTCTGCTGATCCCGCCACCAGTGTTGAGTCCCATATCCTCCCCAGTGATCAAGCCCCTCGACACTCAGAACGGATCCAAAAGAAAAGGTCCGCTCAAGACTTTGCTATGAGCGTATGGGGGGGGGGAGGTGTATGTATATTATGTATGTTGTATGTATACTATGTATGTACCCCATTTATATACATTACTTATCTAGTCAGTAGCGTGTGGCAATGCCCCTTTTTCATGTCACCACACGCTTAGATAGTGTGCCTGGCGACATCTGGAAGCTGCTAATGTACCACTTGCCACATGTCGCCTGAGAGGTCAGAGAGAGGTCAGTTGACCCATAGAGAGTGTAGGGACTACCGGCGCTGGGATTGTGCACCTCTGTACTTCTGTCACATAGAACCTACAAAGCTCTACAGGTGTTTGTGTTCGCTCCTGTAGTTAGAACTGAGTACCCAGAACGCCTACAAACCTAACCTAAGAGAGCCACAATGCATATGACAAACAGTTAAGTTCTCTAGAACAATTTCAAATTCTTTTAAAAAAAATACATTTGTCGAGATAATAAACTTTTTATAATTATTTCTCCAACATATCTATAAATCTGTTGATGATATATAAACGTAACTTAGAATGCCACTGTTATGTATTATAACCTTTATGCATTTTAAATTTAGGTTAGGTTAGGTAAGGCATGTTAAGGTTAGGTTAAGTAAGGCAAAGTAAGGTTAGGTAAAGGTTAGGTTAGGTGGTTAATATATAGGACGAACCCGCAAATGAGTTATTTGTATGAGTGTTTATTTTCTTACTTTATTTTCATCAGTGAGTTCTGATATGGTAAACATTTCTTGTGCAAATATCTCGTTTTGTAGATGATTAGGGGCCTAGGCGCACACTAATTTGTCTTCCCGGCAGTAATGAGGCCGTGCTCTGCTGCGGCGCTTTTCCTTGGGTTCGCAGCAGTTTCATTTTCAGCATGACGCGTGAAGGTTGTCGCCGGTCTTATATGGATATAATTTGAGAATCTAGGGATAAAGACAACAAGACCCTTCAATTGTTCAAAGAACATGGTATTGTTCCTTTATATAGAGAATGTCCACACTGCGGGTATCCCTGTGCTTTCAGTCAGGAAATACAGTAAAAGTCCAAAAATCCGGATGCCAGAAATCCGGACCACCCGAGAATCCGGACTTTTCGAAAACTCAAACTTCTTTTTTTTATAATTTAACGGGCTTTTGTGTGTACAGTTTTACCCCGCTTAACGCGCTTTCACTTAACGCGTTTTCGCATATACGCGGTGCCTTGCCAAAGCTGAACTTTCACTTAACGCGGGTTTTTTCCACATATACGCGGTGAGTGTCCGAGACGCTATTTTTAGATTTGCCCCACCCGCCACCCTGCCTGACTGCCTGTTTTAGCTCATAAAATTCATACAAATTACCAGGCCAGAATATAATTTACATTGCTGGAATTCTTATAATTTGGTGATCATTTTGAATATAAACATCATATATTTTGCTTTAAACTTACAATTTTTAGATAAAATTTTTTCTCTAGGTAACTATGGTATCTTTTGTCCAAAATATATGACATTTATATTCAAAATATTCCTGGTCTTACAAGGAATCCAGCAATGTCAATTATATTATCCTAACTTTAGTTTGAGGTATTATTTATTAAAATTTAGTGGTTATCCCACACATCTCCTTGGGACGGTTGGTGGGGGGTGGGGGGGAGGGAGGGACCAACCGACCATCTGTTACCGTGTGAAGAATTATTATTTTTTTTTATTAACTGAAGATATTTGTTTTAGCTCATAAAATTCATACAAATTACCCGGTCAGAATATAATTTACATTGCTGGAATTCTTATAATTTGGTGATCATTTTGAATATAAACATCATATATTTTGCTTTAAACTTACAATTTTTAGATAAAAATTTTTCTCTAGGTAACTATGGTATCTTTTGTCCAAAATATATGACATTTATATTCAAAATATTCCTGGTCTTACAAGGAATCCAGCAATGTCAATTATATTATCCTAACTTTAATCTGAGGTATTATTTAATACTAAATGTTAAAAACTCTGGAAGGGAGGATTGGTGGGGGGTGGGGGGGAGGGTTGGGACTGACCGCGCGGTTGGAAGAGGGGGGGAGGCAAGGTGGGGTACTTTGATTGACAGATAGTGTCGTGAAGATTATTTTTTTTTTATTAACTGAAGATATTTGTTTTAGCTCATAAAATTCATACAAATTACCCGGTCAGAATATAATTTACATTGCTGGAATTCTTATAATTTGGTGATCATTTTGAATATAAACATCATATATTTTGCTTTAAACTTACAATTTTTAGATAAAAATTTTTCTCTAGGTAACTGTTATCTTTTGTCCAAAATATATGACATTTATATTCAAAATATTCCTGGTCTTACAAGGAATCCAGCAATGTCAATTATATTTTCCTAACTTTAGTTTGAGGTTATCCCACACATCTCCTTGGGACGGTTGGTGGGGGGTGGGGGAGGGAGGGACCGACCGACCATCTGTTAGCCGGCTGTGTAGTGTGAGAGGGGGAGGGAGTTGAGTCCATTATTTGAATGGACATTAACTTGGCGACTGTATTTCTCTATTTCTCTTAAGTATTAATTGTGTGCATGTACCATCATAAAATTAAGATGTTATTTTTACTACAACATAGGTATGTGCCTTCAAAAAGTGGAGTTTGGGGGTCGGGCCGGTTTCTATTGGAATTAATCCCATATGTTCTGTTGTTCACTTAACGCGGATTTCACTTAACGCGGGACCCTCTGGGTTCAATTGACCGCGTTAAGTGGGGTACAACTGTATGTGCGCATGCGTGAGCACCACAGCTGCACAGCGACAACAAGCGACCACGCGGTCGCCACTTTAAAACGAGCAATCAAACTGTGACAACGTATGTAATTTTGAGTCCTACTCTTTCCATTTACAGAGTACTGTACTGTACAAGCCCATAATAATGGCTCCTAAAGTAGATAAACTTCGTTGTGTGAAGAGAAAAAAGAATACGTTGAAATTGAGTGACAAACTTGAAATAATTAAGAAACTAGATGGTGGTGTGAGCAAGACTGTTCTAATAGAAACATTCAACATTGGAAAGTCTACAATTTATTATATAAAAAAGGCAAAGAATAAAATTCTAGAATTCACAGCTTTTTCCTTAAAACTGCTCGTTTTGATAAATAAAGCATGCGATATTTGCTAATGAATGAACTTTCAAAATGTGCCTGTTCATCTCTTCTTTATTCCTCCTTAAATTTGAATTTTAAAAATACTGCCTGAGAATCCGGAAAATACGAAAATCCGGAACGACCCAATCCCCAAGCAGTCCGGATTTTTGGACTTCTACTGTAAATTTGTTCATCACTTCCTGAACGCTCGACGTTTTCCGCCCTCACAGTAAATCACTCCGCCGCTCGGGCTGCATTAACGCTGATGCAGTCGTATCATTTCACGTCCAGAAAATGCCTCAAATTTCACCATATCATAGTAAGTTCTTTCTATTTAATATACCCAGGAGGAGGGGGGGAGGGGTAGAGCCCCACCCTGTAAGGAAGGTAGGTATGGTTAGGTAGGTTTGTTTGTTTAGGTTGGTTAGGTCTGTTTTTCATACCAACAAATGTTAATTTTATTCTAGAAATATCCATTTTTTAACACATTTACACAAACTACAACAGTGTCTAATATAAAAAAAAAGTGAAAAACCCGCGTTTATATATTCGTTCGTTTTTTATCAATTTCAGCCACGGGGTTAATCCTGAATAATTACCGGTTAGGTACAGGTTAGGTTAGATTACCGTATATCTCGGCCTATAAGGCGTCGGGGTGCATAAGACGGCCCCCCCAAATTTCCATTTAAAAAGTAGCTTTTGAGCTCTATTCGCTGTATAAGACCAGTACCCCAAATGTGACACTTACCCACTGACTCAGTAGCCCTTTACCAACCATCCTTGGTTTTTTAAAATAAGGCCAATTCACTTCAAGTAATGTCATCAAATGTTACCCTCTGGTGTAGTGTAAACACTAGTAATGTCACTGAAGCGTCTGCTATTTACCGGTAACTGGAACTAATGTCTGTGTCGAGTAAAATTTTTCCATTTACTTGAAAAAAAAAAATATATATATATATATATATATATATATATTATATATATATATATATATATATATATATATATATATATATATATATATATATATATATATATATATATATACATATATACATATATACATACATACATACATACATACATACATACATACATATATATGTAGTGATGGGTTGTCAGACCACAGCTTACATCTCAGAAACAGTCCAGACTTGACCAGACATTAGGGGGGTCAAATGTAAGGGTACCCCTCGCAACCACTCAAGGAGTTACAAATCAACTGGCTCCCCTCCCATGTCACACAATTTACACAATAACCTACATCCCAGAAGAAGTCCAGACCTGACCTCACATTAGCCAGGTCAAATGTAACCCTCGCAACCCAAGTCAAGGGGCCACAAATCAACCAGGGCCTCTCATGTCACACGGCCCCATCTGAAGATTTCTCCAGAATATACAACTTATAGTCTCGGAAAAAGTCCAGACCTGACCCTACATTAGCGAGGACAAATGTAAGGAGACCCTTCGCCGCCCCCCCCCCGATCAGCTCAACCTGACGGCTCGCCTCCCAATATATAGGACGTCCTAGTCCTCCCTCTCCCATAGAGAGAGAGACAGAGAGAGAGTGTGTCTTGTAACCAAGAAGGGCCAGCTACCACGTCCCCAGTCCTGCTCGAGAGAAGTCAGGGGCCGGAGGCAAGCCGCCTCCGGTCGCCTCCGGTCAGGAGCGAGTTGCCCTCGACACACCGGTGCCCAGCTAAGCAGTCTCCCATAGAGACAACCCAGGACCACCTGCTAGGCCTCCCCTAGGTCACGTGAGTTTTTGTCAGAGCTTTCCATGGGATGAGTTACTTACGTGGGAAGTGTATTCATTTCATGTTCGTGTCCGAGAATCAGTGTCTAGTAACGTAATATGATGTCCTAGTAACGTAAATATAATGTCCTAGTAACTTCAATAGAAGGTGTTATTAATGTGTCCATGTCATGTTCGTAATTAATAAAGAGTTGTGACGAAGCGGTGTTTGAGAAGTCGCCCTGAAGACGTAATAGATGTGTATTGACGTATAAGATACGATAAGTGTAAGTCCAGAGAGTAAATAACTATCATGGCCACGCTACCAAAATCTTCCTCTCTTTTATACTATTATACTATCAATATTCTACCTATATGTAATCTTCTTATCAGAGTGCCTCATTATATTGGTGGCAGCGTACTATAACGTTAACTCACGCCCTCCTCGTCCCTTGTTATTGGTAACAGTGTACTTAAAGTAAACCCATGCCCTCCCTCATTTAGCCATAACACCTGGCTCGTTGTTTGAGTATTGTTCGAAAGTGCGTGATAAGGAGTTCCTGCATAGTAGCGTGAAAAGTGTCCTAGTGTGTCACCGTTACAGCTCAAGTAAATGTCTCTCGTCGTGGTATGCGCGAATTTTTTCTAGAAATATGTTCAGTGCTTAACGTGATTTCTCAGTGTCCCCCGCGATCTGTGACATTCTCAGTAGCCCAAGTGCAGTTTGATTGTTGGTCAGTGTTGAACGTAGAAATTGTTTCGGTTATGAAAGCGGTGTCTGTACTAACTGTTATAACTTAACATGTCTTTTAACCTACATCCTCCTCCCTGTCCTAATCCTCACCTCACCCTCCTTACCCTTCCTCCCATCCCTGCCCCGCCCTGCCGTTCCGTGCCCCGCCGTTCCGTACCCCGCCCCGCAAAGCCCCGGCCTGGCCCGATCAACCACGCCTCGGCTCCTCCCCACTACACTTAACTACGCCTCACCCGCCCCGCCTCACCCGCCCTGCCTCACCCGCTCCGCCTCACCCGCCCCGCCTCCACCCGCCTCGCACCGTCCAGTGTGACCACCAATCCCCATATGTTTTGTCCTGTGAGTTATGCTTCGAAATCGGTGGTTAGTGTTACTTAATATTGCGATAATTACAGAGCTTCACTCAGTGTGTTTTTATGCTAGTATGATTTGTAATGTACTCTTTGACGCGTAGTGATAAATAATATTCAATGTAGTGAGAAGAGCTTCACTCCCCGACCCAGCCTAATGAGAATATTGTCGTGACGGAAACTATAGTTGCCAAACATTGACGTAACGTATAAAGTAAATATTTGTTTTTCTTTACGGATACACTTCCAACTAATCCATCATCCCTTTCGGATTGTACATACATACATACATACATACATACATACATACATACATATATACATACATATATACATACATACATACATACATACATAAATATATACATACATAAAATATATACATACATATATACATACATATATACATACATATATACACATATATACATACATATATATATATATATATATATATATATATATATATATATATATATATATATATATATATATATACAGTAGTACCCACTTAGGTCAATTGAACCCAGAGGGTCCCGTGTTAAGTGAAATCAAGTGAACAACAGAACATATGGGATTAAGTTTGAGAAGTCGCCTAAGACGTATTAGATGTGTGTATTGACGTATAAGATAATGATATAAGGTTAAGTCCAGAGAGTAAATAACTATCACGGCCACGCTACCAAAATCTTTCCTCTTTATAATTTCCATAAATACTATCAATATTCTACCTATATGTAATCTTCTTATCAGAGTGCCTCAATATATTGGTGGCAGCGTGATTATAACGTTAACTCACGCCTCCTCGCCCCTTTTGTTATTGGTAACAGTGTAATTTTAACGTGAAACCCATGCCCTCCTCATTTAGCCATATAATCAATTTGCCTGTTTGAGTATTGTTCAAAAGTGCGATATGAGTTCCTGCATAGTAGCGTGAAAAGTGTCCTAGTGTGTCAACGCAGCAGCTCAAGCAAATGTCTCTTGGTCGTGTATGCGCGTAATTTTTCTAGAAATATGTTCAGTGCTTAAACGGATCAGTGTCCCCCGCGATCTTACATTCTCAGTAGCCCAAGTGCAGTTTGGATTGTTGGTCAGTGTTGAACGTAGAAATTGTGGTTTCAGTGATGAAAGCGTGTGTCTGTACTAACTGTTATAACTTAACATGTCTTTTAACACATCCTCCCTCCCCAATCCTATCCTCACCTCACCTCCTCCCATCTTCCTCCCATCCCCGCTCGGCCTGTCTCGCCCAGCAAAGCCCTGCCTGGCCCGATCAACCACGCCTCGGCTCCCCACTACACTTAACTACCACCCGCCTGGCACCCGGCCTGGCCACCTGCCTGGGCCACCCACCTTGCACCGGGTTCAGTGTGACCACCAATCCCTATATGTTTTGTCCCGTGAGTTATGCTTCTGAATCGGTGGTTGGTGTTACTTAATATTATGATAATTACAGAGCTTCACTCAGTGTGTTTACAGCATGATTGTAATGTACCTTTTGGACGCCAGAGTGATAAATAATATTCAATGTAGTGAGTAGAGCTTACTCCCTGACTCCAGCCTAATGAGAATATTGTCGTGACGTGAAACTATAGTTGCCAAACATTGGACGACGTGATAAAGTAACATTGTTTTTCACGGATACACTCAACTAATCCATCATCCCTTTCTGTGGATTGTACATCATACATACATACATACATGCATGCATACATACATACATACATACATACATACATACATACATACATACATACATACATTTGTATATACATATATATATATATACATACATACATGCATACATATGTATATATACATATATACATTATATATATATATATATATATATATATATATATATATATATATATATATATATATATATATATATATATATATATATGTTGTGCTAGATCTCTGACTTGTATTGATCACGTGACTTATTCATTGGTAATTATTTATCGTTTTTGACTGTACGTTCATACGGGAATATGGATGTATTATTGTGATCGCCAA